>NC_061509.1:185364072-185520801 GCF_022539505.1 Lolium rigidum
AATCTCATGAGCTGCCTTACATGATTGAGATTCATATGATGATGCTTGTAATCTAGATGTCACTATGCTAGTCAAGTGAGTTTTACTTATGTGATCTCCGGAGACTCCTTGTCCCACGTGTGTAAAGGTGACAGTGTGTGCACCGTGTGGGTCTCTTAGGCTATATTTCACAGAATACTTACTCACTCGTTATGAATGGCGTAGTGAAGTGCTTATTTATATCTCTTTATGATTGCAATGTGTTTTGTATCACAATTTATCTATGTGCTACTCTAGTGATGTTATTAAAGTAGTTTATTCCTCCTGCACGGTGTAATGGTGACAGTGTGTGCATCCGTGTTAGTACTTGGCATATGATATGATCATGATCTCTCGTAGATTGTGGAGTTAATTATCATTATGATAGTATTGATGTGATCTATTCCTCCTACATAGTGTGAAGGTGACAGTGTGCATATCGCTGCTTGTTTACTGTTTTACTGCGTTACTACTGCTGCGTTACTACTGCTTGTTTACTGTCCTGGGCAAAGCACTTTTCTGGTGCCGTTGTTACTACTTATTCATACCACCTGTATTTCACTATCTCTTCGCCGAACTAGTGCACCTATTAGGTGTGTTGGGGACACAAGAGACTTCTTGCTTTGTGGTTGCGGGGTTGCATGAGAGGGATATCTTTGACCTCTTCCTCCCTGAGTTCGATAAACCTTGGGTGATCCACTTAAGGGAAACTTGCTGCTGTTCTACAAACCTCTGCTCTTGGAGGCCCAACACTGTCTACAAGAATAGAAGCTCCCGTAGACATCAAGCACTTTTCTGGCACCGTTGCCGAGGAGGAAAGGTAAAAGGCACTCATACTCCGGTTCCAGGTAACAGTACTTTTCTGGCGCCATTGTGTTTGTGCTCGAAGCTATTTCCTTTAGATCCTGCAATTGCATCTTTTTGTTTCTTGTTTACACTAGTTTGGCATAATGGACCTCAATGAGCTTCTTATTCTATTTCCTGATTTAAAACATGGATTGTTTGATGCGAAAATTCAAAAACCTATGGAATCTTATTTGCATGCTGGTAGTAATATTAGTATGAACGCTTTGAACACCATTGTTGATAATAATGTAGAAATTTCTAAGCTTGGGGAAGCTGGTTTTCATGATCTTTTTAGTCCCCCAAGCATTGAGGAGAAAATTTTCTTTGATGATACTTTGCCTCCTATTTATGATGATTATAATAGTGGTCTTTTGGTACAACCTACTATGGAGAGTAAATTTTATTGTGATTATACTATGCCTCCTACACTTGATGAGAATAAAAATGATAGCTACTTTGTTGAATTTGCTCCCACTATAACTAATAAAATTGATTACGCTTATGTGGAGAGTAATAATTTTATGCATGAGACTCATGATAAGAATGCTTTATGTGATAGTTATATTGTTGAGTTTGCTCATGATGCTACTGAAAGTTATTATGAGAGAGGAAAATATGGTTGTAGAAATTTTCATGTTACTAAAATGCCTCTCTATGTGCTGAAATTTTTGAAGCTACACTTGTTTTATCTTCCTATGCTTGTTACTTTGCTCTTCATGAACTTGTTTATTTACAAGATTCCTATGCATAGGAAGCATGTTAGACTTAAATGTGTTTTGAATTTGCCTTTTGATGCTCTCTTTTGCTTCAAATACTATTTCTTGCGAGTGCATCATTAAAACTGTTGAGCCCATCTTAATGGCTAAAAAGAAAGAACTTCTTGGGAGATAACCCATGTGTTATTTTGCTACAGTATTTTTATTTTATATTTGAGTCTTGGAAGTTGTTTACTACTGTAGCAACCTCTCCTTATCTTAGTTTTGAGTTTTGTTGTGCCAAGTAAAGTCTTTGATAGTAAAGTAAGTACTAGATTTGGATTACTGCGCAGTTCCAGATTTCTTTGCTGTCACGAATCTGGGTCTACCTCCCTGTAGGTAGCTCAGAAAATTAAGCCAATTTACGTGCATGATCCTCAGATATGTACGAAACTTTCATTAAATTTGAGCATTTTCATTTGAGCAAGTCTGGTGGCCTAATAAAATCCATCTTTACGGACTGTTCTGTTTTGACAGATTCTGCCTTTTATTTCGCATTGCCTCTTTTGCTATGTTGGATGAATTTCTTTGATCCATTAATGTCCAGTAGCTTTATGCAATGTCCATAAGTGTTAAGAATGATTGTGTCACCTCTGAACATGTTAATTTTTATTGTCCACTAACCCTCTAATGAGTTGTTTCGAGTTTGGTGTGGAGGAAGTTTTCAAGGGTCAAGAGAGGAGGATGATATACTATGATCAAGAAGAGTGAAAGCTCTAAGCTTGGGGATGCCCCGGTGGTTCACCCCTGCATATTCTAAGAAGACTCAAGCGTCTAAGCTTGGGGATGCCCAAGGCATCCCCTTCTTCATCGACAACATTATCGGGTTCCTCCCCTGAAACTATATTTTTATTCCGTCACATCTTATGCACTTTGCTTGGAGCGTCGGTTTGTTTTTGTTTTTTGTTTTGTTTGAATAAAATGGATCCTAGCATTCACTTTGTGGGAGAGAGACACGCTCCGCTGTAGCATATGGACAAGTATGTCCTTAGGCTCTACTCATAGTATTCATGGCGAAGTTTCTTCTTCGTTAAATTGTTATATGGTTGGAATTGGAAAATACTACATGTAGTAACTCTAAAATGTCTTGGATAATTTGATACTTGGCAATTGTTGTGCTCATGTTTAAGCTCTTGCATCATATACTTTGCACCCATTAATGAAGAAATACTTAGAGCTTGCTAATTTGGTTTGCATATTTGGTTTCTCTAGAGTCTAGATAACATCTAGTATTGAGTTTTGAACAACAAGGAAGACGGTGTAGAGTCTTATAATGTTTACAATATGTATTTTATGTGAGTTTTGCTGCACCGTTCATCCTTGTGTTTGTTTCAAATAACCTTGCTAGCCTAAACCTTGTATCGAGAGGGAATACTTCTCATGCATCCAAAATCCTTGAGCCAACCACTATGCCATTTGTGTCCACCATACCTACCTACTACATGGTATTTATCCGCCATTCCAAAGTAAATTGCTTGAGTGCTACCTTTAAAATTCCATCATTCACCTTTGCAATATATAGCTCATGGGACAAATAGCTTAAAAACTATTGTGGTATTGAATATGTACTTATGCACTTTATCTCTTATTAAGTTGCTTGTTGTGCGATAACCATGCTTCGGGGACGCCATCAACTATTCTTTGTTGAATATCATGTGAGTTGCTATGCATGTCCGTCTTGTCCGAAGTAAGAGATCTACCACCTTCATGGTTGGAGCATGCATATTGTTAGAGAAGAACATTGGGCCGCTAACTAAAGCCATGATTCATGGTGGAAGTTTCAGTTTTGGACATATATCCTCAATCTCATATGAGAATACTAATTGTTGTCACATGCTTATGCATTAAAGAGGAGTCCATTATCTGTTGTCCATGTTGTCCCGGTATGGATGTCTAAGTTGAGAATAATCAAAAGCGAGAAATCCAAAATGCGAGCTTTCTCCTTAGACCTTTGTACGAGCGGCATGGAGGTACCCCATTGTGACACTTGGTTAAAACATGTGCATTGCAAAGATCCAGTAGTCCAAGCTAATTAGGACAAGGTGCGGGCACTATTAGTATACTATGCATGAGGCTTGCAACTTGTAAGATATAATTTTCATAACTCATATGCTTTATTACTACCGTTGACAAAATTGTTTCATGTTTTCAAAATAAAAGCTCTAGCACAAATATAGCAATCGATGCTTTCCTCTTTGAAGGACCATTCTTTTTACTTTTATGTTGAGTCAGTTCACCTATTTCTCTCCACCTCAAGAAGCAAACACTTGTGTGAACTGTGCATTGATTCCTACATACTTACATATTGCACTTGTTATATTACTCTATGTTGACAATTATCCATGAGATATACATGTTACAAGTTGAAAGCAACCGCTGAAACTTAATCTTCCTTTGTGTTGCTTCAATGCCTTTACTTTGATTTATTGCTTTATGAGTTAACTCTTATGCAAGACTAATTAATACTTGTCTTGAAGTACTATTCATGAAAAGTCTTTGCTTTATGATTCACTTGTTTACTCATGTCATTACCATTGTTTTGATCGCTGCATCCACTACATATGTTTACAAATAGTATGATCAAGGTTATGATGGCATATCACTTCAGAAATTATCTTTGTTATCGTTTTACTCCGCTCGGGACGAGCGAGAACTAAGCTTGGGGATGCTTGATACGTCTCCGACGTATCGATAATTTCTTATGTTCTATGCCATATTATTGATGATACCTACATGTTTTATGCACACTTTATGTCATATTCGTGCATTTTCTGGAACTAACCTATTAACAAGATGCCGAAGTGCCAGTTCCTATTTTCTGCTGTTTTTTGTTTCAGAAATCCTAGTAACGAAATATTCTCGGAATTGGACGAAACGAAGACCCAGGGGCCTATTTCGCCACGAACCTTCCAGAAGACCGAAGAGCATACGAAGTGGGGCCACAAGGTGGCCAAACCACATGGCGGCGCGGCCAAGGGGGGGCTCGCGCCGCCCTATGGTGTGGGCCCCTCGTCAGCCCCCGACTCGCCCTTCCGCCTACTTAAAGCCTCCGTCGCGAAACCCCGATACGAAGAACCACGATACGGAAAACCTTCCAGAGCCGCCGCCATCGCGAAGCCAAGATCCGGGGGCAGGAGTCTCGTTCCGGCACCCCGCCGGAGCGGGGAAGTGCCCCGGAAGGCTTCTCCATCGACACCGCTGCCATCTCCACCGCCATCTTCATCACCGCTGCTGCTCCCATGAGGAGGGAGTAGTTCTCCATCGAGGATCGGGGCTGTACCGGTAGCTATGTGGTTCATCTCTCTCCTATGTAATTCAATACAATAATCTCATGAGCTGCCTTACATGATTGAGATTCATATGATGATGCTTGTAATCTAGATGTCACTATGCTAGTCAAGTGAGTTTTACTTATGTGATCTCCGGAGACTCCTTGTCCCACGTGTGTAAAGGTGACAGATGTGTGCACCGTGTGGGTCTCTTAGGCTATATTTCACAGAATACTTACTCACTGTTATGAATGGCGTAGTGAAGTGCTTATTTATATCTCTTTATGATTGCAATGTGTTTTGTATCACAATTTATCTATGTGCTACTCTAGTGATGCACACACTGTCACCATTACACCGTGCAGGAGGAATAAAACTACTTTAATAACATCACTAGAGTAGCACATAGATAAATTGTGATACAAAACACATTGCAATCATAAAGAGATATAAATAAGCACTTCACTACGCCATTCATAACAGTGAATAAGTATTCTGTGAAATATAGCCTAAGAGACCCACACGGTGCACACACTCGTCACCTTTACACACGTGGGACAAGGAGTCTCCGGAGATCACATAAGTAAAACCCACTTGACTAGCATAATGACATCTAGATTACAAGCATCATCATATGAATCTCAATCATGTAAGGCAGCTCATGAGATTATTGTATTGAAGTACATAGGAGAGAGATGAACCACATAGCTACCAGCACAGCCCCGAGCCTCGATGGAGAACTACTCCCTCCTCATGGGAGACAAGCAGCGTTGATGAAGATGGCGGTGGTGTCGATGGAGGAGCCTTCCGGGGGCACTTCCCCGTCCCGGCGGCGTGCCGGAACAGAGACTCCTGTCCCCCAGATCTTGGCTTCGCGATGGCGGCGGCTCTGGAAGGTTTCTCGTACCGTGGCTTTTTTTCGTATCGTGTTTTAGGTCAGGGACCTTTATATAGGCGAAGAGGCGGCGTCAGAAGGTCAACGAGGCGACGACACCATAGGGGCGCGGCCACCCCGGGCCGCGCCGCCCGGCGTCTGGTGGGCCTGTGCCCCTCTCCGGCGGTTCTCGTGTGTTCTGGATGCTTCCGGGCAAAATAGGAACCTGGGCGTTGATTTCGTCCAATTCCGAGAATATTTCGTTACTAGGATTTCTGAAACCAAAAACAGCAGAAAACAGGAACTGGCACTTCGGCATCTTGTTAATAGGTTAGTTCCAGAAAATGCATAAATACGACATATAATGTGTATAAAACATGTAGATATCATCAATAATGTGGCATGGAACATAAGAAATTATCGATACGTCGAAGACGTATCAGCATCCCCAAGCTTAGTTTCTCTCGTCCCGAGCGAGTAAACGATAAACAAAGATAATTTCTGGAGTGACATGCCATCATAAACTTGATCATATTGTAAACATATGTAATGAATGCAGCGATCACAACAATGGTAATGACATGAGTAAACAACTGAATCATAGAGCAATGACTTTTCATGAATAGCACTTCAAGACAAGCATCAATAAGTCTTGCATAAGAGTTAACTCTTAAAGCAATAAATTAAAGTAAAGATATTGAAGCAACACAAAGGAAGATTAAGTTTCAGCGGTTGCTTTCAACTTGTAACATGTATATCTCAATGATAGTTTGTCAATGCAAAGCAATATAACAAGTGCAATATGCAAGTTATGTAGGAATCAATGCACAGTTCACACAAGTGTTTGCTTCTTGAGGTGGAGAGAGATAGGTGAACTGACTCAACATAAAAGGTAAAAGAATGGTCCTTCAAAGAGGAAAGCATCGATTGCTATATTTGTGCTAGAGCTTTTATTTTGAAAACATGAAACAATTTTGTCAACGGTAGTAATAAAGCATATGAGTTATGTAAATTATATCCTACAAGTTGCAAGCCTCATGCATAGTATACTAATAGTGCCCGCACCTTGTCCTAATTATCTTGGACTACCTGGATCATCGCAATACACATGTTTTAACCAAGTGTCACAATGGGGTACCTCCATGCCGCTCGTACAAAGGTCTAAGGAGAAAGCTCGCATTTTGGATTTCTCGCTTTGATTATTCTCAACTTAGACATCCATACCGGGACAACATGGACAACGGATAATGGACTCCTCTTTAATGCATAAGAATGTGGCAACAATTATTATTCTCATATGAGATTGAGGATATATGTCCAAAACTGAAACTTCCACCATGAATCATGGCTTTAGTTAGCGGCCCAATGTTCTTCTCTAACAATATGCATGCTCCAACCATTAAAGTGGTAGATCTCTCTTACTTCGTGACAAGACGGACATGCATAGCAACTCACATGATATTCAACAAAGAATAGTTGATGGCGTCCCCGAAGCATGGTTATCGCACAACAAGCAACTTAATAAGAGATAAAGTGCATAAGTACATATTCAATACCACAATAGTTTTTAAGCTATTTGTACCATGAGCTATATATTGCAAAGGTGAATGATGGAAATTTTAAAGGTAGCACTCAAGCAATTTACTTTGGAATGGCTGAGAAATACCATGTAGTAGGTAGGTATGGTGGACACAAATGGCATAGTGGTTGGCTCAAGGATTTTGGATGCATGAGAAGTATTCCCTCTCGATACAAGGTTTCGGCTAGCAAGGTTTATTTGAAACAAACACAAGGATGAACGGTGCAGCAAAACTCACATAAAAGACATATTGTAAACATTATAAGACTCTACACCGTCTCCCTTGTTGTTCAAAACTCAATACTAGATATTATCTAGACTTTAGAGAAACCAAATATGCAAACCAAATTAGCAAGCTCTAGGTGTTTCTTCATTAATGGGTGCAAAGTATATGATGCAAGAGCTCAAACATGAGCACAACAATTGCCAAGTATCAAATTATCCAAGACATTTTAGAATTACTACATGTAGCATTTCCCGATTCCAACCATATAACAATTTAACGAAGAAGATTCAACCTTCGCCATGAATACTATGAGTAAAGCCTAAGGACATATTTGTCCATATGCAACAGCGGAGCGTGTCTCTCTCCCACACAATGAATGCTAGGATCCATTTATTCAAACAAAAACAAAAACAAAAACAAACCGACGCTCCAAGCAAAGCACATAAGATGTGACGGAATAAAAATATAGTTTCAGGGGAGGAACCTGATAATGTTGTCGATGAAGAAGGGGATGCCTTGGGCATCCCCAAGCTTAGACGCTTGAGTCTTCTTAGAATATGCAGGGGTGAACCACCGGGGCATCCCCAAGCTTAGAGCTTTCACTCTCCTTGATCATATTGCATCATACTCCTCTATTGATCCTTGAAAACTTCCTGCACACCAAACTCGAAACAACTCATTAGAGGGTTAGTGGACAATAAAAATTGACATGTTCAGAGGTGACATAATCATTCTTAACACTTCTGGACATTGCATAAAGCTACTGGACATTAATGGATCAAAGAAATTCATCCAACATAGCAAAAGAGGCAGTGCGAAATAAAAGGCAGAATCTGTCAAAACAGAACAGTCCGTAAAGATGAGTTTTATTGAGGCACCAGACTTGCTCAAATGAAAATGCACAAATTGAATGAAAGTTGCGTACATATCTGAGGATCACGCACGTAAATTGGCATGATTTTCTGAGTTACCTACAGAGAATTTTTCCCAGATTCGTGACAGCAAAGAAATCTGTTTCTGCGCAGCAATCCAAATCTAGTATGAACCTTACTATCAACGACTTTACTTGGCACAACAAAACACAAAACTAAGATAAGGAGAGGTTGCTACAGTAGTAAACAACTTCCAAGACACAAAATAAAAACAAAGTACTGTAGTAAAATAACACATGGGTTATCTCCCAAGAAGTTCTTTCTTTATAGCCATTAAGATGGGCTCAAGCAGCTTTGATGATGCACTCGCAAGAAATAGTATTTGAAGCAAAAGAGAGCATCAAGAGGCAAGTATGAAACAAATTTAAGCCTAACATGGTTCCTATGCATAGGAATCTTGTAAATAAACAAGTTCAAGAAGCATAATGCAACAAGCATAGAAAGATAAAACAAGTGTAGTTTCAAAAATTTCAGCACATAGAGAGGTGTTTTAGTAACATGAAAATTTCTACAACCATATTTTCCTCTCTCATAATAACTTTCAGTAGCATCATGAGCAAACTCAACAATATAACTATCAAATGAAACATTCTTATCATGAGTCTCATGCATAAAATTATTACTCTCCACATAAGCATAGTCAATTTTATTAGTTGTAGTGGAAGCAAATTCAACAAAGTAGCTATCATTATTATTCTTATCATCAAATATAGGAGGAATATTGTAATCATAATCAAATTTATCCTCCATAACAGGTGGCACCAAAAGGCTACTATCATTATAATCATCATAAATAGGAGGCAAAGTATCATCAAAGTAAATTTTCTCCTCAATGCTTGGGGGACTAAAAATATCATGCTCATCAAAACCAGCTTCCCCAAGCTTAGAATTTTCCATATCATTAGCAACAATGGTATTCAAAGTATTCATGCTAATATGTTCCATGGTTTTTTAAATTTTCGCATCAAACCATCCATGTCTTAAATCAGGAAATAGAATAAGAAGCTCATTGTCGTCCATTATGCCAAACTAGTGTAAACAAGAAACAAAAAGATGCAATTGCAGGATCTAAAGGAAATAGCTTCGAGTACTTACAACGGCGAAAATAGCTTAGTAGCCGAGATCCGGAGTGTGAGTACCTTTTACCTTTCCTCCCCGGCAACGGCGCCGTAAAATAGCTTGATGTCTACGGGTGCTTCTATTCTTGTAGACAGTGTTGGGCCTCCAAGAGCAGAGGTTTGTAGAACAGCAGCAAGTTTCCCTTAAGTGGATCACCCGAGGTTTATCGAACTCAGGGAGGAAGAGGTCAAAGATATCCCTCTCATGCAACCCTGCAACCACAAAGCAAGAAGTCTCTTGTGTCCCCAACACACCTAATAGGTGCACTAGTTCGGCGAAGAGATAGTGAAATACAGGTGGTATAAATAAGTATGAGAAGTGGCAAAGGCACCAGAAAAGTGCTTTGCCCGAGACAAGAAACAAGCAGTAGTAACGCAGCAGTAGTAACGCAGAGAAACAAGAAACAAGCAGCGATAGCGATATTTAGGAACAAGGCCTAGGGATTAGACTTTCACTAGTGGACACTCTCAACTTTGATCACATAACAGAATAGATAAATGCATACTCTACACTCTCTTGTTGGATGATGAACACCATTGCGTAGGATTACACGAACCCTCAATGCCGGAGTTAACAAGCTCCACAATTCAATGTTCATATTTAAATAACCTTAGAGTGCATGAAAGATCAACACGACTAAACCAAGTACTAACATAGCATGCACACTCGTCACCTTCACACTATGTAGGAGGAATAGATCACATCAATACCATCATAGCAATAGTTAACTTCATAATCTACAAGAGATCATAATCATAGCCCACGCCAAGTACTAACACAGCATGCACACACTGTCACCATTACACCGTGCAGGAGGAATAAAACTACTTTAATAACATCACTAGAGTAGCACATAGATAAATTGTGATACAAAACACATTGCAATCATAAAGAGATATAAATAAGCACTTCACTACGCCATTCATAACAGTTGAATAAGTATTCTGTGAAATATAGCCTAAGAGACCCACACGGTGCACACACTCGTCACCTTTACACACGTGGGACAAGGAGTCTCCGGAGATCACATAAGTAAAACCCACTTGACTAGCATAATGACATCTAGATTACAAGCATCATCATATGAATCTCAATCATGTAAGGCAGCTCATGAGATTATTGTATTGAAGTACATAGGAGAGAGATGAACCACATAGCTACCAAGTACAGCCCCGAGCCTCGATGGAGAACTACTCCCTCCTCATGGGAGACAAGCAGCGTTGATGAAGATGGCGGTGGTGTCGATGGAGGAGCCTTCCGGGGCACTTCCCCGTCCCGGCGGCGTGCCGGAACGAGACTCCTGTCCCCCGCATCTTGGCTTCGCGATGGCGGCGGCTCTAGAAGGTTTCTCGTACCGTGGCTTTTTTTCGTATCGTGTTTTAGGTCAGGGACCTTTATATAGGCGAAGAGGCGGCGTCAGAAGGTCAACGAGGCGACGACACCATAGGGGGGCGCGGGCCACCCCCAGGCCGCGCCAGCCTGGCGTCTGGTGGGCTTGTGCCCCCTCTCTGGCGGTTCTCGTGTGTTCTGGATGCTTCCGGGCAAAATAGGAACTTGGGCGTTGATTTCGTCCAATTTCGAGAATATTTCGTTACTAGGATTTCTGAAACCAAAAACAGCAGAAAACGAGAACCGGCACTTCGGCATCTTGTTAATAGGTTAGTTCCAGAAAATGCATAAATATGACATATAATGTGTATAAAACATGTAGATATCATCAATAATGTGGCATGGAACATAAGAAATTATCGATACGTCGGAGACGTATCACCTACAAGTAGTAGACTAGGGTTTCGTTGGATGTAGAGGGCAAGTAGATCTCGAAGGTTTCAGCCGAAAAGTACTCGACAATGTAAGAACTAGGGTTTGTGAGACAATGATTCGATCCTTTCTTTGTCCCTCGACTCCCCCTTATATAGGAGGTGGAGCCGAGGGTTTCGTGACATACAAGTTTACAGAGTCCGGGAGGGTTTCTAACCCATCCCGCAAGATTACAAATAATGCTTCCTATTACAACTCTAACTTTCCTTAATAGTATCTTGTGCTTCCGAATCTTCTTATTCTTCGAGTCGCGGGCCTTCAGTAAACCCCGGGTATCTTCTTCGGCAGGCCCATTGGGGATGCCTATGTCACCGACGGATCTGTGGCGATCTCCGTCGATCTGCTCTTCCTCGCCACCCCTGGGTGTTCGCTGACATGGGCATACCCTTCGGGTACCCATTATTAGTATACCTGGCTCGGCCCAATATGGAGAAGACCCAATATGGAGAAGGCCCAACAAGGCAATCCGAAGAAGTAGTCGACTAGGACTCTTGTAAAACCCTAGGCTGATTGCATATATAAAGCTAGCCGGGGCACCCGAAATAGAGGCCAACAGATAGACAGAATATAGACAACATAGTTCCGCCTACGGCGGCACCCTGTAAACACATATATGATCATATACTGGATTGCTAGCAGCACGTAGGGATCCTCCACTGAGGGGACCCGAAGCTGGGTACGTCGTGTGCCTAATCTCGTCCCCGGAATCTCCATCGCCGCTCTTCCCGAAAACCCTAGTCTACAATACGTAGGCATTGCCGAGGTGATCCCTCGTCAATTGGCGCCGTCTGTGGGAATTGCGACGATTGGATTTTGTTATCCGGGCGAGATCTATCGTCATCTTCAATCAATCGCTGGATCGCATCGGACGCTATACGGAAGAGTTCACGCGGAAGCATATGCCGTGGCCCGCTAGATTTTTTTGCTCATACGAGCCTGGAGTGATTCACCAAGTACAACATAAAGCAGCTTAGATTCTGGTCGAGAATTTGCTTCTCATCCAAAAGCCAAATCACGACGTGCACGAAGAAAGCTATTGGGAGTTTGGGACAGATTGTTTCAGCTGAAGACATATTGACTCGCGCACGTACGGAGACTTCCACGGCTGATCATCTTATCACCCAAGGCAGGCGGACCTTGCCGATGAACAACCAATCAGCATTCCTCGTCCGGTAACCCGGACATCAACACGGACAAGTATCTCGGTTGCGTGAACACATCTACTTCAATGGCACACACCATGCTCCAGAAGCGCGCACGCAGATTGCATCCGAAGAAAATTTACTTCAACAAGTTCATCAGCGAAACAAAAAAATAGCGACTCGGCTGCTAGCCGAATAACATCCGACTTCGCCATCCAATACAAATCCAGGTGCTATATTTCCAATTATGCAAAAATTTGTTTGACCAAATATTTTTCGGCTCGTACTATTATTTGCGTACAGCTTTTTGCGCCGTAATATAACTACAGATCGGAACAAGTTTCGACGACTTCGCCGCGTACGGTCGCATGCTCGGAGGCTCGCCTGTCGTTAACCCAACAACGCGCACACACCTCGCCCGGGGCTCGCCCACCGCGGACTCGACGATTCCCTCTTCCATGCCGACTACTTCCACCTTGTCGAATATTTTCGGCTAAACGACACACGGCTCCACTGCATCGGCTTCGTCCATTACATCGACTTCGTATGCCGGGTGACCTACTTCCACGTCGACTCCGTCGCACCCAGGAAAAAAGCTAAGTGTTCCTCTTCCGAGAGTTAATTATTGTTTACTTTCGCCATACACTTAACACTAGCGCTCTGCCATTACTTTGTTACCACAAATACACTCGATTACTTGGTGAAATCCTTTTCTTCGCCTCTGGATATATCTACTTCGGCTAAGTGGATTTATTTTCGGCTCAATGGAATTATTTTCTTCGGATCAATGGATTCATCTTCTTCGGCTTCGGCTTATCGGATTCTTTTTCACCGGATTCATCTTATAAGATTCATCTATATGAATATTACTGGCTTACTCTTATACAACATTACCCGAGGCGTTTCGGGTCACTGGATTTATCATCGAGGATTATTACTGGATTTATTTTCTTCGGCGGATTCATCTTCTATATTATGGGATTCTTCGGTTCAATGGATTAATCTTCTATGATTATTACTGGAACTATTTTCTTCGAGTCAATTTATTCATCCTCTATGATATCAGCGGATTCATCTTCTATGAATATTACTGGATTTATTTTCTTCGGGTCAATGGATTCATCCTCTATGATATCGGCGGATTCATCTTCAATATATGCTTCATATTTACTAGCGCAATATTCAATATGGATTCATCTTAAATACTTCATTCATCTTCATGGACTCATATTATATCATTGACAATGGCTTCATCCTAAATGGCGTCACCTTATATAACACCGCGACTTCGTCAACTTCTTTCGACATCATGGCTAAATACTCGGGGGCTCGACCATGACTTCGCCTCGAGTAACAACGGTGACACGACGTCTAAGCAACAATCATGACATCACCCCAGCAGGTGCTCGGGGGCTCGGCTATTTCTTCATCAACAATTTGGTGGCATCCATTATTTGCTATTTGGTGGTTTCTACTTTAGCTATACTTCTTATCTACACTCGAAGACTTCATCATGCATCGACTTCGTCGTGTCTAAAAAGCTAAGTGTTCTTTTATTTTGTACAAATTTGATTATCGTTTACTTTCGTCGCTCTCGACACTCGGGAGTTGCGCGGCATATATTTACTTTACATATCATCGAATCTGAGCATCTGACACTGCATGCGAAAAAGAAAGTCAAGGAAAAGATAGAAAAAGTTTGTTTATTTGTGCAGGAGAAAGCAAAATTCAAAGTATATAAGAGAGAACCCGAAGAAATTGTCTACAGGGAGAACTCGACGAAATTGTCTTCAAGAAAGAACAGGATCCGAAAAATTATCCTCAAAAAGGTCCCGACAAATTATCCTCAAGGAGTACCCGACGAAATCTTCTTCAGGGAGGAACCCGACGAAATCAAAAGAGAACCCGACGAAATCTTATTCAAGGAGGTGCCGAAGAATTTTCCTCAGGGAGGACCCGAAAAATTATCTTCAAGGAGGTGCCGAAAAATTATCTTCAAGGAGGTGCCGAAGAATTATCTCCAAGGTGCCGAAAAATTATCTTCAAGGAGGTCCCGAAAAAATATCTTCAAAGAGAACCCGAAGAATTGTCCTCAAATAGGACCCGAAGAAATTTTCCTGAAGGAGGAACCCGAAGATTTGTCCTCAAAGAGAACCCAAAGAATTGTCCTCAAGGAGGACCCGAAGAAATTTTCCTGAGGGAGGAACTCGACGAAATTATCATCAAGGAGAAACCAAAAAAAAAAAAAAAAAAAAAAAAAAAAGAGAGGAGTAGAAAAAAAAAAAAAAGAGAGGATGGACAAATCTTCGGGTCCATTGACTCGTTATTTGTTCTGAGAAAGAGCATCGGCGATATGCCTGACGACAATATAGAAGAACCAATATATTCGGCTATCTCATCAAGCCCGAGAGAAAAATATAGAAGAACCCGCAAAGTGGGTCATTGCATCAGCCGAACAAGGCACTCGACAATATATTCTCGGAGCGCCAAAGTTGCGATCAATCTCTGAATGCCGCAAAACTTTGCGAAGGTAAGACCCCAGATCCGTTCTGTGTGGCGTGGCATCGCCAAAGACTGCGCTCTGCTACTTTTTTCCACATCAACAGATGTGAAGAAATATCCCAGCGGACGCGTTGTGGACCCGATAAAACATGACTGGGGCTCGACAGAATGGTAAGACCTTAAGCGGCACCTGTCGAGTTAACACCAGTATCCCGGGATCATGTCCAGGGACGTGATCTCGAAGTAGGTTTTTGCGGATTGCCACTAGAGCAGTTAACTAGTACCCGATCCGTCGATGAACTAGCCCCAATCACCATTATCCCCGTACAATATAGATATGGATGTCAAATAAAAATAGCAACGGCCCGGAGTCGATAAAAAGAGGGGCTGCGCCCGTAAATATAGTCAAGTTCTTTATCGAGTAGTACAACTTGAGCCTATGCCTAGGTGCAAGCACCTGCCCATAGGCTCGGGGCTACTCTTATCGAGAGTATTGTTCACCCTCCCGATAAGATACAAGAAAGAGGAAAAATTGTGGTGTCAATTAAAAGCAAGTTGAGCCTACACCCAAGTGCAAACACTTGGCTGTAGCCTCGGGGGCTACTCCCATCGGGAGCGCTGGTCGCGCACCCGATAGAAAGATAACTTCGACAGCATCTATGAAAATTAAGGTTTGTAGACTCAACTCGATTCTACGACTCGAGTGGAGCCTACTCCCATCGGGAGCACATGGATTTCATCAAGTTTTCCAGAAATATAGTTAAGTTCTTCATCGAGTAGTACAACTTGAGTCTATGCCCAAGTGCAAGCACTTGCCCATAGACTCGGGGCTACTCCCATCGGGAGCGCTGCCGCGCACCCGATAGAAAATTAACTTCGAGAATCGTCGACATCATCTACGCTACACATGATCTACGACATGGACCTCGCCTTGTATTTTCTTCAACTTCGGAGATGGTTATGCTTGGAGTTTCTACGCAAGTCTTCGACTTCCCTATAAACTCGGGGGCTACTGACATGGGCATACCCTTCGGGTACCCATTATTAGTATACCTGGCTCGGCCCAATATGGAGAAGACCCAATATGGAGAAGGCCCAACAAGGCAATCCGAAGAAGTAGTCGACTAGGACTCTTGTAAAACCCTAGGCTGATTGCATATATAAAGCTAGCCAGGGCACCCGAAATAGAGGCCAACAGATAGACGAATATAGACAACATGAGTTCCGCCTACGGCGGCACCCCGTAAACACATATATGATCATATACCGGATTGCTAGCAAGCACGTAGGGATCCTCCACTGAGGGGACCCGAAGCTGGGTACGTCGTGTGCCTAATCTCGTCCCCGGAATCTCCATCGC
This sequence comes from Lolium rigidum, assembly GCF_022539505.1. Lineage (NCBI taxonomy): Eukaryota > Viridiplantae > Streptophyta > Magnoliopsida > Poales > Poaceae > Lolium > Lolium rigidum. The sequence goes on from NC_061509.1 coordinate 185,380,516, forward strand.
CGCTCTTCCCGAAAACCCTAGTCTACAATACGTAGGCATTGCCGAGGTGATCCCTCGTCATTCGCCGCCTTCTCTGGTGCCGTGTGTGGCCTGGCACGGACTTGGCCGCGGTTTGGCGTCGCCATGGCCGGCCTATGCCACCGTGTCGCCATTGCTGCCACCCCCTACGCCACCAGGTACACCTCCCTGCTTCTCCTACCTTCTCTGATCTCCCTATCCATGCTCAATCTATGCCTAGAGTCCTACTGCGTATGTTGGTGCTCTATGCTATGCTGCTCTGCTGCTGTTCTTGCTTGCCTGAGCTGTGTTGTGTGCATGCTATGCCCTCTCCTATGCCTACTAATGCAATTCCTATGCCTTCTGGCCATTCCTATGCCTTCTGGCCCCTCTACAGGCTCAGGTTTAGTCTGTTCCATCTTATCCTTGTGCTCTCTAGGATTTTGGACAAGCACAAGTGTATGTGACACTTGGGTCATTCAAAAGCTGAATACTGACTTTCTATTTACCCTTGTATAGTATTTCTCTTTGTTCTTTGCAGGTTTTGAAGGTGAATATGACTACAGAAGCATTTCTTCGAAGTCATAAATTTAGTATTTTAGTTTAGGATCAAATAATGTAATCTTCTTTTTATTTATGTTTATTTTTCATTAAGTTCTTGTATCAAGAATATTGTAAAGACAATGTATGTGTGTATGTCTATCAATAAAGCTCAAGGTTTAACTATGAGCTCATTTGTATTTGTATAATTCAATTTTAAATGTTTGTTATATTTATATTTCAATTTGCAATTCAAAGTCATTTGAATTATGAGTTGTATTTGAATTATGAATTCATATTTCATTTTCAATAATGCTTATTGTTTATTCTTTGAGTTATAAATTCAATTTAACTTGTTAAATGAAATCAATTCCAAAATCAACAAGATACAAAAGAGTTCATGTCAAAATTCAAAACTCAACTTGCCTAACCCTAATTGCAGTTGAGAGAGAACCTCGATCCCTCTTAGGTTTAGTTGCAATAAGGCGCGGAAATTTCCCACGTTCTGCGATGAAATGCACATCCCATTCCTAAATCTACCCTTCGATGTTCCTATATTCTGGGGTATTACAGCCTCTCCCCCTTAACAGAAACTTCGTCCCGAAGTTAAGATTGGTACCTGAATAGCTCAGGGTAAGACTTCCCTATCCATGCTCGATCTATGCCTAGACCCCTACTGCGTATGCTCCTGCTCTATGCTGTGCTGCTCTGCTGATGTTCTTGCTTGCCTGAGCGGTGATGTGTGCATGATATGCCCTCTCCTATGCCTACTAATGCAATTCCTATGCCTTCTGGCCATTCCTATGCCTTCTGGCCCCTATGTTGTGCTCAATCCATTGATTCATGCCTATATGATGTGCAATTGGTCACTGGTCCATGTGTATATGCCTAATGGTCCTCTTCATATGCTTACTGGCTTGTTTCTAGGCTTATTGGTTGATTCATATGCTTGTTGGATTGCTATCTGGCCTAGGTTTGCTTCACCGACACTTGTGGTGTCAGTGATGCTCACCCATGCATGCCTATGCCCCTGTGTGTGTGTGCTGCTGATACGTCTCCAACGTATCGATAATTTCTTGTGTTCCATGCCACATTATTGATGTTATCTACATGTTATATGCACACTTTATGTCATATTCGTGCATTTTCTGGAACTAACCTATTAACAAGATGCCGAAGTGCCGCTCTCGTTTTCTGCTGTTTTTGGTTTCGTAAATCCTAGTAACGAAATATTCTCGAATCGGACGAAATCAACGCCAAAGATCTTAGAATCCCCGAAGCATCCGAACACACGAGAGGGATCGGAGGGGGCCACAGGGCCACCAAACCCTACCCCGGCGCGGCCAAGGGGGGCGCGCCCCTAGGGTGTGGGCCCCCTTCGACCTTCCCGCGCCGCCTCTCCGCCTATAAAGAGCCCCCGGATCAGAAAACCCGATACCAATTGACGAAACCCACGTAAACCCGCCGAGCCGCCGCCATCGCGAAGCCAAGATCCGGGGGACAGGATCTCCGTTCCGGCACCCGCCGGAGCGGGGAAGTGCCCCCGGAAGGCTTCTCCATCGACACCGCTCCCATCTCCACCGCCATCTCCATCACCGCTGCCGCTCCCATGAGGAGGGAGTAGTTCTCCATCGAGGCTCGGGGCTGTACCGGTAGCTATGTGGTTCATCTCTCTCCCATGTAGTTCAATACAATAATCTCATGAGCTGCCTTACATGATTGAGATTCATATGATGATGCTTGTAATCTAGATGTCATTATGCTAGTCAAGTGAGTTTTACTTATGTGATCTCCTGGAGACTCCTCGTCCCACGTGTGTAAAGGTGACAAGTGTGTGCACCGTGTGGGTCTCTTAGGCTAGATTTCACAGAATACTTACTCATTGAATGGCATAGTGAGGTGCTTATTTATATCTCTTTATGATTGCAGCATGTTGTATCACAATTTATCTATGTGCTACTCTAGTGATGTGTTATTAAAGTAGTTTTATTCCTCCTGCATGTGTGCAAAGGTGACAAGTGCGTGCACCGTGTTAGTACTTGGTTTATGCTATGATCATGATCTCTTGTAGATTATGGAGTTAACTATTGCTATGATAATATTGATGTGATCTATTCCTCCTACATATGCATGAAGGTGACAAGTGTGCATGCTATGCTAGTACTTGGTTTAGTAGCGTTGATCTATCTTACACTAAAGGTTACTAAAACATGAGCATTATTGTGGAGCTTGTTAACTCCGGCATTGAGGGTTCGTGTAATCCTACGCAATGTGTTCATCATCCAACAAAAGTGTAGAGTATGCATTTATCTATTCTCGTTATGTGATCAATGTTGAGAGTGTCCACTAGTGAAAGTCTAATCCCTAGGCCTTGTTCCTAAATATCGCTATCGCTGCTTGTTTACTCGTTTTATCGCGTTACTACCGCTGCATTACTACTGCTTGTTTACTACCGCTGCGTTACTACCGCTGAGTTACTACCGCTTGTTACTCGTTTTATCGCGTTACTATCGCTGCAATACCACCACCATCAACTACACGCCAAGCACTTTTCTGGCACCGTTGCTACTGCTCATACTTATTTATACCACCTGTATTTCACTATCTCTTCGCCGAACTAGTGCACCTACTAGGTGTGTTGGGGACACAAGAGACTTCTTGCTTTGTGGTTGCAGGGTTGCATGAGAGGGATATCTTTGACCTCTTCCTCCCCGAGTTCGATAAACCTTGGGTATCCACTTAAGGGAAACTTGCCGCTGTTCTACAAACCTCTCGCTCTTGGAGGCCCAACACCTGTCTACAGGAAAGGAGGGGGAACGTAGATATCAAGCACTTTTCCGGCGCCGTTGCTCGGGGAGGAAAGGTAAAAGGCTCTCATACTACGGTCTCGGGTAAAGTATTTTTCTCGGCGCCGTTGTGTGTGTGCTCAAAGCTATTTCCTTTAGATCCTGCAATTGCAACATTTTGTTTCTTGTTTACACTAGTTTGGCATAATGTACAAGAGTGAGCTTCTTATTCTATTTCCTGATTTAAAACATGGATTGTTTGATGCGAAAATTAAAAAACCTATGAAATCTTCTTTGCATGCTGGTAGTAATATTAGTATGAACGCTTTGAACACCATTGTTGATAATGATATAGAAAGTTCTAAGCTTGGGGAAGCTGGTTTGCATGATATTTTTAGTCCCCCAAGCATTGAGGAGAAAATTTTCTTTGATGATACTTTGCCTCCTATTTATGATGATTATAATGATAGTGGTCTTTTGGTGCCACCTACTATGGAGAGTGAATTTGATTATGATTACAATATGCCTCCTACACTTGATGAGAATAATAATGATAGCTACTTTGTTGAATTTGCTCCCACTACAACTAATAAAACTGATTATGCTTATGTTGGGAGTAGTAATAATTTTGTGCATGAGACTCATGATAAGAATGTTTCATTTGATAGTTATATTGTTGAGTTTGCTCATGATGCTACTGAAAGTTATTATGAGAGAGGAAAATATGGTTGTAGAAATTTTCATGTTACTAAAACACCTCTCTATGTGCTGAAATTTTTGATGCTACACTTGTTTTATCTTCCTATGCTTGTTACTTTGCTCTTCATGAACTTGTTTATTTACAAGATTCCTATGCATAGGAAGCATGTTAGACTTAAATGTGTTTTGAATTTGCCTCTTGATGCTCTCTTTTGCTTCAAATACTATTTCTTGCGAGTGCATCATTAAAACTGCTGAGCCCATCTTAATGGCTATAAAGAAAGAACTTCTTGGGAGATAACCCATGTGTTATTTTGCTACAGTACTTTGTTTTATATTTGTGTCTTGGAAGTTGTTTACTACTGTAGCAACCTCTCCTTATCTTAGTTTTGAGTTTTGTTGTGCCAAGTTAAGCCGTTGATAGAAAAGTAAGTACTAGATTTGGATTACTGCGCAGTTCCAGATTTCTTTGCTGTCACGAATCTGAGCCCACTGCCCTGCAGGAAGCTCAGAAAATTATGCCAATTTACGAGCATGATCCTCAGATATGTACGCAACTTTCATTCAATTTGAGCATTTTCATTTGAGCAAGTCTGGTGCCATTTTAAAATTCGTCAATATGAACTGTTCTGTTTTGACAGATTCTGCCTTTTATTTCGCATTGCCTCTTTCGCTATGTTGGATGAATTTCTTTGATCCATTAATGTCCAGTAGTATTATGCAATGTCCAGAAGTGTTAAGAATGATGGTGTCATCTCTGAATATGTCAATTTATATTGTGCACTAACCCTCTAATGAGTTGTTTCGAGTTTGGTGTGGAGGAAGTTTTCAAGGGTCAAGAGAGGAGGATGATATACTATGATCAAGGAGAGTGAAAGCTCTAAGCTTGGGGATGCCCGGTGGTTCATCCCTGCATATATCAAGAAGACTCAAGCGTCTAAGCTTGGGGATGCCCAAGGCATCCCCTTCTTCATCGACAAATTATCAGGTTCCTCTCCTGAAACTATATTTTTATTCGATCACATCTTATGTGCTTTTTCTTGGAGCGTCTGTTTGTTTGCTTTTGTTTTTGTTTTTGTTTGAATAAATTGGATTACATCATGCTTGTGTGGGAGAGAGACACGCTCCGCTGGTTCGTATGAACACATGTGTTCTTAGCTCATAATATTCATGGCGAAGTTTCCTCTTCGTTAAATTGTTATATGGTTGGAATTGGAAAATGATACATGTAGTAATTGCTATAAATGTCTTGGGTAATGTGATACTTGGCAATTGTTGTGCTCATGTTTAAGCTCTTGCATCATATACTTTGCACCCATTAGTGAAGAAATACATAGAGCATGCTAAAATTTGGTTTGCATAATTGGTCTCTCTAAGGTCTAGATAATTTCTAGTAAGGTGTTTGAACAACAAGGAAGACGATGTATAGTCTTATAATACTTGTAATATGTCTTTTATGTGAGTTTTGCTGTACTAGTTCATCCTTGTGTTTGCCTCAAACAACCTTGCTAGCCTAAACCTTGTATCGAGAGGGAATACTTCTCATGCATCCAAATACTTGAGCCAACACTATGCCATTTGTGTCCACCATACCTACCTACTACATGGTATTTCTCCGCCATTCCAAAGTAAATTGCTTGAGTGCTACCTTTAAACAATTCAAAATTTATTACCTCTTATTTGTGTCAATGTTTTATAGCTCATGAGGAAGTATGTGGTGTTTATCTTTCAATCTTGTTGGGCAACTTTCACCAATGGACTAGTGGCTTCATCCGCTTATCCAATAATTTTGCAAAAAGAGCTGGCAATGGGATTCCCAGTCCCAAATTAACAAACCAAAAATAGACACTCCTCCATGGTATGTGATTGTTGGACGGCACCCGAAGGATTCGGTTAGCCATGGCTTGTGTAAGCAAAGGTTGGGAGGAGTGTCATCATAATAAAACTAAAATAAAAAGGCACTCCTTCATGGTATGAGATTGTTGGCAGTGCACCCGAGGATTCGGTTAGCCATGGTTTGTGAAAGAAAGGTTGGAAGGAGTGCCATCCAAAAATAAAATAAAATGGGAGCCGCTCTTTGAAGGTTTGTCCGGCAAGGGGGTTAGAGTACCCGCTACCATTCGTTGACAACAACATACACCTCTCAAAACTTTACTTTTATGCTCTCTTTATGTTTTCAAAATCAAAGCTCTAGCACAAATATAGCAATCGATGCTTTCCTCTTTGAAGGACCATTCTTTTACTTTTATTGTTGAGTCAGTTCACCTATTTCTCTCCACCTCAAGAAGCAAACACTTGTGTGAACTGTGCATTGATTCTTACATATTTGCATATTGCATTTGTTATATTGCTTTGCATTGACAATTATCCATGAGATATACATGTTATAAGTTGAAAGCAACCGCTGAAACTTCATCTTCTTTTGTGTTGCTTCAATACCTTTACTTTGAATTATTACTTTATGAGTTAACTCTTATGCAAGACTTATTGATGCTTGTCTTGAAGTGCTATTCATGAAAAGTCTTTGCTTTATGATTCAGTTGTTTACCCATGTCATATACATTGTTTTGATCGCCGCATTCACTACATATGCTTTACAAATAGTATGATCAAGTTTATGATGGCATGTCACTCCGGAAATTATCTTTGTTATCGTTTTACCTCGCTCGGGACGAGCGTAACTAAGCTTGGGGATGCTGATACGTCTCCAACGTATCGATAATTTCTTGTGTTCCATGCCACATTATTGATGTTATCTACATGTTATATGCACACTTTATGTCATATTCGTGCATTTTCCGGAACTAACCTATTAACAAGATGCCGAAGTGCCGCTCTCGTTTTCTCGCTGTTTTTGGTTTCGAAATCCTAGTAACGAAATATTCTCGGAATCGGACGAAATCAACGCCAAAGATCTTAGAATCCCTGAAGCATCCAGAACACACGAGAGGGACCAGAGAGGGGCCACAGGGCCACCAAACCCTACCCCGGCGCGGCCAAGGGGGCGCGCCCCCTAGGGTGTGGGCCCCCTTCGACCTTCCCGCGCCGCCTCTCCGCCTATAAAGAGCCCCCGGATCAGAAAACCCGATACCAATTGACGAAACCCACGTAAACCTCGCCGTAGCCGCCGCCATCGCGAAGCCAAGATCCGGGGGACAGGATCTCTGTTCCGGCACCCTGCCGGAGCGGGGAAGTGCCCCGGAAGGCTTCTCCATCGACACCGCTGCCATCTCCACCGCCATCTCCATCACCGCTGCTGCTCCCATGAGGAGGGAGTAGTTCTCCATCGAGGCTCGGGGCTGTACCGGTAGCTATGTGGTTCATCTCTCTCCCATGTAGTTCAATACAATAATCTCATGAGCTGCCTTACATGATTGAGATTCATATGATGATGCTTGTAATCTAGATGTCATTATGCTAGTCAAGTGAGTTTTACTTATGTGATCTCCGGAGACTCCTCGTCCCACGTGTGTAAAGGTGACAAGTGTGTGCACCGTGTGGGTCTCTTAGGCTAGATTTCACGGAATACTTACTCATTGAATGGCATAGTGAGGTGCTTATTTATATCTCTTTATGATTGCAGCATGTTGTATCACAATTTATCTATGTGCTACTCTAGTGATGTGTTATTAAAGTAGTTTTATTCCTCCCGCATGTGTGCAAAGGTGACAGATGCGTGCACCGTGTTAGTACTTGGTTTATGCTATGATCATGATCTCTTGTAGATTATGGAGTTAACTATTGCTATGATAATATTGATGTGATCTATTCCTCCTACATATGCATGAAGGTGACGAGTGTGCATGCTATGCTAGTACTTGGTTTAGTAGCGTTGATCTATCTTACACTAAAGGTTACTAAAACATGAGCATTATTGTGGAGCTTGTTAACTCCGGCATTGAGGGTTCGTGTAATCCTACGCAATGTGTTCATCATCCAACAAAAGTGTAGAGTATGCATTTATCTATTCTCGTTATGTGATCAATGTTGAGAGTGTCCACTAGTGAAAGTCTAATCCCTAGGCCTTGTTCCTAAATATCGCTATCGCTGCTTGTTTACTGTTTTATCGCATTACTCGCTGCATTACTACCGCTTGTTTACTACCGCTGCGTTACTACCGCCGAGTTACTATCGCTTGTTATCATTGTTTACTAGCATTACTCGTCAGCAATACCACCACCATCAACTACACGCCAAGCACTTTTCTCGGCACCGTTGCTACTCGCTCATACTTATTTATACCACCTGTATTTCACTATCTCTTCGCCGAACTAGTGCACCTACTAGGTGTGTTGGGGACACAAGAGACTTCTTGCTTTGTGGTTGCGGGGTTGCATGAGAGGGATATCTTTGACCTCTTCCTCCCTGAGTTCGATAAACCTTGGGTATCCACTTAAGGGAAACTTGCTGCTGTTCTACAAACCTCTGCTCTTGGAGGCCCAACACTGTCTACAGGAAAGGAGGGGGAACGTAGATATCAGCTGCTGCCATCCATAGCTCCCTGGACTTGATCCAGTAGCTAGGATGCAATGGTACATGCTGTTGTTGCCTCACAGTGATGCTACTGTATAAGTATTGCATGGATTTGTTATGTATTCATGCCTGGATGGGTTAACTATTGATGAACTGCTTATGCAAAGGTGGATTAAATGACTTGCTATGCATGATTTGATATTTCCATGATCAATTCAAAAATACATGAAGTCTGAATCCTTTACTGGATAGTGATGACTTATTGTTTTGCTTTAGTTGGATGGATTTGTGTTTGTTCTGACCTCAGTAGCATTGCTACTGACTAGTTGCTCACACAGTTGGCTAGATCTTGTTGGCTACTCATCTTTGCTTGCATAATTGGGAATCATATTTAATATGAATGTCATTATGCTTGCCTGTGAAGAAAATCTAGGGTTTCCTGATGGTTATTTGCTTAGGTTTTACTGGGTGGTTCTTGGTAATTGCTATTCCTAGTAATTCATCTACTTGTGCTATCTGTGTATGTGTGCTTGCTTGTGTGCACAAGATTTGTATCTGGATGATTCTAGCTCTAGTGGTTTCCTCATCTGCCAGTGATCCTTGGTGAAAACCAAGTGATGATCACCCCTTGAGCATATGCTCAATCCCATGACCTGTGTCATGCATAACTGATGGATTGGATCCATTGGATCCACTCCAGGAATTTGGTATACCTTATTCCAGCTCCTAGAAAGAAATATTGTGTTGCTACAGTGCTTCTCGTGGATTTATTTTCACAGCCCTTCACCTCCAGCCCTTGGTTGATCTCCTCCTTATGTCACCATGCTTTCTGGTGATGGGTTGGTGGTTTTGGATGATTGGTTGAGTTCTGTGATGGTTGGTGCTGTTCTTGAGCAAGAACAGGATGAACTCTATCCTATTTCACTCTCTGGTTGCCTGGTGAATGTTTATCTATCGACTGTGCACCATTTCTAGGGTTTGTGCTATTTTTATACCCCTGATACTTCTTCTCTGGCCATGCCACACAAGCCTGGCTTGGCCTGGTGACTAGGCTTTGCCTTGCCTTGCTGTTGCTTGCACAGCAACCCATGAGCTGTGTGCTCAAATGGTGAAACTTGAGCCCTGTACAGGCTCAAGTTTGGTCTGCTCCATCTTATCCTTGTGCTGTCCAGGATTTTGTACAAGCACAAGTGTCTGTGACACTTGGTTCATTCAAAAACTGAATACTGACTTTCTATTTACCCTTGTATAGTATTTTTCTTTGTTCTTTGCAGGTTTTCAAGGTGAATATGACTACAGAAGCATTTCTTCCAAGTCATAAATTTAGTATTTTAGTTTAGGATCAAATAATGTAATCTTCTTTTTATTTCTGTTTATTTTTCATTAAGTTCTTGTATCAAGAATATTGTACAGACAATGTATGTGTGTATGTCTATCAATAAAGCTCAAGGTTTAACTATGAGCTCATTTGTATTTGTATAATTCAATTTTAAATGTTTGTTATATTTATATTTCAATTTGCAATTCAAAGTCATTTGAATTATGAGTTGTATTTGAATTATGAATTCATATTTCATTTTCAATAATGCTTATTGTTTATTCTTTGAGTTATAAATTCAATTTAACTTGTTAAATGAAATCAATTCCAAAATCAACAAGATACAAAAGAGTTCATGTCAAAATTCATAACTCAACTTGCCTAACCCTAATTGCAGTTGAGAGAGAAACTCGATCCCTTTTAGGTTTAGTTGCAATAAGGCGCGAAAATTTCCCTCGTTCTGTGATGAAATGCACATCCCATTCCTAAATCTACCCTTCGATGTTCCTATATTCTGGGGTATTACAACCTCTCGCCCTTAACAGAAACTTCGTCCCGAAGTTAAGATTGGTACCTGAATAGCTCAGGGTAAGACTTTCTGAGCTCCTCTTCCATCTCCCAGGTTGCACCGGATGATCTAGTTTTCACTAGATTCTACGCCAGATGATCTAGTTTTCACTAGATTCTACGCCGGACCACACCGGAATGCTTGCTAGGAGCCATTCGGTGAGGTTCCGATGGGAATTCCGCTGTCGGAGTCGGTGCACCGGGATGGGGACTAGAAAAGTCAGGGTAGGAGCCGATTTGACCAGCCCTGGTGCCAACTTTGGTCGGGATTCACCCAAGTCATATTTGCTTGTCCTATAGAGGGGGCTTCTTCCCCAACAGTTTTCTAGGGTTCTTAGGGAATTTTTTGACCACCATCGTTGACCTCTTGAGCTTACTTCCTCTCCCTTCCCTCCAATTCTTCTTGCATCTTTTTGAGGGCTTTGTAAGAGAGGAGATCTAGATCTACAATCCCAACAAACAAATCCTTCTCTAAGTGAGGGGAACCCCTTAAATCTATATCTTGGAGTCATTGGTTGACCTCCACCATTGTTCTTTCTATTTAGTTCATCTATATTATTTGTTGCTTTGGTGGTATTTTAGAGAAAAGGATTTTAGCACTTTTGTTTGTGACCCTACTTTGTTGCATAGTGTTGAGCTCACCATTACGATTAGTTCAAGTGAGAGACCGTGAGCTCGTTACTCTTAGAGGGTGACCTCCTAGTTGTCTTGGCGGTTCGTTCTCCGGGGACCTCTTCTTGGAAGATTGTGAAGAGGCCCGGGGTTCTCATTCATGGAGCGTGTGAAGTGGTTGTGGAGCTTGCCATCTCCGGAGTGGAGGAAAAGCTAGCCATATGGGAAAGTCCTTTTGTTGTTCCTGGAATTGTCTTGGAGAAGAAGGTGAGCCTTTTTAGCGTTCAGAAAACCTTCATGGTAGTCTTCATCTATCCGACATGATGTGCCTCATGTCGTGTGAGGGAACACATAAATACATCTTCGTCTCAGCGTGTGACATAGGCATCCCCAATGGGCCTACCGAAGATGATACCCGGGGTTTACTGAAGGCCCATGATGAGTCGACGAATACGAAGCTCGGAAGCCCAATTAGCTGTTGATATGGAAAGATAGAATTATATTAGGAATAAAGAGATTTGTAACTTTACGGGTCAAACTCAAAGAGTCTCCCGGAATCTGTAACTTGTGTAATATGAAACCCTCGGCTCTGCCTCCTATATAAGGGGGAGTCGAGGGACGAAGAGGGGATCGATTTCATTGTCAACATAACCCTAGTTTTCTAGTAGTCGAGTACTTTTCCGGCTGAAACCCTCGAGATCTACTTGCCCTCTACTTCCACGAAACCCTAGTCTACAATCCGTAGGCATTGACAAGTCGATACCTTGTCAATTGGCGCCGTCTGTGGGAATTAGAGGCATCAAGGAGCTGATCTTGATGGCACGTTCAACATCGTCGACATCTTCGGTGGCAAGCAATGCGATGGACGGAGGTAAACAGATCAAAACTGGTCCCGTTGATTTTGTTCCTCACCCTCCCGCCCGTTTGGATGCATATGCCTATATGGAAGAGCCGATGGAGATGAATTTCGGGAGATTCTACTTTTCCGTCGGGAGAGAAGGATCACATCGTATGGCAGCACCTATCCGTTCGGGACCGCTAGCGTGTGGTTCTGATTCCTCGAGATTATAATCGTCAACCAAGTCGAGCGATGGCGAAACTTCGTCGACAAGCAGCATCAAGCCTGCCGCCGGTGGAGATCTCACCAATCTGTTCGGCGGGATGTCGTTCGGATCGTTCTTGGACTCCGATCTGGGCAGTGACTCGGAGAGCATCGACAGCCTAAGCTTCATCGACAAATCTACCCTTATTCGGGAGGTCCTCACCGATCGTTACGACGGTGTCACCGACCCAGAGGATGATCAATCAAGGCCAAAATACCATCAAGTTTACGTGATTGGCGAGTCAAGTAATTCAGAGGGCGAAACATCAGAGGCTTTCGATGAGTTGGGAAATCCATACATCAATCCCGCTGATCTCACACGAGGCTTAGGCAACAAGTATGTCGGGACTACACCGCGCCAGAGGTTGCAACTCCCGCAAGCAGCTTGGGACAGAGCGACAACAACCTTGAACGGTACAAATCCATTGACCACCGCCGCTGCGGTGGAGGAGTTGCAAGCATTCCAATACAGGCTCGCACGTGTTGGCCGAGAAATAGAGAAAGAAAGGGAGATACTTGAGAAGAGAAAGGCTACAGCCTCCGCGTCAAGCAGGCGAAGAGCTGAGCTGAGTCGACAATCAGGTACTTCGGGAGGAGATAGTCACAGAGCAGCTCGCAATAGGGCAAGATCCTGGATGCAGCATATACGTGAAGGCGAGAGGGAGCATCTGGTCCAAAACCTCGACATGTCCTTGATACGTCAAAAACGTATCTACTTTCCCGAACACTTTTGCTATTGTTTTGCCTCTAATTTGTGTATTTTGGATGCAACTAACACGGACTAACGCTGTTTTCAGCAGAACTGCTCTGGTGTCTCGTTTTTGTGCGGAAATCCAACTTTCAGGAAAATCCTCGGAATTTATGCGAAAGGTCCTATTTTCCCAGAATATTGACGGAGCCAGAAGGGCAAGCCAGGTGGGGGCCCGAGGGCCCCACACACTAGGCCGGCGCGGCCCAGGAGGGGGGCGCGCCGCCATGTTGTGTGGCCGCCTCGGCTGGCCCCCGACGCCCTCCTTCGGACTACTTAATGCCTTCGACCTAAAAACGCACGGGGTTAGAAGAAATCGCCAGAAACCATCCAGTACGCCGCCACCGTCGCGAAACTCCGTCTCGGGACCAGAAACTCCGTTCTGGCACTCCGCCGGACGGGGAATTGGAGGAGATCATCGCCATCATCACCACCGATGCCTCTCCATCGACCAGCCATGTTTCCCCCATCCATGTGTGAGTAATTCCCCCGCTGTAGGCTGAAGGGGATGGTAGGGATTGGATGAGATTGGTCATGTAATAGCACAAGATTGTTAGGGCATAGTGCCTAGTGTCCGTAATTGGTACTTTTATGATATTGTTGCAACTTGTTATGCTTAATGCTTGTCACTAGGGCCCGAGTGCCATGATTTCAGATCTGAACATGTTATCGATTCATGATGATATTCATTGCTTTATGATCTTACCTGCAAGTTGTATACACGTATTGCTGTCCGGAACCCGAGGCTCCAAAGTGACAGAAATTGGGACAACCGAAGGGGAAGGCGGTGATATGAGGATCACATGTGTTCACGGAGTGTTAATGCTTTGCTCCGGTGCTCTATTAAAAGGAGTACCTTAATTTCCAGTAGATTCCCTAGAGGCCTGGCTGCCACCGGCTGGTAGGACAAAAGATGTTGTGCAAGTTTCTCATTGCGAGCACGTACGACTAAATATGGAACACATGCCTATTGATTGATTAGTACTTGGATACCGTTTTATTATTATCTGGAAATGCCCTGCTTTGATTGTTACATGAGTTTCTCTCATCCATGCAACGCCAGTCATCCATCCCTGTGCGTACAGTATTTTAATCCTGCTGTTTACTATAATCACTACTGCTGTCTTTATTACTCTGCTGTTGTTATTTCACTACTGTTACTGCTATAAAACCGTTACTACTGATAAAATCTTGCGAGCAAGTCTGTTTCTAGGTGCAGCTGAATTGACAACTCCGCTGTTAAGGCTTTCAAGTATTCTTTGTCTCCCCTTGTGTAGAATCAATAAATTGGGTTTTACTTCCCTCGAAGACTGTTGCGATCCCCTATACTTGTGGGTTATCAAGACTATTTTCTGGCGCCGTTGCCGGGGAGCATAGCTTTATTTGGAAGTTCACTTGGATTGATATTGTTCGCTGCAAATTCTCCATCATGGGTAAACCTTGCGATCCTAAAGTTGCCATATTACCATCCACTACAAGAAAAGGTACAACTCTGAGTACCTCTGCTGCTCTTGATTCACCATCTGTGATTGATAAACTTGTTTCACCACCACATGCTTCACATGCTGGTACTTCTGCTAGATCTGAAAATTCTTATAATATTGATGATGCTTCCGCTGTGCTTGATGATAGTGGTTCATTGGGATCTTTTCTAGATGCTACAATTGCTAGGTCTAGACAAATTGAAAATGCTGAAACTCCTAATGAAAATGCTGCTACACCTGTTAATTCACCCGAGTCTCGTTGAATACTCTAGTGATGATCTTGACGAAGATTATGTAGAACTTGATGATGATTTTATTGATAAATGCAATGCTACTACTGATGCAAGAAAAATTAAAAAGTTGCTTGCACAACATACTCGTTAGATATAAACTCGTCTCCGATCCTAAATTTGCCACATCTCCTATAAACATTAAGGATAAGGATTATGATTTTCTCTTGATTTGTCTCATATATCTATTGTTGAGAAAACACCTTTTTGTGGTACTGAAAAAGAAAGTGCTGTAGAACACATGATTGAGCTATCTACTCTTAGTAGCTTGTTTTCTGATGATGTTAAGAAGCGTACTTATTTCGTTGCTAAAATTTTCCCTTTCTCATGATGCTAAAACTTGGTATAATAATTTGCCACCTGATTCTATTAATAGTCCAAAAGAATTGCTTGATGTTTTCTTCCGGAAATACTTTCCTGCTAGTGCTCAACATATTGCTTTGCAGAAAATTTATAATTTCGATCAGGAAGATGGAGAGAAATTGCCTGAGGCTTGGGCTAGTTTTTGCTCTCTTATTAGAGCTCGGCCTGACCATGATTTGGAAAAGCATGATTTACTTGATATATTTTATAGTGGACTAACCATTGAGTCTAGGGCATACCTGGATAGTTGTGCTGGTTGTGTTTTCAGGAAAAGAACTCCGGACGACGCTCGAAGAATTATTGGCGAGAATAGGCCGGAATCATGATGATTGGTCTACACCTGAACCAACCCCGACACCAATATTGAAGAAGAGGGGTATGATTAAATTAAATGATGAAGATATGAGGGAAGCCAAGAAATCTCTTAAAGAGAAGGGTATTAAATCCGAAGACGTGAAGAATTTACCTCCCATAGAAGATTCATGTAAGATCACTCCCCCTTCATCCATGATTGAGGTACACTCTCTTGAACGCTTTACTAGAGAAGATATTCCGTGTTCAAAACCTCCTGCTCAATGCTTAGATGAGTTTGATAATTATATTGTTAAGCAAAGTAATTTCAATATGAGAATAGAGAATCATTTAATGGAAAATTCTCGAGCTATTGGTGAATTGCATGGTATTGTGGAGAGAACCTCCAATGATGTTAAGATGCTTGTTAAACATTTTCAAATGGTTCAAACTCAAATTGATCAACTCACTAAAGTGCAAAATGACTTGTTAAAAGATAATTCTAAAGAAAAGCATACTTATGAAGTAACAACTAGAGGCGGTGTTTCTACCCAGGATCCTCTATATCCTGAAGGGCATCCCAAAAGAGTTGAACAAGATTCTCAACGAACTGAAACTAGTGCTCCATCTAAGAAAAAGAAAAAGAAACATAAAACTGTTGTAGAATCCTCTGAGCCTGTTAATGATCCTAATAGTATTTCTATTTATGATGCTGAAACTGAAAGTGGTAATGAACATGATAAAGATAATGATAAGAATGATGCTTCTGATAAAGAAGAGGTTGAAGAAGAACCTGAAAAGCATGCTAAAAATAAAAAGTATACTAAAGAAGATTTTATTGCTAAGAAACATGGTAGTGAAAGGGAACCTTGGGTTCAAAAGCAAATGCCTTTTCCTGCTAAGAAACTAAAATCAAAGGAAGAAGAACACTATAATAAATTTTGTGATTGGATGAAACCTTTATTCCTGCAAATACCTTTGACTGATGCTATTAAATTGCCTCCTTATTCAAAGTATATGAAAGATATTGTCTCTAACAAAAGGAAAATTCCTAATGAGGATATTTCCACTATGCTTGCTAATTACTCTTTCAATGGTAAGGTTCCAAAGAAGCTTGGCGACCCAGGTATACCGACTATTCCTTGTTCTATTAAGAATAATTATGTTAGAACTGCTCTATGTGATTTGGGAGCGGGTGTTAGTGTTATGCCTTTCTCTCTTTATAAGAGACTTTATTTGGATAAGTTGATACCGACTGATATATCTTTGCAAATGGCTGATAAATCTACTGCTATTCCCGTTGGTATATGTGAGGATGTTCCTGTTCAAGTTACTAATAACTGCTTGATATTAACTGATTTTGTTGTGTTGGAAATGCCTGAAGATGATAATATGTCTATTATTCTTGGGAGACCTTTTCTTAACACCGCAGGGGCTGTTATTGATTGCAATAAAGGAAAAGTTACTTTCAATGTCGATGACAAGGAGCATACCGTTTATTTTCCCAAGAGGATTGAGAAAGCATGTGGAGTTAATACAATTTCTAATGTGAGAACTATCAAAGTGGGAACTATTGATTGTCCAATATATGAGCCTAAAGAAGAATATCAAACTCTTGTGATTGGATCCATATCAATTCAATACAAGGTAACATGATTGATTTGAGGTTTAATTCTTCTTATGTTATGTAAAATTTATTTGGTGGCAAGACTTGATCAAGCTTGTTAACAAATTCATTTTATATGCATAGAAGAGCTAAACAACATCTCTTTCTTCCTCCACTTGATCTACTTGCTGTAGCATTTTTGTTTTGCAAAGTTCTTTAGTTAATTAGAGATTTCAAAAAATTTCCTGCCCAGTAATAATAATTTTGACACCCAGAAATGTGCATTTTCCAAAGTTTTCAAAAACTCACAAAAATTATACCATTGGTCCTATTTTTCGACGAGGCACCTGGGAACACCTGGGGATGACCAGTGGGGCACCCCAGGGTGGCACCCCACAGGCCAGCGCGGCCAAGGAGGGGGGCGCGCCACCCTAGCGTGTGGGCCCCTCCTTGCCCCACTACTTCATCTCTTCCTCCCACTTTCTTCTCTGTCCCGAAAAAACTCGCACCAGGTTCCTCTCACTCACGTTTCTGCTCAAGAGCTCAAGATTTCTCGATCTCTTTGCTCAGCCCAGATTTCTGTCTGAAATTTGGCACATTTGCTCTCCGGTATGTGACTCCTTCGATTATCCAAGTAGAATTTTGTTTGGTGGAGTATATCTTGAATATTTTGCTGCTGTAGGTAACATGTTTAGTGAGCTTTCATGCTTGTTCTAAGTGGTAGAAACTAGTTTTGATGCATGATTAGTACTCTAGCAAGTTCCTATGGTAGTTTCCCTCAATTATATGTCACCAAATCAAATTTTATAATGTTTGTTGAAAAATTTCAGAAAAGGAAGATGGATAACCACAACTTTGGAGAAGTGTTTGAAAGAGAGACGACAAGCACGGGGAGGCCCTCGAGGTCATCCACCCGATTCAGGCAATCCTATAATGAGGACCTCATCGCACCAAGCTTCGCACCCGAAGAGGACAATGGAGTCCCTAATGCTTCATCCTTCCCATGTTATGACTTTTTGAGTAATGCAGGGTTGTTGGATGATTTCTTGACCCTCGTCGGTAAGGCAGGCTTAACCACCTACGTGGGAGATGAGAGTGAGCAATACTACACGCTCACTAAAATCTTTGTGGAGAGCTTCAAGTTCAACAACAAGCACTTCCGCCCAACAGTTGCATTCAAGATCTATGGTAAACCTATTACTATGAAGTTGGAAAAAAATTGTGCTGCATTGGGTATTGCCCCTGTAGGTACGGCAAAGAAGATCGAGGACAACCCCAAGGAATTGCTGGAGCTCTATCGAGGAATCACCAATGATGATTGTCGCACCATTCAGCGTGGCAAGATAAGAAACATTCAACTCCCCGCCATTAAGTATTTTGCTTATTACATTGCTACTAGCATTCTTGGTAGGGAGAACACTAGTAATATTTCTAGCTACCATCTTGCTTTCTTAATTGCTGCACTCACTGGGGACACGCCTTATCATCTTGGTGCTCTTGTTGCTCGCCGCTTGTCTAACAAGGGGCCTATATTTGGAGAAATTATTGCTTCGCGCGTTTTAGCATATCTAGATCTTCCTCTTGGCCCTACTGATGTGAAAATAACTCCTATGAGGCTTGATATTGCTGCTATGAAGAGTCATCAATTTGTTACAACCGACTCTAGTTTAGATAACATTGTCTATAGAATATTGTTTGCTGACGGGGAAGAGAGGGAAATCCTTTTGCCGCAACCAGATTTGTTCAGTATTGACAGGAAACCATGGTCGCGCTCTAAGGAGGAGGTGGATGAGCAATTGAAGATACAAGGTTTCCACCAGCAGCATGACTCCGAGGACGCCGAGCCCTCCTACGACTACACCGTCACGTATCCGGGTGCTTCTTCCAGCACATACCCGGAATATGATCCATCTTCGTCGTACTACGGAGGTGCTACTTCATGGGCACCATGGGATTGATCTCCACTTAGGCCAAAAGCCTAAGCTTGGGGGAGGTATACCGGCATCACTCATTCTTTGCATATTATGGTTGCTGGATACTTGTATATACTTGTTTAGTTTCTTTGAGTGGTTTTCTAATGAGAGGGAGATGATATTTGGGGAAGTGCTGATTGAAAACAGATTCTGGACTGTTACCAAAAAAAATCCCAAAAACAGCCAGTACGTTATTTTGCGAAGCCAATTTTTGTGCATGTTCCCCAGGTTATTATATAACTTTCATTAGTTGAACACTTTTCGAGCTGAGCAGCGGAAGAATTTCTTAAAAATCGATTACTGTACTGCTGTCAAGTTTGACGAATTTCTGCTGCTTTGCGTTTATGTGACTCTTCTAGTTTCCATTTTCTTGTTTTTGCTTTGTTTCTTTCCTAAAACACAAAAAGACCAAAAATATTTCTGTTGTTTCTCTTCACCACTTGTTTATTTTAGTTTCTTTCTTTTATCTTGCTTTATTTGCTATCGTTGGTTTGCTATAAGAAAATCCAAAAAGATTTTGCTTTGTTTGTTTGTTTCCTTTTGTTCTTATTTCCAAATTCGAAAACACCAAAAATATTTGTTGCTCTTCTTTGGTTTTGTAAAGTTCATTATGAGTTCAATGGTCTTCGGTGGCTGGAGCGTGGTTTTCATTCCATATTATTCAAGCTACACAAGTGAAAAGGCAATAATGACGATCTACGACAATCTGATTGTGGTGAGAGGCTGGTATGAACTCTATTTGTTTTTATTTTTGTACATATACTCATCCATGTGAGCATGATTAGTTGGTTCATGTGAGGTATATGTCATTTAAGAAAGTCTAGTAGTTCATGATCTCTCATGATTAGCTCCAATTTATTAATATGAGTAGCATGTCATAAATATTTGCTTGCATTGCTTTATTCATAGATAGGTATGACATTGTGGTATCCTCCTCTGAATAATTCTCTTGAATCAACTTGGCACATGCTCACGCATGCATATGACTGAACAAAATGTCAATTAAGCCTCGATGATTTACTTTACCTCAAAGTTCTTGTATCACTTTTATGCCTCCGTTAATTTATTTTGTCGCAAGCATGATTATGACGAGTCATCGCTCTCTTGATTGTCACTTCCCAGTCTATTGCTAGCCTTCACTTGTACTGAGCGGGAACGCTGCTCGTGCTTCCAAACACCTAAAAACCAAGTTATTCCAGAGTGTCCACCATAAATACCTATGCATGGCATTTCAAACCATTCCAAGTAAATTCTCATGTGCTACCTTTAAACCTTCAAAATGCTTCTCAATTTGTGTCAATGTTTTATAGCTCATGAGGAAATATGTGGTGTTTATCTTTCAATCTTGTCATTTACTCCTGACGGACTTTCATAATGGACTAGTGGCACATCCGCTTATCCAATAATTTTGCAAAAGGAGCCGGCAACGGGGTTCCCAACCCCAATTAATCAACTTTCATTAATAATTCTCTTCACATGTTTTGCCCTGATTTATCAGTAAGCAACTTAAATTGCAAATAGGCACTCCTCCATGGTATGTGATTGATGGAAGGCACCCGAGGATTCGGTTAGCCATGTCTTGTGTAAGCAAAGGTTGGGGGGAGTGTCATCCATAATGAAACTAAAATACGTGTGTAAACAAAAGAGAAGAGGGATGATTTACCTTGCTGGTAGAGATAACGTCCTTCATGGGAGCCGCTCTTGAAAGTCTGGTTGACGAGGTAGTTAGAGTACCCATTATCATTCGTTGACAACAACAAACACCTCTCAAAATAATTTTGCTCCTGTTTTACAAATGAAAAGCTCTAGCACATGTTAATCCCTGCTTCCCTCTGCGAAGGGTCAATCTTTTACTTTTACATTGAGTCTCCATCCTTTCTTTGAGCACTTTCTTGAGAGCACAACTGTCATTCTTAGTATAATATGCTTGTCCCAAAATGTGATTAATTGTGGTATAACTTTGATGCTTTAATCTTTGATAACCTCTACTTCCAGTCTTCTCATGAACCTCAAAGGTGCCCAAGCATTTATGTTTTGCTGTACAATTATGGGCAAGCGAGATACCACTTTATCATACCATTCTATGAACATTGCAATCCTGCTGATAGACATGATTCATGATGCTCATTATTAATTAGTTGGTACCTTTTCCATGATTGACATAGCTATTAGATGATTTTATTTGCATGTATCTTATTATGAACTGCTTAAGTACTTGCCATATCATGAGAATATTTACATCATATGAACAAATGTGTTCGTGAAAGTTCTTTTATCGCACTCGACTTGTTAATCGAATTGCTTGAGGACAAGCAATAAGCTAAGCTTGGGGGAGTTGATACGTCCAAAACGTATCTACTTTCCCGAACACTTTTGCTATTGTTTTGCCTCTAATTTGTGTATTTTGGATGCAACTAACACGGACTAACGCTCTTTTCGACAGAACTCGCTCCGGTGTCTCGTTTTTGTGCGTAAATCCAACTTTCAGGAAAATCCTCGGAATTTATGCGAAAGGTCCTATTTTCCCAGAATATTGACGGAGCCGAAGGGCAAGCCAGGTGGGGGCCCGAGGGCCCCACACACTAGGCCGGCGCGGCCCAGGAGGGGGGCGCGCCGCCCTGTTGTGTGGCCGCCTCGGCTGGCCCCCGACGCCCTCCTTCGGACTACTTAATGCCTTTTTTTTTTGAGAACTCTGACAGTAG
Organism: Lolium rigidum; assembly: GCF_022539505.1. NCBI lineage: Eukaryota > Viridiplantae > Streptophyta > Magnoliopsida > Poales > Poaceae > Lolium > Lolium rigidum. The sequence continues at coordinate 185,402,067 of NC_061509.1, forward strand.
GAAAGGCTCCTACTGTCTTTTTGTATTAATCAGTCACACTTTACATGGTGTCTTCCACAAAGGGAAGAAAGTACAAATTTTACATGGAGACCTCTAATCTAACACTAGATATTTTCTGCAAAATCAAGGATAAAGCTATGAAGTTTTTCTTTGGTTCTATGGACCAAAAGAAGGAGATCAGTCTTGACTCTCTGTTTCCAGGACTCTATACTAGGATTTATTCCTTTAAAGAGGAGGTTATTCCTTTCTTTCCATATGTTCCAGTGCAGATATCAAGCATAATTTCCATGTACATTGGTTTCTCGCCACCGATCCTTCCCCTGTCTGAATTAATGTCCTCCTTTCAGAGTTACTGTGCCAGGACATTCCAATTTTTTCCCAACATAAGGTACTAAAGGGGCAGTAAAAGAGCAAATGTTCAATTTTTTCCTCTGGTGGGTTTATGCACATCAGGCAGTTATATCCTGTGTTTAGGCAATAGTGTCTTCTCCGGAGCATGTTCCTGGTGTTTAATCTATCTGATAGTACAAGCCAACCAAAGAATTTCATTTTTGGTACACATTTGCTCTTCCATAGCCAACCATAGGTGACATGTGGCGAAATTTCTCTAAAACAGAAGTTGTAGTATTTGCTGGATGTGAATTTGGATCCCCACTGATAGGTCCATTCATCATGTTGTTGAGAAAGAATTATATGTCTTGTGTCATTCTGTAATTCTCTGAGTTCATTCATTGCTTCTGGAGATAAGGGTAGATGAAAAAGATCCCCTAGCCTGACAGATGATAGAAATTCGTGTACAGAAATGTCTTCATTAATTGCAAATGAAAAGGCCCTGGGGTATGTTTCACTAACAATATTTGAAATCCAAGAATCTTTCCAAAAGAGAGTTGTAGTCCCTTCATTTACTGTACTAGAGGCAATTCCTCTATAGATAGGCATAAGCTTGCAGATATCTTTCCACCAAAAAGACCCACATAGTGAAGCAGCGTGTGGAATTTCACTTGTATAGTAAGTGCTCCAAATCAGGTTAACCCAGGGGGTATCTTCTCTGTTATAGAACTTATGGAGATATTTCAGTAACAAACCCTGATTCTGTATTTTCAGATTGAGTATTCCAAGTCCTCCTTTCTTTTTGGGTTGACAAACCATATCCCATGAGGCTAAAGAGTTGCTCTTTTTTTCTCCATTTTCTCCCTTTTTCAACCAAAAACAATGTCTTCTAATTTTTTCAATCAATTCAAGAATTTTGGGGTGCAGTTGAAGGGCACACATAGAGAAGCTGGCAATGGAAGTAAGGAGAGAATTTATCAGAGTCACTCGTCCACTGTAAGACATGAGCATAAATGAGGCAGATACTTTCACTCGTCCACTACTTAATGCCTTCGACCTAAAAACGCACGGGGGTTAGAAGAAATCGCCAGAAACCATCCAGTACGCCGCCACCGTCGCGAAACTCCGTCTCGGGACCAGAAACTCCGTTCTGGCACTCCGCCGGGACGGGGAATTGGAGGACATCATCGCCATCATCACCACCGACGCCTCTCCATCGACCAGCCATGTTTCCCCCATCCATGTGTGAGTAATTCCCCCGCTGTAGGCTGAAGGGGATGGTAGGGATTGGATGAGATTGGTCATGTAATAGCATAAGATTGTTAGGGCATAGTGCCTAGTGTCCGTAATTGGTACTTTTATGATATTGTTGCAACTTGTTATGCTTAATGCTTGTCACTAGGGCCCGAGTGCCATGATTTCAGATCTGAACATATTATCGATTCATGATGATATTCATTGCTTTATGATCTTACCCGCAAGTTGTATACACGTATTGCTGTCCTGAACCCGAGGCCCCAAAGTGACAGAAATGGGACAACCGAAGGGGAAGGCGGTGATATGAGGATCACATGTGTTCACGGAGTGTTAATGCTTTGCTCCGGTGCTCTATTAAAAGGAGTACCTTAATTTCTAGTAGATTCCCTAGAGGCCCGGCTGCCACCGGCTGGTAGGACAAAAGATGTTGTGCAAGTTTCTCATTGCGAGCACGTACGACTAAATATGGAACACATGCCTATTGATTGATTAGTACTTGGATACCGTTTTATTATTATTATCTGCAAATGCCCTGCTTTGATTGTTACATGAGTTTCTATCATCCATGCAACACCCGTCATCCATCCCTGTGCCTACAGTATTTTAATCCTGCTGTTTACTATAATCACTACTGCTATCTTTGTTACTCTGCTGCTGTTATTTCACTACTGCTACTGCTATAAAACCGTTACTATCGATAAACTCTTGCGAGCAAGTCTGTTTCCAGGTGCAGCTGAATTGACAACTCCGCTGTTAAGGATTTCAAGTATTCTTTGTCTCCCCTTGTGTCGAATCAATAAATTGGGTTTTACTTTCCCTCGAAGACTGTTGCGATCCCCTATACTTGTGGGTTATCAGTCCTTTATGTCGATAGACACAAGGGGAAATATTATTCCCAAGACACCAGAAGCCGGATATATGGCGACTCAGGCTTTCATATTGGCATCCAGGCCACCTCCCGGAGATCCAAGAAAAGCATTGTACAATATGGCTATGACAGGAGTTGGATTCATGGGAACAACGTTCGCAGGTACAAGTAAACCTCCCGAAGGTGCTCCAAGGAAAAATAGTCCACGACCTACAGTGGTAGTGCAAGACCCTCCAAGAACGAGTGGTGCGAGAGATACAGCGACACAGACGCGGGTCGATAGAGCGCGGCAAGAAAGGAGAGAACGTTGTCACTCACCAGAGGTGGATGAGGAGGATATGTGCGGGCTCCCTTGTTTCACCCGACGAGTTCGTAAAACTTGGGTCCCTTCTGGGTTTAAGTTGCCCGACAACTACAAGAAGTTCGATGGCCTGCAAGATCCTGAGGACTGGTTAGTCGACTACCTGGAGACAGTGAAGTTGACGGGTGGAACTAAAGCAACGGCCAAGCAGAGCATCCAGGTGCACTTAAGTGGAGCAGCACGGTCATGGATAAAAAAGCTACCGCCTGGATCCATCGACAGCTGGGAAACTTTCGAGGACATATTTGTGAAGAATTTCCTATCCACATGCAAGAAACCCGCGTCATTAGAGCAACTCAGGGCCTGCAGGCAAAAGTATGATGAACCAATGAGGACGTATATCCAGAGGTGGAACATCATCAAAAACTCGGCAGAAAACATATCTGACGAAAGAGCAATAGATGTGTTTGTTGCTGGAATCCGAAGAAATGACTTAATCGAGGATTTGGGAAGGACTAACCCGAAGACAATAGTAGCGCTCATGGAAATAGCGAATCGCTGGGCAGATGGAGAAGATGCTGTTCACAACAAGCGGCATAGGTCGCCTGGGGACGACCGTAGCCGAAATAATCAAAATAGACGACGTTTCTCTCGACAGTTTTCAGATTACGACGGTCCTGGCCAAATATCGGCTGGCTTCCAAGTAACTGACGGAAATAACAATCGAGACGATTACCAGAGAAGTAACGAGCAGCGCAGGCGCGCAGCGATCAACGGGACGCTCCCCGTCCTAGCAGACAAAATAGCGGGCCTAGGTTCCAGAGGCCATATGTGTCACCCGAGGATCTTTTGAACGGACCATGCCAAATGCACTTATTCCTCGATAATAATGGGAAGAGGTTGTCAGAGCACCTGCAGAAAGACTGCCGAACTTTCCTAGCACTGCACAGATATGCAGGGCACACCAACGCGCAGGCAGCAAACAGGAACCCCCAGGGGCCAAGGAGCGAGATTCACCTTCCACCTCCACCCGCAATTACGGACGAAACTCGACACCAGCTACAATTGGCGACAGCTCCAAGCAATGGTCCTTATATCGACACCAATGGGGCAGTCTCGATGATTCAGAAGGGCAGACCCTCCAATAGAACTCAAAAAGTGATTTCGCGACAAGTTTTTATGGCAGAAAAGATGCCTCCACCAACAATCGAGTACCTAAATTGGTCGGGGCAGGACATCGGCTTCACCATAGCAGACCTGCCTTGATCCTACCGGCGGTGATTGCAGGGTTCGATGTTTCCCGGGTGTTCATAGATGGAGGCAGCAGTTTAAACCTCATGTATGCAGACACATTGAGGAAGATGAACATATCCTTGGCGGATCTAACACCAACTGACACGCGTTTCCATGGAATCACACCGGATAAGCCAAGTTATCCATTGGGAAAGATCAATATCGACGTTCAGTTTGGAACCCGAGAGAATTACAGAAGAGAGAAGCTGGAGTTCCAAGTTGTGGATTTCCCGTCACAGTATCATGCTCTGCTGGGACGACCCGCTTATGCCAGGTTTATGGCGGTACCACACTACACATATTTGTTGTGGAGACTCCCTGGACCCAAGGGCCCAATCACAGTAAAAGGCAGTTTCGCGCTAGCAGATAAGTGCGACAAGGATTTTCATCGGCTGTCAGAAACTTTCGGGATGCAAGCAAAATATATGGCATCAAGGCTAACAACTGATTATGATGTGCTGCCTGACGGAGGGAGACCACTGAAGGAGCCAACTTTTGATACCACCAAAAACTCGAAGGAAGTACAGATCCACCTGACGGATCCTAAGAAGACGACAGCTATCGCAACAAGCATGGATCTCACATAGAAAAGCGCGCTCGTCGAGTTCCTCCGTGAGCGCTGGGAAATCTTCGCATGGTGTCCAGCTGACATGCCAGGAGTACCCAGGGAACTTGCCGAGCACCCTCTTAACTTGGATCCAATGGCTAGACCAATCAAACAACCTTTGCGGCGTTTTTCGGAACCAAACCGCAAAGCTATGCTGTCGGAAATTAATCGGCTTCGAGAAGCAAACTTCATCAAGGAGCTACATACAGAGGCCACGTGGGTTGCAAATCCAGTTCTGGTCCCGAAGAAAAACACGGACGTCCTTCGCATGTGTGTCGACTTCACGTGTCTCAATAAACATTGTCCAAAGGATCACTTTCCCCCGAGGATCGATCAAATCATCGACTCCATAGCGGGATGCGAACGTATTTCCTTCCTGGACGCGTATTCTGGTTACAACCAGATCCGCTTAAAAGAAGAGGATGAGGTCAAAACAGCTTTCATAACACCTTATGGCATGTTCTGCTACAGAATGATGCCTTTCGGGTTAAAAAACGCGGGAGCTACCTATCAGAGGATGATGCAAAAGTGTCTCGCCACTCAGATTGGCAAGAACGTCCAAGTATACATCGATGATGTCGTAATTACAACAAAGAAGGGGTCCTCTCTGATTGATGATCTCAAGGAAACCTTCGACAACCTAGACAAGTTTCGTCTCAACTAAATCCGACAAAGTGTTCTTTTGGCGTTCCTGCGGGAGAACTCCTTGGATACTTGGTGTCTGATAGAGGAATCGAAGCAAATCCTGAAAAGATACAAGCAATTGTGACAATGAGAAAGCCGATGAAGCTCAAAGAGATACAACAGCTGACAGGACGTGTCGCGGCTTTGAGTAGGTTTGTCGCCAGGCTAGGAGAAAAAGCGTTGCCCTTCTATGCGCTTTATAAATCAAGGAGAAAAGTTCGAGTGGAACGAGGAAGCAGATAGGGAGTTCGAGCACCTCAAGCGCACAATTTCGACACCGCCAACACTGGTGGCGCCAATTGAAAAGGAACCTCTCCTGTTATATATCGCGGCCACACCTCAGGTGGTTAGCACGGTACTTGTGGTAGAAAGGGAAGAAGAAGGGAAACTTCATGGAGTCCAGAGGCCGGTGTATTTCATCAGGGAAGTTTTATCACCTTCAAAACAGCGGTACCCGCAATATCAGAAGTTGGCATACGGAGTGTTCACAACTGCAAGAAAATTGCGACACTATTTTTCGGCGCATCCGATAATAGTGGTTAATGAGGTACCTTTATCAAACATATTAAACAATCCAGAGGCTACAGGCCGTGTCTCCCTTTGGGGAATAGAGCTTTCCCCTCGGGACATCACGTATGAGAAGAGAAAAGCAATAAAGTCGCAGATCTTACCAGACTTTGTCACAGAGTGGATGGAGCTGCAAAATACGGGACCCCCAGATCTGTCGAGAACCATGAACTTCGACGGGTCCAAGAGGTTAGAAGGAGCTGGAGCAGGCGTGATATTAGTGTCACCTCAAGGAGATAAGATGAAATATGTGATGCGGATGACGTTCCCTAATGCATCCAATAATGAGGCGGAGTATGAAGCACTCATACATGGGATGAAGATGGCGAAGGCATGTGGAGCAACCCGATTAAAAATTTTCGGCGATTCACAACTGGTGGCTCAACAGGTGATGAACTAGTGCGATGCAGTCAATGACAGTATGATAGCATACAAGGAGGTATACAATGAACTCGAGAAACTCTTTGACGGGTGTGAAGTAAACCATATTAGCAGACTCAGCAACGATGAAGACAAGTTAAGCAAGATAGCAGTCGACAAAATAAAAACTTGAGAGACAAGTTACTTACTTTAGGGAGAGCGTTGGTGCCGCTGTATGGTTCCACGCGACAAGAGGTTAGAACTGTGTCTTTCTTGCTCAGCGACGAAAAACGTCGGACAAGCTTCTCCAAATCCTTCACAGAAAGATCCTTGGATACGCGATCGACATCTTTTTCGCCAGCATACATCCAGAGGGGTTTTTTGCGAGCCTGTAGAGGCTGCACCTTGATTCTAAGGAAGTGCGCAGTAATCTGAACACCCGATAGTTCCTTACCGCGGGTGTTCTGAAGCTCATGGATGCGCTTCATCAGCGCATTTGTCGCCATCTTCTCTTCTTCGGTAGCTTTCGTATCCCACGATCAGCGCCGAAGGATTTTTGCGCCACCATCAAAAAGCGCGACGTTGTATTCCCGCGAGTCGATGTACTCCTCACGGATGTATAGCCATCTCCTGCGCCATCCTTGGACGGAGTCGGGGAATTTGACATTGAAGTAATCGACGTCGGGACGGATGCAGATAACAACACCACCTACATTGTAGGCGGTGTTGTGGGAGTTGTTGCGGCGAAGATAAAAGATACGTTTCCACATGCCCCAATTTGGATGGGTCCCGAGAAAGCATTCACACAAGGTGATGAAGATGGAGATATGAGGATGGAATTGGGAGTCAGCTAGTGTAGCTGCAGCCCATAGACAAAAAGTAATCCACGGAGGAACTCGTGGATGGGAGTGGACAGGCCGCGAATGAGGTGGTCGATGAATGTTACCCGGTATCCGATGCGAGGTGTCGGCAAGCTTTCCTCCCCGGGGAAGATCAGCCCCTCTTCCTTCTTCATCAGCCCAAGCTTCTTGAGCATGTTCTCGTCCTGGTTCGAGATCTTGAATCTTTCCCACCCAGAGATCTCAAAATCTTCTGTCGCCATGTTGGTTCCTGGAGTGGTGTGCCTGAGGAGCTTGGTGCGTGGTGGCATTCAAATAAGTGGTGGAGGAAAGTAGAGATGAGAAGCAGAAGGCAATGGAGCTTTTTGCAGAGAGGGGGAAAATTGAGCGGCGCAACGAAGGGAAAGGTTGAGGAAGAAGGAGGTTATTTATACCAAGAACGCCATCAGTCACACCGTTGGATAAAAAGGAAATGAATCCGATGCCTTACACGTGTAATCAAGGGTATAATCGTATATTTACTGAGAAGTTACTGGGCAGGCGCCGCAGTACGCGTGCTTGGAAAAGCGGAGGACGTGTGTCCCCACTTGCGTAACGTGTCAAGCGACGCAGTGTTAGGGGTCTACAGGTCAATTACAGGACAGAACCCGCACCTTCCCAATACAACGACCGTGGCCATCGTCAGCACTGATGTCACCATAAGGGAAGTTTCGACTGCAGTTCTTTGAAGATTAGCGACAAAAGAGTATTAATAATGTAGACAAGCTAATTTCGGGAGCCTTTGATCAGATACAAGTTTTTGTTCAAATGCTCGGGGGCTACTTTTTGTAGGAAGATTGATATGGAGTTGATTCAAAAGATAGCAAAGGTGAGCCTACAACCAAGAATAAATACTCGACTGTAGCCTCGGGGGCTACTCCCATCGGGAGCGCTGGTCGCGCACCCGATAAAGATGAGAAATATAAAAATTGTCAATATAGCGACAAGATGGTAAAAAGGTGAGCCTACAACCCAGCACAAGCACTTGGCTGTAGCCTCGGGGGCTACTCCCATCGGGAACGCTTGTTGTGTACCCGATGCAACTGAAGCAGCCGAAATAAGTATATTTTGAGTTATAATATAACTCTTCATATACTCCCATCGGGAAGTCAAGAAAATAAGTCATCATATGACTCGAATAAATATGCCATTCCAACAGCCGAAAAAGGCACTCGACAATATATTCTCAGAACGCCTCAGTAGCGATTAAATCTCTGAATGTCGTAATACTTTACGAAGGTAAGACCCCGGGATCTGTCCTGTGTGGCGTAGTATCGCACATGAATGCGCTCTGCTACTTTTTTCCGTATCAATAGATGCGAAGAAAAATCCTAACGGACGCGTTAGGTACTCGATAAAATATAACTGGAATTCGGCATATGGTAAGACCTTAAGCAGCAGATGTCGGATTACGCCAGTATATGGAGGTCAAGTCCAGGGACTTGACCTTGAAGTAGGTTTTTGCGGGATTACCACAAGAGCAGTTAACTGGTACCTGATCCGTCAGATGAACCAACCCCATCTACCATTATCCCTGTATAATATATGATTATTTTATAAAAATTATTCAGTGACTCGAAGAAACCATGTATTAATGGTAATGGTGGAGATTTTACTTTACTCTCCGATTTAAGCAAAATCTCGGGGGCTACTGACATAGGCATCCCAATGGGCCTACCGAAGATGATACCCGGGGTTTACTGAAGGCCCATGAGTCGACGAATATGAAGCTCGGAAGCCCAATTAGTTGTTGATATGGAAAGATAGAATTATACTAGGAATAAAGAGATTTTTAACTTGTGTAATACGAAACCCTCGGCTCCGCCTCCTATATAAGGGGGAGTCGAGGGACGAAGAGAGGATCGATTTCATTGTCAACATAACTAGTAGTCGAGTACTTTTTCGGCTGAAACCCTCGAGATCTACTTGCCCTCTACTTCCACGAAAACCCTAGTCTACAATCCGTAGGCATTGACAAGTCGATACCTTGTCAGCGTGCCCCAATTATCTCTATACCCAAGTTCACTTCCTTGTGAAAGCATTCGTGCTTGAAGTGTTATATATTGACATCACTTGCTTTATATATATCTTGTGTCTATCTTGCTTATTTTAAGTTGTAGTTGTGTTGCACTTAGTTGAGTCTAGCTTCTTTAGGTTTTGTGCTTGTAAAATAAACGTTAGTTTAATTCCGCGTCCTCACAAGCCAAACCCGTAATTGTTTTTAAACGCCTATTCACCCCTCCCCCCTTTTGGCGACATCTCTTCCTTTCAATTTGTATCATAGCAAGGTCTCTCCTTGTTTAGGCTTCATCACCTTGAGAGTAAAGATGTAGGCTAGTAGTATAGTGCACAATGACACAGTTACCTTTGATGTCACAAATTATCTTTTGTAGAGGAATCACATGCTTTGTAATCGTCGGACCTTGTGTCCAAATATAGAGCAATTTCTAGATGTAGGTTTTTATTCTCCAATAGATCCAGAAAATCTATCTTTAGATGAAGAGAAAAATTTACATCTCGAATCTCAAGTATCTAATGATTTTTCATCCTCTTTATGCCCAAAAGTTCATTTGCTCCTAGTGATGCTAAAGTACAAGTCATCTCATGATATGTGGATCAAGCTTGAAAAATCATTTGGTGTGCTCACTTTTCACGAGGGTGGTTGTACTTCCGAGCAACTCTCTTCTCGATCCTTCAGATCATGAAAAGTTCCAAGTTGCTTCCACCTCCTGTCGTGATGATTCTTCTTTTTCTTCCACTTCACCTAAATGTGACAAGTCACAAGGTAATGAAATGGTGAGTGGAGAAATCATATATGGTGATGGTAATGTTTCTCTTTACAACGGCGAGTCTAGTTCTATAAATGCTAATGGTGTAGGGAGCTTGGACTTAAACACTTATTGCAATAAATATTTTGCACATACTTGTGTTTAAGGTCCTTGCATATCTCCTAGAATTTTCTTAATTAAGTTTTGTGATGATATGCTTGTTTCTATTTGTGGCCATGATCAAAATGCATATGTTTCCTCTACTTGTTGTATGACTAGAGGAAATTAAGAGAAAGTTGGCACACATCATTGAGGAGGAAATTTCTAGAATAACAAAGAAGTTTATCATCAAGAGAAAGTATGTGCTATGAATGCCTTCAGTATGGCCATCTTGCAAAATGTTGCCCTACTCTTAATAGTGAAGTTTCATCCCCTTCAAATGAAACATCATCAACCCCCGCTATCCACATGTTTCTTATGGCAAAGGGGCCAAAGGTAACTGATACGTCTCCGACGTATCGATAATTTCTTATGTTCTATGCCATATTATTGATGATACCTACATGTTTTATGCACACTTTATGTCGTATTCGTGCATTTTCTGGAACTAACCTATTAACAAGATGCCGAAGTGCCGGTTCTCGTTTTCTGCTGTTTTTGGTTTCAGAAATCCTAGTAACGAAATATTCTCGGAATTGGACGAAACAAAGACCCAGGGGCCTATTTTTCCACGGAGCTTCCGGAAGACCGAAGAACATACGAAGTGGGGCCACGAGGTGGCCGGACCACATGGCGGCGCGGCCAAGGGGGGCCCGCGCCGCCTGTGGTGTGGGCCCCTCGTCGGGCCCCGACTCTGCCCTTCCGCCTACTTAAAGCCTCCGTCGCGAAACCCCCGATGCGAAAAACCACGATACGGAAAACCTTGCGAGACGTCGCCGCCGCCGATCCCATCTCGGGGGATTACGGAGATCTCCTCCGGCACCCCGCCGGAGAGGGGATTCATCTCCCGGAGGACTCTACACCGCCATGGTCGCCTCCGGAGTGATGAGTGAGTAGTTCACCCCTGGACTATGGGTCCATAGCAGTAGCTAGATGGTTGTCTTCTCCTCATTGTGCTTCATTGTTGGATCTTGTGAGCTGCCTAACATGATCAAGATCATCTATCCGTAATACTCTATGTTGTGTTTGTCGGGATCCGATGGATAGAGAATACCATGTCATGTTAATTATCAAGTTATTACATATGTGTTGTTTATGATCTTGCATGCTCTCCGTTACTAGTAGAGGCTCGGCCAAGTTTTTACTCTTAACTCCAAGAGGGAGTATTTATGCTCGATAGTGGGTTCATGCTCGCATTGACACCGGGACGATGATGAGAAAGTTCTAAGGTTGTGTTGTGCTTGTTACCACTAGGGATAAAACATTGGCGCTATGTCCGAGGGATGTAGTTGTTGATTACATTACGCACCATACTTAATGCAATTGTCTGTTGTTAGCAACTTAATACTGGGAGGGGTTCGGATGATAACCTGAAGGTGGACTTTTTAGGCATAGATGCAGTTGGATGGCGGTCTATGTACTTTGTCGTAATGCCCAATTAAATCTCACTATACTTATCATGTCATGTATGTTCATTGTTATGCCCTCTCTATTTGTCAATTGCCCGACTGTAATTTGTTCACCCAACATGCTTTTATCTTGTGGGAGAGACACCTCTAGTGAACTGTGGACCCCGGTCCATTCTTTAATACTGAAATACAAATCTGCTGCAATACTTGTTTTTACTATTTTCTCTGCAAACAATCATCTTCCACACAATACGGTTAATCCTTTGTTACGAGCAAGCCGGTGAGATTGACAACCTCACTCGTTTCGTTGGGGCAAAGTACTTTGGTTGTGTTGTGCAGGTTCCACGTTGGCGCCGGAATCTCTGGTGTTGCGCCGCACTACATCCCGCCGCCATCAACCTTCAACGTGCTTCTTGGCTCCTCCTGGTTCGATAAACCTTGGTTTATTTCTGAGGGAAAACTTGCTGTTGTGCGCATCATACCTTCCTCTTGGGGTTGCCCAACGAACGTGTGAAATACACGCCATCAAGCATATTTTTTGGCGCCGTTGCCGGGGAGATCAAGACACGCTGCAAGGGGAGTCTCCACTTCCCAATCTCTTTACTTTGTTTTTGTCTTGCTTTATTTTATTTACTACTTTGTTTGCTGCATTATATCAAAACACAAAAAAATTAGTTGCTAGCTTTACTTTATTTGCTATCTTGTTTGCTATATCAAAAACACAAAAAAATTAGTTTACTTGCATTTACTTTATCTAGCTTGCTTTATTTACTACTGCTAAAATGGCCAACCCTGAAAATACTAAGTTGTGTGACTTCACTAGCACAAATAATAATGATTTCTTATGCACACCTATTGCTCCACCTGCTACTACAGCGGAATTCTTTGAAATTAAACCTGCTTTACTAAATCTTGTTATGCGAGAGCAATTTTCTGGTGTTAGTTCTGATGATGCTGTTGCCCATCTCAATAATTTTGTTGAACTATGTGAAATGCAAAAATATAAAGATGTAGATGGTGACATTATAAAATTAAAATTGTTTCCTTTCTCATTAAGAGGAAGAGCTAAAGATTGGTTGCTATCTCTGCCTAAGAATAGTATTGATTCATGGACTAAATGCAAGGATGCTTTTATTGGTAGATATTATCCCCCTGCTAAAATTATATCTTTGAGGAGTAGCATAATGAATTTTAAACAATTGGATAATGAACATGTTGCTCAAGCTTGGGAAAGAATGAAATCTCTGGTTAAAAATTGCCCAACCCATGGATCGACTACTTGGATGATCATCCAAACCTTCTATGCGGGACTAAATTTTTCTTCGCGGAATTTATTGGATTCAGCTGCTGGAGGTACCTTTATGTCCATCACTCTTGGTGAAGCAACAAAGCTTCTTGATAATATGATGGTTAATTACTCCGAATGGCACACGGAAAGAGCTCCACAAGGTAAGAAGGTAAATTCTGTTGAAGAAACCTCTTCCTTGAATGATAAGGTTGATGCTATTATGTCTATGCTTGCGAATGATAGGACTAATGTTGATCCTAATAATGTTCCATTAGCTTCATTGGTTGCCCAAGAAGAACATGTTGATGTAAACTTCATTAAAAATAATAATTTCAACAACAATGCTTATCGGAACAATTCTAGTAATAACTATAGGCCATATCCTTATAATAATGGTAACGGTTATGCTAATTCTTATGGGAATTCTTACAACAATAATAGGAATACACCCCCTGGACTTGAAGCCATGCTTAAAGAATTTATTAGTACACAAACTGCCTTTAACAAATCTGTTGAGGAAAAGCTCAATAAAATTGATATTATTGTTTCTAGAGTTGATAGTCTTTCCTCTGATGTTGATCTTTTGAAATCGAAAGTTATGCCTAATAGGTATATTGAAAATAAAATTGTTACTACAGAAAATGCCATCCAAGTTAGAATTAATGAGAATATAAGATTAATGGCTGAACTGCGTGCTAGGTGGGATAGAGAAGAAAATGAAAAACTAGCTAAAAAGGAAAATGTAGCTAAAGTTTGGACTATTACCACCACTAGCAATGCTAATGATTCATATGTTGCTGCACCTCCTACTATCAATGGTAAAATAATTGGTGTTGGCAATGCTTCTACTACTAGTGCAAAGCGCGCAAAATTACCTGAAACTCGCTAAAACTGCTGAAAGCGCTTGTGATAAAACTGCTGAAATTTTTTCCAACCTTGGGGATGATAATCCCATTGCTTTAGATTGTAATGATTTAGATTTTGATGATTGCCACATCTCTGAAGTTATAAAGTTCTTACAAAAACTTGCTAAAAGGCCCAATGCTAGCGCTATAAACTTGGCTTTCACAAAACATATTACAAATGCTCTCATAAAAGCTAGAGAAGAGAAACTAAAACTTGAAACTTCTATTCCTAGAAAGCTAGAGGATGGTTGGGAGCCCATCATTAAAATGAGAGTCAAAGATTTTGATTGTAATGCTTTATGTGATCTTGGTGCAAGTATTTCTGTTATGCCTAAAAAAGTCTATGATATGCTTGACTTGCCACCATTGAAAAACTGTTATTTGGATATTAATCTCGCTGATAATGCTAAAAAGAAACCTTTGGGGAAGGTTGATAATGTTCATATTATGGTTAACAATAACCTTGTCCCCGTTGATTTTGTTGTCTTGGATATTGAATGCAATGCATCTTGCCCCATTATATTGGGAAGACCTTTTCTTCGAACCGTTGGTGCCACTATTGATATGAAGGAAGGTAATATTAAATATCAATTTCCTCTCAAGAAAGGTACGGAACACTTCCCTAGAAAGAGAATGAAGGTACCTTATGATTCTATTATTAGAACAAATTATGATGTTGATGTTTCATCTCTCGATGTTACTTGAGATACACTTTCTGCGCCTAGCTGAAAGGCGTTAAAGAAAAGCGCTTATGGGAGACAACCCATGTTTTTACTACAGTATTTTTGTTTTATATTTGTGTCTTGGAAGTTGTTTACTACTGTAGCAACCTCTCCTTATCTTAGTTTTATGTTTTGTTGTGCCAAGTAAAGTCTTTGATAGAAAAGTAAGTACTAGATTTGGATTACTGCGCAGTTCCAGATTTCTTTGCTGTCACGAATCTGGGTCTATCTCCCTGTAGGTAGCTCAGAAAATTAAGCCAATTTACGAGCATGATCCTCAGATATGTACGCAACTTTCATTCAATTTGAGCATTTTCGTTTGAGCAAGTCTGGTGGCCTAATAAAATCCATCTTTACGGACTGTTCTGTTTTTGACAGATTCTGTCTTTTATTTCGCATTGCCTCTTTTGCTATGTTGGATGAATTTCTTTGATCCACTAATGTCCAGTAGCTTTATGCAATGTCCAGAAGTGTTAAGAATGATTGTGTCACCTCTGAACATGTGAATTTTTATTATGCACTAACCCTCTAATGAGTTGTTTCGAGTTTGGTGTGGAGGAAGTTTTCAAGGATCAAGAGAGGAGTATGATGCAATATGATCAAGGAGAGTGAAAGCTCTAAGCTTGGGGATGCCCCGGTGGTTCACCCCTGCATATTCTAAGAAGACTCAAGCGTCTAAGCTTGGGGATGCCCAAGGCATCCCCTTCTTCATCGACAACATTATCAGGTTCCTCCCCTGAAACTATATTTTTATTCCGTCACATCTTATGTACTTTGCTTGGAGCGTCTGTTTGTTTTTGTTTTTTTTTGTTTTGTTTGAATAAAATGGATCCTAGCATTCACTTTATGGGAGAGAGACACGCTCCGCTGTAGCATATGGACAAATATGTCCTTAGGCTCTACTCATAGTATTCATGGCGAAGTTCTTCTTCGTTAAATTGTTATATGGTTGGAATTGGAAAATGCTACATGTAGTAACTCTAAAATGTCTTGGATAATTTGATACTTGGCAATTGTTGTGCTCATGTTTAAGCTCTTGCATCATATACTTTGCACCCATTAATGAAGAAATACTTAGAGCTTGCTAATTTGGTTTGCATATTTGGTTTCTCTAGAGTCTAGATAACATCTAGTATTGAGTTTTGAACAACAAGGAAGACGGTATGGAGTCTTATAATGTTTACCATATGTCTTTTATGTGAGTTTTGTCTGTACCGTTCATCCTTGTGTTTATTTCAAATAACCTTTCTAGCCTAAACCTTGTATCGAGAGGGAATACTTCTCATGCATCCAAAATACTTGAGCCAACCACTATGCCATTTGTGTCCACCATACCTACCTACTACATGGTATTTATCCGCCATTCCAAAGTAAATTGCTTGAGTGCTACCTTTAAAATTCCATCATTCACCTTTGCAATATTTAGCTCATGGGACAAATAGCTTAAAAACTATTGTGGTATTGAATATATACTTATGCACTTTATCTCTTATTAAGTTGCTTGTTGTGCGATAACCATGTTTTCTGGGGACGCCATCAACTATTCTTTGTTGAATATCATGTGAGTTGCTATGCATGTCCGTCTTGTCTCGAAGCAAGAGAGATCTACCACCTTCATGGTTGGAGCATGCATATTGTTAGAGAAGAACTTTGGGCCGCTAACTAAAGCCATGATTCATGGTGGAAGTTTCAGTTTGGACATATATCCTCAATCTCATATGAGAATAATAATTGTTGCCACATGCTTATGCATTAAAGAGGAGTCCATTATCTGTTGTCCATGTTGTCCCGGTATGGATTTCTAAGTTGATAATAATCAAAAGCGAGAAATCCAAAATGCGAGCTTTCTCCTTAGACCTTTGTACAGGCGACATGGAGGTACCCCATTGTGACACTTGGTCAAAACATATGCATTGCAAAGATCCGGTAGTCCAAGTTAATTAGGACAAGGTGCGGGCACTATTAGTATACTATGCATGAGACTTGCAACTTGTAAGATATAATTTACATAACTCATATGCTTTATTACTACCGTTGACAAAATTGTTTCATGTTTTCAAAATAAAAGCTCTAGCACAAATATAGCAATCGATGCTTTCCTCTTTGAAGGACCATTCTCTTTACTTTTATGTTGAGTCAGTTCACCTATTTCTCTCCACCTCAAGAAGCAAACACTTGTGTGAACTGTGCATTGATTCCTACATACTTGCATATTGTACTTGTTATATTACTCTATGTTGACAATTATCCATGAGATATGCATGTTACAAGTTGAAAGCAACCGCTGAAACTTAATCTTCCTTTGTGTTGCTTCAATACCTTTACTTTGATTTATTGCTTTATGAGTTAACTCTTATGCAAGACTTATTAATACTTGTCTTGAAGTACTATTCATGAAAAGTCTTTGCTATATGATTCACCTGTTTACTCATGTCATTACCATTGTTTTGATCGCTGCATCCACTACATATGTTTACAAATAGTATGATCAAGGTTATGATGGCATATCACTTCAGAAATTATCTTTGTTATCGTTTTACCTGCTCGGGACGAGCGAGAACTAAGCTTGGGGATGCTTGATACGTCTCCGACGTATCGATAATTTCTTATGTTCTATGCCATATTATTGATGATACCTACATGTTTTATGCACACTTTATGTCGTATTCGTGCATTTTCTGGAACTAACCTATTAACAAGATGCCGAAGTGCCGGTTTACGTTTTCTGCTGTTTTTGGTTTCAGAAATCCTAGTAACGAAATATTCTCGAATTGGACGAAACAAAGACCCGGGGGCCTATTTTTCCACGGAGCTTCCAGAAGACCGAAGAACATACAAAGTGGGGCCACGAGGTGGCCGGACCACATGGCGGCGCGGCCAAGGGGGGCCCGCGCCGCCTCGTGGTGTGGGCCCTCGTCGAGCCCCGACTCTGCCCTTCCGCCTACTTAAAGCCTCCGTCGCGAAACCCCCGATGCGAAAAACCACGATACGGAAAACCTTGCCGAGACGCCGCCGCCGCCGATCCCATCTCGGGGATTACGGAGATCTCCTCCGGCACCCTGCCGGAGAGGGGATTCATCTCCCGGAGGACTCTACACCGCCATGGTCGCCTCCGGAGTGATGAGTGAGTAGTTCACCCCTGGACTATGGGTCCATAGCAGTAGCTAGATGGTTGTCTTCTCCTCATTGTGCTTCATTGTTGGATCTTGTGAGCTGCCTAACATGATCAAGATCATCTATACGTAATACTCTATGTTGTGTTTGTCGGGATCCGATGGATAGAGAATACCATGTCATGTTAATTATCAAGTTATTACATATGTGTTGTTCATGATCTTGCATGCTCTCCGTTACTAGTAGAGGCTCTGGCCAAGTTTTTACTCTTAACTCTAAGAGGGAGTATTTATGCTCGATAGTGGGTTCATGCCTGCATTGACACCGGGACGATGACGTGAAAGTTCTAAGGTTGTGTTGTGTTGTTGCCACTAGGGATAAAACATTGGCGCTATGTCCGAGGATGTAGTTGTTGATTACATTACGCACCATACTTAATGCAATTGTCCGTTGTTAGCAACTTAATACCGGAGGGGTTCGGATGATAACCTCGAAGGTGGACTTTTTAGGCATAGATGCGGTTGGATGGCGGTCTATGTACTTTGTCGTAATGCCCAATTAAATCTCACTATACTTATCATGTCATGTATGTGCATTGTTATGCCCTCTCTATTTGTCAATTGCCCGACTGTAATTTGTTCACCCAACATGCTTTTATCTTATGGGAGAGACACCTCTAGTGAACTGTGGACCCCGGTCCATTCTTTAATACTGAAATACAAATCTGCTGCAATACTTGTTTTTACTATTTTCTCTGCAAACAATCATCTTCCACACAATACGGTTAATCCTTTGTTACAGACAAGCCGGTGAGATTGACAACCTCACTTGTTTCGTTGGGGCAAAGTACTTTGGTTGTGTTGTGCGGGTTCCACGTTGGCGCCGGAATCTCCGGTGTTGCGCCGCACTACATCCCGCCGCCATCAACCTTCAACGTGCTTCTTGGCTCCTCCTGGTTCGATAAACCTTGGTTTCTTTCTGAGGTAAAACTTGCTGCTGTGCGCATCATACCTTCCTCTTGGGGTTGCCCAACGAACGTGTGAAATACACGCCATCAGTAACCCCATACTTTGACTGACGAGGGATCACCTCGGCAATGCCTACGTATTGTAGACTAGGGTTTTCGGGAAGAGCGGCGATGGAGATTCCGGGGACGAGATTAGGCACACGACGTACCCAGCTTCGGGTCCCCTCAGTGGAGGATCCCTACGTGCTGCTAGCAATCCAAGTATATGATCATATATGTGTTTACGGGGTGCCGCCGTAGGCGGAACTATGTTGTCTATATTCGTCTATCCGTTGGCCTCTATTTCGGGTGCCCCGGCTAGCTTTATATATGCAATCAGCCTAGGGTTTTACAAGAGTCCTAGTCGACTACTTCTTCGGATTGCCTTGTTGGGCCTTCTCCATATTGGGTCTTCTCCATATTGGGCCGAGCCAGGTATACTAATAATGGGTACCCGAAGGGTATGCCCATGTCGGTAGCCCCGAGTTTATAGGGAAGTCGAAGACTTGCGTAGAAACTCCAAGCATAACCATCTCCGAAGTTGAAGAAAATACAAGGCGAGGTCCATGTCGTAGATCATGTGTAGCGTAGATGATGTCGACGATTCTCGAAGTTAATTTTCTATCGGGTGCGCGGCAGCGCTCCCGATGGGAGTAGCCCCCGAGTCTATGGGCAAGTGCTTGCACTTGGGCATAGACTCAAGTTGTACTACTCGATGAAGAACTTAACTATATTTCCGGAAAACTTGATGAAATCCATGTGCTCCCGATGGGAGTAGGCTCCACTCGAGTCGTAGAATCGAGTTGAGTCTACAAACCTTAATTTTCATAGATGCTGTCGAAGTTATCTTTCTATCGGGTGCGCGACCAGCGCTCCCGATGGGAGTAGCCCCCGAGGCTACAGCCAAGTGTTTGCACTTGGGTGTAGGCTCAACTTGCTTTTAATTGACACCACAATTTTTCCTCTTTCTTGTATCTTATCGGGAGGGTGAACAATACTCTCGATAAGAGTAGCCCCGAGCCTATGGGCAGGTGCTTGCACCTAGGCATAGGCTCAAGTTGTACTACTCGATAAAGAACTTGACTATATTTCTGGGCGCAGCCCCTCTTTTTATCGACTCCGGGCCGTTGCTATTTTTATTTGACATCCATATCTATATTGTACAGGGATAATGGTGATTGGGGCTAGTTCATCTGACGGATCAGGTACTAGTTAACTGCTCTAGTGGCAATCCGCAAAAACCTACTTCGAGATCACGTCCCTGGACATGATCCCGGGATACTGGTGTTAACTCGACAGGTGCCGCTTAAGGTCTTACCATTACGTCGAGCCCCGGTCATGTTTTATCGGGTCCACAACGCGTCCGCTGGGATATTTCTTCACATCCGTTGATGTGGAAAAAAGTAGCAGAGCGCAGTCTTTGGCGATGCCACGCCACACGGAACGGATCCGGGGTCTTACCTTCGCAAAGTTTTGCGGCATTCGGAGATTGATCGCAACTTTGGCGCTCCGAGAATATATTGTCGAGTGCCTTGTTCGGCTGATGCAATGACCCACTTTGCGGGTTCTTCTATATTTTTCTCTCGGGCTTGATGAGATAGCCGAATATATTGGTTCTTCTATATTGTCGTCAGGCATATCGCCGATGCTCTTTCTCAGAACAAATAACGAGTCAATGGACCCGAAGATTTGTCCATCCTCTCTTTTTTTTTTCTACTCCTCTCTTTTCTTTTCTTTTTTTTTTTTTTTTTTTTTTTGGTTTCTCCTTGATGATAATTTCGTCGAGTTCCTCCCTCAGGAAAATTTCTTCGGGTCCTCCTTGAGGACAATTCTTTGGGTTCTCTTTGAGGACAAATCTTCGGGTTCCTCCTTCAGGAAAATTTCTTCGGGTCCTATTTGAGGACAATTCTTCGGGTTCTCTTTGAAGATATTTTTCGGGACCTCCTTGAAGATAATTTTTCGGCACCTTGGAGATAATTCTTCGGCACCTCCTTGAAGATAATTTTTCGGCACCTCCTTGAAGATAATTTTTCGGGTCCTCCCTGAGGAAAATTCTTCGGCACCTCCTTGAATAAGATTTCGTCGGGTTCTCTTTTGATTTCGTCGGGTTCCTCCCTGAAGAAGATTTCGTCGGGTACTCCTTGAGGATAATTTGTCGGGACCTTTTTGAGGATAATTTTTCGGATCCTGTTCTTTCTTGAAGACAATTTCGTCGAGTTCTCCTCGTAGACAATTTCTTCGGGTTCTCTCTTATATACTTTGAATTTTGCTTTCTCCTGCACAAATAAACAAACTTTTTCTATCTTTTCCTTGACTTTCTTTTTCGCATGCAGTGTCAGATGCTCAGATTCGATGATATGTAAAGTAAATATATGCCGCGCAACTCCCGAGTGTCGAGAGCGACGAAAGTAAACGATAATCAAATTTGTACAAAATAAAAGAACACTTAGCTTTTTAGACACGACGAAGTCGATGCATGATGAAGTCTTCGAGTGTAGATAAGAAGTATAGCTAAAGTAGAAACCACCAAATAGCAAATAATGGATGCCACCAAATTGTTGATGAAGAAATAGCCGAGCCCCCGAGCACTGCTGGGGTGATGTCATGATTGTTGCTTAGACGTCGTGTCACCGTTGTTACTCGAGGCGAAGTCATGGTCGAGCCCCCGAGTATTTAGCCATGATGTCGAAAGAAGTTGACGAAGTCGCGGTGTTATATAAGGTGACGCCATTTAGGATGAAGCCATTGTCAATGATATAATATGAGTCCATGAAGATGAATGAAGTATTTAAGATGAATCCATATTGAATATTGCGCCCGTAAATATGAAGCATATATTGAAGATGAATCCGCCGATATCATAGAGGATGAATCCATTGACCCGAAAAAAATAAATCCAGTAATATTCATAGAAGATGAATCCGCTGATATCATAGAGGATGAATAAATTGACTCGAAGAAAATAGTTCCAGTAATAATCATAGAAGATTAATCCATTGAACCGAAGAATCCCATAATATAGAAGATGAATCCGCCGAAGAAAATAAATCCAGTAATAATCCTCGATGATAAATCCAAAGTGACCGAAACGCCTCGGGTAATGTTGTATAAGAGTAAGCCAGTAATATTCATATAGATGAATCTTATAAGATGAATCCGGTGAAAAAGAATCCGATAAGCCGAAGCCGAAGAAGATGAATCCATTGATCCGAAGAAAATAATTCCATTGAGCCGAAAATAAATCCACTTAGCCGAAGTAGATATATCCAGAGGCGAAGAAAAGGATTTCACCAAGTAATCGAGTGTATTTGTGGTAACAAAGTAATGGCAGAGCGCTAGTGTTAAGTGTATGGCGAAAGTAAACAATAATTAACTTTCGGAAGAGGAACACTTAGCTTTTTTCCTGGGTGCGACGGAGTCGACGTGGAAGTAGGTCACCCGGCATACGAAGTCGATGTAATGGACGAAGCCGATGCAGTGGAGCCGTGTGTCGTTTAGCCGAAAATATTCGACAAGGTGGAAGTAGTCGGCATGGAAGAGGGAATCGTCGAGTCCGCGGTGGGCGAGCCCCCGGGCGAGGTGTGTGCGCGTTGTTGGGTTAACGACAGGCGAGCCTCCGAGCATGCGACTGTACGCGGCGAAGTCGTCGAAACTTGTTCCGATCTGTAGTTATATTACGGCGCAAAAAACTGTACGCAAATAATAGTACGAGCCGAAAAATATTTGGTCAAACAAATTTTTGCATAATTGGAAATATAGCACCTGGATTTGTATTGGATGGCGAAGTCGGATGTTATTCGGCTAGCAGCCGAGTCGCTATTTTTTTGTTTCGCTGAGGAACTTGTTGAAGTAAATTTTCTTCGGATCCAATCTGTGTGCCCGCTCCCTGCGCACGATGTGTGCCATTGAAGTAGATGTGTTCACGCAGCCGAGATACTTGTCCGTGTTGATGTCTGGGTTACCAGACGAGGAATTACTGATTGGTTGTTCATCAGCAAGGTCCGCCTGCCTTGGGTGATAAGATGATCAGCCGTGGAAGTCTCCGTACGTGCGCAGGTCAATATGTCTTCAGCTGAAACAATCTGTCCCAAACTCCCAATAGCTTTCTTCGTGCACGTCGTGATTTGGCTTTTGGATGAGAAGCAAATTCTCGACCAGAATCTAACTGCTTTATGTTGTACTGGTGAATCCCTCCAAGCTCGTATGCGCGAAAAAATCTAGCGGGCCACAGCATATGCTTCCGCGTGAATACTTCTCTATAGCATCCGATGCATCCAGCTCTTGATTGAAGACGATAAGAGATCTCGCCCGAATAACAAAATCCAGTCGCCGCGATTCCCCACAGTCGGCGCCAATTGACGAGGGATCACCTCGGCAATGCCTACGTATTGTAGACTAGGGTTTTCGGGAAGAGCGGCGATGGAGATTCCGGGGACGAGATTAGGCACACGACGTACCCAGCTTCGGGTCCCCTCAGTGGAGGATCCCTACGTGCTGCTAGCAATCCAGTATATGATCATATATGTGTTTACAGGGTGCCGCCGTAGGCGGAACTATGTTGTCTATATTCTGTCTATCTGTTGGCCTCTATTTCGGGTGCCCTGGCTAGCTTTATATATGCAATCAGCCTAGGGTTTTACAAGAGTCCTAGTCGACTACTTCTTCGGATTGCCTTGTTGGGCCTTCTCCATATTGGGTCTTCTCCATATTGGGCCGAGCCAGGTATACTAATAATGGGTACCCGAAGGGTATGCCCATGTCATTGACTCCCACCACCTCTTCTAATGATGATGATGATGATTTATTGTGTGATATGGGACTTGTATATGCTTCTTTTCGTGGTAACAAAGAGGTTCGCGCTAGTCTTGAACACTCTATGGAAACCATGAATAAATACAAGTAAATCATAGGGGAGTTAGATTCCCATATTGAAAAGGTGCGAATGAGATCCAATCTCCTCAAGAAAGAGCTAAGCGGTGAGAAGCATACTAATTTTCTTCTCACACCAAAAAAAAAAGAATCCTATGAGCTTGAAAAGGAAAATCTATTAATAATGCGTGTGCTACTAACTCTAATTCTTGTGAAGTATCTATATTAAAGGAGAATGTTGGACCAAGGGCTCAACTTAAGTTGCTAACTAGCAATTATCGAAAATTGAAAGAAAGTCATGAAAAACTCTCAACCGCTCATAATGATCTTCTAATCTCTCATGATGGATTAAAGCTAGCCCATGAGACAAGAAACTCCTCTGACATTGCGGCATGAGTGTGTTGCTCCTCCTCTAGAGCATGCTCCCCATACGAATTAGACTCCATGAGCTCGATGACGCTTCCCCCAACACCGTGCCGTGATGAATTATCCTTCCCCGCATCAAACAACAGAGGGCGATGTAACCAAAACTGGATTCACGGTCAGGCATGGTGCCAATGTGAGATATAACTTGCGGAAGATTATGCGAGACATTTTATATGCAAGGATAAATGGCGTGAAAATTATGAGAGTTTGCATTTTAATAAAACGGTAAAATCACGGGAACATATAATGGCCAAAATATCCGCAAACGATTTTTTTTGTCAAGAACCATTTGTGATGTATATGAGAAAACCTTTGCTCTATTTCACATCCCAAACGATTTCACGATCTTTAGATCCAATTCGGTTTCCGAAAAAAGCGTCGGTGATGTAAAAAAAACAGACGGTCTTCTTCATAAATAATCTTTTTCTCCATAAATATAAATTTATAAATTAAAGACTACAAAAGCACATTCTCTATCGTCCTCCAAAATGTAAGCGAAGGATGCTAAAGTAACTCCTTCTCGAGCATCATGTCATCCTCCTCCTCGGCCTACCGCTCAGCCTCCTCATACCATTCGATCTGCGGTTACTCATCTTCCGGCATCGTAGTTTCCACGTCTTTGTCGTCCTCCAAATTCCTTTCAGTGTTGGTCGTTTGATTTCCAAATTCTAAATTTTCTTATAAGGAAATTTCCCAATTATTTTGAAGTATATTCTCTTTGCAAATCAAACCACCTGCACTGAAAGAATTTCCGAAGATCTGGATCATCTTAAAATTCTTGTTAATCGAGGTACCTGTAAGGATCAAAAACTTCAACATTAAATTTAGAGAAACTGATGTTTACCAGCTTTTTCAATAAAATGGAAGCTTGGGGTTGATCGCCTATATTTGAAAAAGAAACAGAGCGAGTGCTCATTATAACCAACTAGTAAAATGCACATTTGGTGGACATTGGTCATGTGAACCCTGATGAATAGTAAAATCAGAAAATTCTAATAAAATAAAATAAAAGCACAGTATAAATTATACATTTAGAGAATATGCGCAGGTATATGCATGCCAAGTCTGAGAAATAAAATAGGAAAGTATGCAACTTTATGCAAAAAGGATAAAATATGTAGGAATAGTACATTGACCCAGATTTTACTGTGCAAAAAATACAAAGTTCTATTTTCTATTTTTTTGTATACCACATATAATCTTATTTTTTATTAAAATTTTGCACGAGTAAGCATCAAAGTATATGTACGCACACGATTTATTTCGATTTTTCTGAAACTCTGAACTACAATTTTTTAGATTTTTTGAATTCGGAGTTATGTGTACCCATGTTCTACTGGTTTTTTTTTAGCTAGGTCACATATTTATTAAATTAAAAAAGAGGACAATGCTAGTGATCAGTTGATCACACACTTTTTCGTTAATCGAAAATTGACTAGAAGTCACAGCCTTCCTGGCTAGTACTACTGCAACTGAACATCCGAGTGCGTGTACGACATCAATTTAAATGCCATGTGGTTCTGCTTGGTTGAGCGAAATCGAGTTTACATTGTCGAGCATTAAACTAATTCTGCAGCAACTCTTGTCCCCAAAAGGAGAGTGCGGCAACTGCAAGAAAGAAAGACTCGGAGTTTGGTAACCGATGGGCTAAGCTCCAGAAACAAGAGATTCTTCTCGTAGCTAGGACGTGCAGTTCTTGGAAGACTAGTTAATCATGCCAAGGGGAAAAACGTCGATTATCTTTTTGACAAGACAGAGGCACTGTGCTCGGAATTCTACTGAAACACAAACCGAAATTTCCTGCCGCTTGACCTGCCAACTCTGTACAACTCTTGTTGAAATGCTCTGACCAGAGGCCTGGCCTATTTATACAGACAGCACCTTCTCTGGTTGCTCAGAGCGAAGATTGTGATCTAGTAGAGCACAAAGGCGAGAGAGGCAGAAATGAGGGTCCTAGGCCTTGTGAGCCTGGTTGCTGTGATCTTCCTCTTAAGCTTCAGGTTTTTGCTTCACCAGCAAGTGCTTGTTGGTAAGTACAGTTACCATTAGTTGCTACATGTTATACCTTATTACTAGCTCTTACTATTAATCTTGCTACATGACCATTCACAGATTCACATTCTTCTACTGAAGAAACCGAAGTTTTCCCCCCTTTCGTGCAAGGAGAAAGTGCGGCGAGGAATGGCGACGACAGGAGGCAGCACGCCAAGGAATGGGCCGAGGAGAGGAAGAAGATGAGGTGGTTCATGACCAAGGACTACAGCCCTCCGAAGCGCCACAGGCCCAAGCATAACCGGCTGCTGTAGAACCTCGCAAGATGCATGAGAAGATCATCAATAGTAGCTAGGTAGCTGATCTCTTAGTTAATTTGGTCTCTAGTGTGAAGTTCTGATCTGCACACAAATTTTGTCCCCCCTGACCAATATATATTAGAGTTATATGAGCTTATGATCATATGATAGTACGCAGTTATAGGAGTACAAATGGTGTCTGTTTAGGTATATTCTGTAAGGAGTGTCTTCTAAATTCATGGTCCATTAGGCTGTTTGTACTGTCTTTGCTGGTTCGTGAAAAGAAGTCGCTTTGCTATGTCGGCTCCGGTCTGAACTCTTCTGAAAGTGAAACAGCAACAATCTGAAAGTCCATAGCAGCGTACGAGCTGTTTCATACTGACCATTAGCTATGTGTAATTGATCCATGGCAATGTAAACCCAAAAGATGGGTTTTTGGTGTTATTACTCTTGTAGTGCAGAGTGTCGTACGTTTAACATCAATAATCTTCATAGCGACAGTTAGTCTTTGCAACTGGGACACCGGGAGGAAGTCGGTGATATTTTGGGGCCTTAAGTCCATAGCACGAGGTTTGTGCTCACGAAGCTCTCACATGGATGTGGTCCTTTCACTCTGTGGTATCGAAGTGTTTTGGAGTTCGCAGAGTAGGATATCTTTAACCCCACCATGGTCGTTCAAGTCAAACGAGGCGATCAGCCGATCACTGCGTTGCCTTGGGCCAAATCAACGTCTCAACTCTTCAACTGACATAACCACTACTAGTACATTCCCTTCATTTTTATTTACTTCACGTTGTGGGTTTCGTCAAAATCAAATTTGCAAAGTTTGACCAAAAATATGAGAAATAATATTAATATAAAATCATGTAATATGAAAAATAGACGGAGCCAAAGACATTAGTGATTTTAGACCAATAAGCCTCATACATGCCATTGCCAAGATCATTGCAAAGATGATGGCCACCCATCTTGCTCCTCTCATGAATGAGCTTGTCTCCAATGCGCAAAGCGTCTTCATAAAAAAAAAGTATCCACGATAATTTCTTGTATGTGCGAATCTAGCGAGAAGGTTCCGTAAATCGAAGACTCCCACACTCCTCTTCAAGCTTGATATAAAGGGCTTTGCCTCCGTGAGATGGGACTACCTTTTGGATATGTTGGAGCATCTCAGTTTCCCTCCTACCTTTAGAGATTGTGTGTCCGCCCTTCTATCCTCGGCCTCCTCACAGGTGCTCCTCAATGGCCTTGTCGGTGACCCTATTAAGCATGGACGGAGATTGTGTCAGGGAGACCCCCTCTCCCCGCTCCTCTTCGTGCTCGCCATTGACCCTCTTCACTTCAATCTTCGCAAAGCTACCCAACAAGGCCACCTCCATCAATTGAGAGGGAGAACCCCTACTATTTGCACATCACTCTATGCCGATAATGCGGCCATTTTTATGGCCCCTTACAAAGAGGATATCACTTGCTTGGCCTCCAACTTGGATCAGTTTGGGGAGGTTACCGGTCTTGTCACCAATTGTGCTAAGAGTCAAGTTGCTCCCATCAAATGTGATGATATTGATCTTGAAGATGTTCTACAACCTTTCTCCTCGAAACTTACCACCTTTCCAATGGGTTACCTTGTCTTGCCTCTCTCACACAAGATTGAAAAAAATCCAACTCTAATACCTTGAAGACAAAGTTGTCGGAAAGCCTGTCCCATGGCTCGGAAAGCATGCCTCCATGGCTGGGCACACCGTGCTTGTCAAGGTGGTCCTTACTAGCGTAGTCATCTACTTCATCACCGTTCTTGAAATTCCTTTGGAGGTTCTTCTCAGATTGATAGTATTCGGAGAGCTTATCTTTGGGCGGCCAGTGACAAGGTTACATGAGGGAAATGCAAGGTGAATTGGGACCATGTTTGCAAGCCTAAGAACAAGGGATGGCTTGGAATCTTAAACCTCGATAAATTTGCCATGACGTTTTGCTCGAGGTGGTTATGGATGGAGTGGATGGATGATTCCAAGTCTTGGAACCCGTTGCAATGCTAATGATCTTTTTGTGGTGGCCACAAAAGATACTATTGGCGATGAAAGAAGGCCCACTTTTGGGAATCTTCTTGTCTTGATGGAAGATGGCCCTCATTTACAAGATCTCCAAAAGGAAGAATTACAACGTTCGAAAAGCTTTGGAAAAAAAAATTTGGGTCTCCAAAATCAACATGCATGATGGCCTATCCTTGGAGCACATCATCCAATTTGCCAACCTTTGGGAGAAACTCTCAAACATCCATCTCCATGATGGGTCTCATGATACGATCACTTGGAAGCTTACCACTCACGGCTCATACTCCTCGTCCTCAGCGTACAAGATGCACTTTGAGGAACTCACCAGCTCTATCATGCCCGCCACGGTGTGGAAACCTTGGGCCACCCCCAAATGCAAGATCTTTACTTGTCTTGTGCTCTAAAATAGAGTGTGAACGGTGGATATACGCTTGAGCTTAGTGGAAAAATTACGGAAATTGTAAGCTTTGCAACCAAACTTAAGAATCCACCGCGCACGTCCTCTTCACTTGCCGCTTCACAAAAAGGGTTTCGTTCAACATTAAGGAGTGGCTTGGTATCATTGATGCCAATCCAGAGGTGCGGCATGAAGCGCAAAGGGTTGAAGATTGGTGGACGTCTTCCAGGCAAAACAATGGTCAATCCAAAAGAGCTATGCTTATTTCTTTGGATATTTTAAAAGAAAGAAACACACGTGTTTTCCGAAACCACTTCTCGACGGTCAATATGGTTGCGACTAGAATGAAAGATGAGGCGGCTATGTGGTCCTTGGCTAGAACCAAAGCGTTGAGTATTGTAATTCCACGAGAGTAGACTTGAGGTTTTTGATCTTGGCTTGTGCCTTTATCATGTCGGTTTGTAACACCCTAAACCTTCTTCTCTATCAATGAAAATAGCAAATCTTTTGCCTTATACTTTATGATTACTCGAATGCAATAAATTTTATATTGTACTCTCCGTCCAGAAATAGATGTCGTAGATTTGTCTATATACAGCTAAAACACGTCTAGATATATCTACATTTAGACAAATTTGCGACGTCTATTTCCGGAGAAACATAATAGATGTTACTATTTTTTCGTAAATATTTAGTTAAACTTTATAAAGTTTGACTTTAATCAAACCTAGAACCCAAGCTAATTGTAAAGGGAGAGAGAGCATATGCCCAGTTCCCGTGGAAATGAGGCGCGAAATTCAAGTAATATTCCATACTACAACTGAGCCGCACACGACATGGACATGGTGCCGGGAGAGTGTATTTATGCATTTCCTTGGTGTCTGAGTCTGAGTACAGGTTAAACGCAGTGTGATAAAAACCTCAGTAGCTAGTATTCCTCCTCCCAAAATAACTGCAGTACGTCGTATCGTTGACTGTATATGCTTTCCTATCTGAATCTGGCTGCTCTACTCCTGCTGCCGCCGCTGCTGTATTTTGCCCACGACCTCTTCACGATCTCCGGCACCTGCCTGTTGTCTAGGGTAGCCATGACTCCGGCCCTGGCCACCTTCTTCACGAGGAGCCTCCACGTCTTGTCCACTTTCTCTGCCTGCATCTTCGTCTTGAGATTGCTGGACACACAGACAAAAAAAAAAAGGTTATAGCTGCCGATGTAAAACGGTGCTGAAAGTTCAGGTCTCTCAAGTTCAGACTGTGACGGATATCCGCCGGAGCTTTCGTTTTCCGGGATAGCTTGGTGGTGTTTCCGATTCATGTCGGTGTCGCGCCAATTAAACGTGATCGAAAGCTACGTCGCATGTCCCTCATTGAGACTTGCGTTCTCGACGAGTTCAGCTAGGTGTGTTACCTGCACAAGGGGACTCTGCAAGGCTCAGCTCGGTCGCAGACGGAGGAGTGGAGCCGGAGGAGCTGGAAGATGCGCTTGCAGTGCGGGCAGCCGCCGCCGCCGCCGCCCTTGTTTCCGCACCCGGCCAAGTGCCTCACCAGCTGCACGATGCCCTGCCGCGCGGTGCAGGCTCCGCTGCTGTCGTCGTCGCACGGGGACGCCTCGGTGAAGGCGCGATCTAGGGAGGCCATAGCGTCGCTGAGCTGCCGGTAGACGTCCTGCGACGCCCGCTCTCGCTCCCATCGCTTCTTCCTCTGTCAGCATGTATACGTCAGGAATAATGTGAGGGGCGAATTTCTGTTTGGTGTGTGCATTTGTGGGGGATGGCGACTGTGAGAAGTCGGCGTCCATGTGTAAATTCGGAGATGTGTTTTATGCAGGCAGTAACCATCTCCATCTGTGGGAGAGGCGCTAATGTGTTGCTGAATGCACAAACGCCATTATCAAAGGGCAAAGCAACCTTTCAAGCAACGGAAATGCCACGTGCTGGCTACGTCAACTAAAGCCACTTTCCTTCGTAGTCTCTTTTATTTGAAGAGAAAAAATGCGTGAGAATGACAGCCAGAACAAAGAAACGGCACTTGCGCGCACCTGGTCGGCGTCGTGGAGGAGGCGGAGTAGGTCAACCTGGAGCGCGGCGTCGTGCCGGCCCGCGAAGCGCCAGCCCTCGGACAGCTCGACGGCGGCCAGGTCCTTGCCGGCGAGACGCACGCACTCCAGG
The DNA here is from genome assembly GCF_022539505.1 of Lolium rigidum. Lineage (NCBI taxonomy): Eukaryota > Viridiplantae > Streptophyta > Magnoliopsida > Poales > Poaceae > Lolium > Lolium rigidum. The sequence goes on from NC_061509.1 coordinate 185,432,782, forward strand.
TACAGCCGCGGCGCGTCGCAGAGCCGGGCCAGCTTCAGCGCGTCCACGGCGCGCTCCGCTGTCAGGGGCGCCGCCACATCCTCCTCCGCACGACGTTTCAGCCACGGCACCCGGTGCGCGTGCGCAAGCGCCAGCAGCGGCGCTCCGTGCGCCGCCATCGCAGCCTCCCCCCACTCCCCGGACGTCGCCTCCCTCGGGGAGTACAGGAAGCGGAGGAAGGCGGCGACGGCGTCGGGTGAGGCGCCGAGGATGCGGATGCGCGCCGACACCTCGATCATCTGCTCCAGCACAGGCGATGCCGACGCCTTCACGCCCATCAAACGAAGTTAGCACCAGATAGATCATGCATCCACCCAAACCTTACAACCGTCAGTCCTCGGTCGCTTACAAGAACGGATGAATGCGCCGCGATGGTGCTCCCGTCGGACGTGACGACCCGCACGTCGGCCGGCGACGGCCGGAGCGATTCGAAATCCACGCTCGACGTCATGGATCTCTCCAAACAAATCTTTCCCATGGACTGAATCCTGTTACTGTGTTTTCTTCCGATAATATCAGTAGCACGGCGATCGATTTACCAAATCCGTCTACCAAAGATTCCTAGAAAACGGCGATCCTATCAAGGGGCCAGGAGAAACCGGAAGGGCCACCTAAGAAAAAGTTCTACCTTTTTTTTTTTTGAAAACAAGAAAAAGTTCTACCTACAATAGGAAGGACCGAAAAGAATGTGAAATTAGAACGAAGAGAGAGAGAGAGAGAGAGAGAGAGAGAGAGAGAGAGAGAGAGAGAGAGAGAGAGAGAGAAATCGAGCGCGGCTATGCTCAGGGTTTTATATAGCAGGGAGTATCGAGGACCCGATTGAAAGCTACGGAAAGCATTCTTAAAACGTTGGTTTCAAATGTGACAGTTCACGAACGAGCGACGAGCTGATGTTTTCCAACAGGAGAATGCTTTTGTTTTTCATTCTACTTTTATGGAATTTGTTGACTCGGATCCGCATTGCTGTCGTTTTTCGTTGAGAAATGCTATAGAAAGGGTTGAGATTTGAGAATTGACAGTGCCTGATATAAAGAAAGGGATTTTTTCCAAACGGGCTACCCCTTTCCATTACTGCAACATAACAAAAATATAAAGTTGTTTGAAACAACAACGTCAACGCATTAAAAGGAGATGGGAAATAGGCCGTCCTCGCACCATCAGGAAACCCGCTGACTACAGATACTCGAAATCGAGCATCCACTACGGGGCACAAACCTGATAATACTAAAGCAAACTCTAATAAGAAGTTTAACACAATACACTCAAAAAACTAGACATTATAAGTTTCAGGAATAGACAAGATGAACATCCAAGAAGACAGATAGCCAGATCCTGGAGCTTGAATCGCCAGGATGTTGGAGACACTTGGAGTTGATGCAGAAATATCACTTCTACTGATATCCTGGGTCATGTGCATCGCCTTTTCCATCAGCTGGCTTTTTTGTCGGCGATTAAAAGGGCTGAAGAAAGGGTTGAGAATTGACAGAGCCTGATAAAAGAGCTTGTGTTGATGCATTTGAAAGGGAGTGAGAGATTATGAGAAAGTTTGTATCTGCGACTGCTTTCAGATCCTAGATCTTCCCCACACCAGCTGCTGCTGCAGGTAAGTAAAAGCTGCAAAGGACATAGTTTCGTCGATTCACCGGCACGAATAGCATTTCCTACATCCCCAGCATGGAGTTCCAGACTCCTTGATCAAGATGACACATTCCTGGTACCACAAACAAGGAAGCTAGCTTTTCTAGCGTTGGCAGGCAAAGGTAAGTAAGCTAAAACATGGCAGTCTGAAGACGCCCGTGGAGCCCATCCAGGCTCGCACGAACACATCTAGGCCCATGTGCGCCGCCTTGTCCCACCTCCGCTGCTCCCAGCCTCCGGTCCTAGCATGGAGGCCTCCCTCCAGACCGCCGCGCTGGAGCTGAGAGGGACTAGGTTCCCGCCGCCCCCTTCATAGGCGTCGCGCGGCTTCGCCCGGCGGCAGCCCCGGGGGGCAACGAGGAGGGGGGGTGGGAGAATGGGAGGAGGGGTGGCGGCGACATGGGCTAGGGTTCGCCCCCTGTCGGCTGGAGTAGGCGACGACAGGAGCGCTTCCGTCCGCAAAGTTTAGTTTTCCAAATGGTAAATAAACTACAAAATTGTGGTTGAGCTTGTTTGTCATCGAAAGAGATGGTTTTCAATTTGGTGGAAGAAAGCAAACCAATAAACGCAAGGCGAGTCCATGTCTTGAGAAATTGGCACGACATTTTAACTTATCTTATACCAAGGATCAGCAAACAAGGGATTTCTCATAATTTTAGGATGAAACAGCATCATATCTCAGCTTGATTATGAGAGAGATTGAAGTGAAAGAACCCGGTTTCAGAGCAAAGAATGAGGTGAAAGGGCCGACCCATGCGGCCCACTTAGAATGTGCTTTGACTTCCCCAGGTTGTACAATAGCACTATTTTATGGACCCAAGTTCGAAAGGATTAGGGCACTGGATTGAAGAATAGCTCAGTCCGATAGAAACTTAGGTTGGGCTGGCGGAGGGATGAGTGGAGCTTCTGTATGAATGTATTGGTTCATTGTTTCCCCTAACAATGGTGGTCCGCCCAGGACAACGACACCATCATCAACTACATCTGGGAGGACGAGGTCAAGGACAAAGGCGGCAACTGCTAGACTTACGTCATCTTCAGTCGCGTTCCCTAAACACGTTCATCATTGTTGCCAAATTTAGAGCATCTTCAGTCGCGTCCGCCAAACGACCGATCCCATCCCCTAAACACATTTGGCGCTATTGCTGTACTTAGAGCATCTCCTCTCACGTCCCCTAAACATGTCCGGCAAAAACAGCAGATCAGTTGTTTGAAGGATGCCGCCGTGTGGTGCCGTGTTTGGGGTGCCCGCTCCTAACAGCGTCCCGAAACACGGCCTCCAAATAAAAATCAATTGTAAAAATTTTGTGTGCGCCCCTAATAAAGGCCCTGTGTACAAGGAAAGCGCCCCCAACAATATTGGGGAAACACACGGACATAGTTCGCGCCCCTGAAAAGGTTTTCTATCTGACGTTCAGAGGGACGTCGACTGGAGATGCTCTTATCTAGGGTGGACAGTGTGGATGCTCTTGCAGTGCTTTGCAATTCAGATCCATCTATCAGATGAAAACTAGAGTCTGCACAAACCTGGTTACTAAAGTGCCCATCAGAGCAAAATATTATTACTCTTCTTTTTGAGATGCTAAACCAAGCGAACTTAAAGGTATAAATAATAATACTCATCCAAATTTATACAAAGTTAAGACATGTTTCATGGGACGGAGGGAGTAGTAAAACAGGGAATGCATGAACTACAGTTTGAAGACATAGTAAACCTTAACTTGAACAGGTAATCGAATTCTAAAACTACCTTTGGAGATGTTTGAGGAATAAACACTTGAATTATTATATGAATCAAACCGTGCTCTCTCTCTTTAACTCGGATATCATCCAAAGTCTTGGGCGGCCATCGGTGGAAGTTTAAGTTGCATACCATAAGTTTGCAACACCAATGTCCAGAAAAAAGTACTACCAAAATTTAACCAAAGATCGCTTGTAGAAGTTAGGCTCCAGAAACAATGGATGTGGACTTCTGACGGCCATCTGGAATGGAAAAAAGCACAATCGGTTTGGATGACCGGACAAATGGAACATCACACCTGTAATACCCTTTCCTTTCGAGCTGTATAACTTCTCCATGCTTGACATTCCGCATGTTCGGGTCTCCAAGAGCTAAAGCTTCTCGTCGAGTGCAAGGGTTGAGATTGTCAAGGAAGTTCTCATCTTCTTCCAGCTGCAAAAGTGACAGATATTATTAGGATTAGAAGTACATAGATATATGTATATACCACTTATTGATGGAGTGATGCAATATGGACATCATGATGGAAGAGAAAACCCACCCAAGGTAACGCCATCACATAGTCACGTACATATCAAAAGAAGAAAACTAAATATCATAAACAACAGATTTCAACAATATAAGAATGAAGTATGGGCAAGTTGCCATGTTGTTTCCAACGACCTACCAATTCGTTGGAATCCTCCAGCTGTTGAGGTAAGGTACGCTGGACAAACCACTCATAGTTGAGCAGATAGTAACTGTGTACCCCAGAAATATCTATCACTAGTCTATGTGAAAAGGTATCCATACTACAATAATAACTAATTTAGCAAATAGGTAGGTTATGAATACTGTTCTCCGGCCCATATGATTGCATGTCTACCAACATTAACTTGAAGAACATGACATCTTACCTTTTTCTTCTTAATTAGGTAGTCAAAATCTACCAAAGAGAGAGACACAAGGTCTTCAATATCTGATAGCCATGTCAGTTTCAGCTTTGTCATCTTCACTGACCCATCAAGATGGAGTTCACCAACTAGTTTCGTAATAGTTCCATTATCTGTCTTGATTTCTCTGATGATAGCATTTCCCCAGTCCATCAAAGTGACCTCCTCACCCACGCTAATGACTGATGCATCAGCATACTCTAGCCAAATTTTGTTTGAGAATGTCGTAGCCTTCTTTCCAGCACCCTCATATTTCTTGTGCCTTGGTAAGATTCGAACAAATGGTTCCTCTGGACCATTAGTAAGTGCCAAGAGCACATGTTTGTCTTTCATTACAGCGGTATGCCTTCCGCACACTGGATCAACTATCTTCTTGTTGATTGTCCAGAGTTTATCCCACTCCATAAGATTCAGATTCTTCGAAGCACCCTTCACAAATAAATTGCAGAAAAGAAGAAAAAAGGAGATAATAATTTGGTAACTCAAACATACATATAGATACAAGATCATAACCAGTAACTCATTTGAAAATTACCTGCTCCAGTATAAATTGGATCAATGCTTCAATCTTCAAGCCACGACGTACTATGCCTTGTACCGTGGGAAAACGTGCATCAGTCCAGTCCTCTACCTTCTTATTTTGGACGAACCAGAGAAGCTTGCGCTTGCTAAGAACGGTATAAACCATATTCAGCCTGCTGAACTCATAGATTTCTACCCTCCGCAACCCCATGTCTTGAAGGACACGGTAGTACTGTGCATTCCGATCATGGTATTCGCTTGAACGAAGAGCATGAGTCACTCCTTCCAATGCATCAACAAATGGGCAAGCAAAGTCATAAGTTGGGTAGACCTTGTATTTTGAGCCAACACGATGATGGGGATCAGGGTTACAACGGTAGTAAACAGGATCTCGAAGTGATTTGTTTGGGTCCTGCATGTCAAGTTTACCACGTACACAGCACTGAGTACCTCTTTTGGTACCATTAACCATCTCATTCCACAACGACAAGTTCTCCTCAACAGTACTGTTTCTACATTTAGATTCCACACCATCCATCCTTTCACTCCTCATTTGTTCCTTGGGTGTATCATCGACATATGCCTTCCCCTGCTTAATCAAACTTTCAGCCATTTCCATTAGCTTGGGAAAATAATCCGATGTGTATGTAACTACATCGTATCTAACCCCAAGCGTCTCGATATCTTTCAGGACATTCTCAACAAATTCATTGCTTTCTTTAGAAGGATTTGTGTCATCAAATCGAACTATTAGACGCCCGTTATATCTCTCTGCAAAATACTTGTTCAACAGTGCAGCCTTTGCATGACCAATGTGTAGATACCCGCTAGGCTCTGGGGCAAACCGAACACAAACCTCCCCAACTTTTGCACCTGGGAGATCTATTTGATGACCTGAGGTGCTCTCTTTCAAACCAGGCATCTTTTCTTTCAAGCTTGGCGCAGGAGATTTGCCAATTCCTCGCTTTCCAACATAAGCAGATGTAACTTCATCTAGTATGTCTGTATAGTCTGCAGCTACGCTGTTGAACCAACGGACAAGGCTTTGATATTTCTTTGACTTCCTTAGACTTTCCCAGCGTTGACCAGTTCCTAAAGAAAAGAGTTGTGCCATCCAAGGTGAGAGAGAGAGAGAGAGAGAGAGAGAGAGAGAGAGATTACTCATTGATAAACAAGACAGTAAATTACCTGTGAGATTGGACCACACGACAATATCAGCAATTGATAGACCGTAACCAACCAAAAAGGTTCGAGGTGCCAAGTATCCATCAAGAAATGAGCAAGCTGCTTCAAATTCAGAGCCTGAAAGAATGAGTGGTGCATACTCGAGCCATTGGTCAACCTACATATGTACAAAAAATATCAACTTAGAACATTTGCCAATGATGATCTTGAAAAATCAATGACAAACAGCCCATATGTAAAACATACATGTGCTGCCTGAATAGCATCCTGGCCATAGAAGCTGGAAACAGATGCAGCACGGGCAATGTACCGGAGAATCGTGTTCACGCCATGTATAAAATCCCTGTACATGATAGTGTTCATTGAGATGCTACAAATTCCGAAACAAAAGTGCTGCCACGTTTCACCATTAAAACTGCTTTGGTTGACACATCATGCTCTAACAGTCGACAGTTCCAGATACATAATTTTTTGGAACTAGGAATATTGCAATGAGGGAATGAAACTAAGAGGTAATCATCAGAGTGGGCTACAATAACTATTCAAGAATATATCATAGTAATGAAGTGTCCATAGTTATTCTTAAAAAAAGCATATGCAGCAGTTGATCAGAAAAGGAGAACCTAAAGCATAAACTATACTTGAACATTAAGTACTTACCCAGAACTGAAGTGCAGCGTGGGCACTGAACCAGAGGCAAGGGTCGGATCAATGGTTAGGGGAACACCTGCAACCTTAGCAGCAGAAATGATGGAAAGTGGCGGTCTGTCCTGGGAGAATGCTAGCTTCACCTCCATCTTTCAGCCCCTTACAAGCCAAAGGGAAGGAATCTGCCAATGGAGAATACATGTTGTGAGCCACACGGAATAATGAACAAGTCATGACTTGCACACATGTTTGTATTTTCATTTTCATCACAAGCAGCAAGGATGTACTAACACCATAACTGAAGCAGAGATACAGGGACGTCCCTGGGCCGGGACAAGAAGGGCGACCGCCCAGGGCCCATGCTGACTAGGGCCCAGACTGTGTGCACATTTAAGTAGCCTGTGTTGTATCAACCCCACTAGCAAAGATGCAGGTAGTCAACTATGAGGCCCAAAAGCTATGGAGCAATGAATTAAGAAAAGCAAAGGCCTTCCTGCCAGCTAAGCTTAGGAACGCTTCAATCAATAGCAATACGCATAAGAAAATAAGGTTCCATCAAGCGGTCTTCACTTTGTTACCATGCAAGCGCACACGGCCACCGTTTCTTCTCTCCTTCTCTCTTCCCTTCAATTACCCTCAGAAGTCCAAAACACCATGCTAATAAATGGAACTTACCGTGTTCTTTGATTCACTCTTAATTTCTTCTACTCCTACGAATTTCACTCTCATACAAGCACGAGGCTAGAGGTCATGGGCTCTTCTCTCTTCTGACCTCTCATTTTTTAAACGGACAGGTGCGGAATCGAGGACACAAAGTTTGGATGATTTCTGCTATTTTACTCCAACAAATTCAGGTGTTCCCGCTCCTTTCTTGTAAGATCGTTACCTAATAAAGAATTGGTTTGTTCTAAGATAAGAAAGGGATAGAAATATTCCCAATCCTTTGTTGAAGTGCCTGCTCAGGATTGTATTAGAAAGATATATGATCCCACCAACTTCAAAGTTCCCAATGGACGGAATTAGACTTTTACGTGTAGAATGAATATGGAGCAGCAAATCAAATCTTTAGTTAGATGTGCATCACCTTTAGTAAGGCAATGGCACCAGGAGTGTACCTTGGGTGGCTGCTGCTGCCGCCTGCGAGTGCGAAGTGGAGGCCTAAATCGAATTCGAATTCAGCCTGCTGATGGAGGGCGACGTAGGGGAGCGGCGGCGTGGTGGTCTTGTGGAGGCCGGCGGAGGGGACCGGCGCCACGGTGTTGTAGTGGAGGTCGGTGAAGGGTGGCGACACGGCGGTGGTGGGAGATCCCGGAGAGAGATGGCTGGTGGCGGCGCGGGCAGAGATGTGAGAAGGCGATAGGGTTTCTTTTGTTTTGTGTGCGGCGCGGCGCGGCGGGTAAAATCATTGGCGGATGTAGAGACTAGAGGGTGGCCAGGGTGGTCCCTGGAATTTCGATTTGGCCCATATACCATATAGGAAAAAAGCCCATCTGAGCAAAATTTCGACCCAACAAGAACCACCCAAGGCCCCCCATCTTTGGTTCGTTTCTGGACGAGAAGGAACCCCCGTCGCTCGTCCCGTCGCCGCCAGAAACAAGAAATAAGGAGGCATATCGTTCATAATTTTGGTGTACTTGTTTCTCAAATTGGTATTGCTTTTCTAGTTTTAAACATAAGGCCATAGGCCCGGCTTTATAGATAAAGCCACAATGGCAAGCATAAGTTCGATACAACCAGCAACATCAACTGGTGCCTAGCACCCACGCACACACTAGAATAGTAGCTCATACATCCGCCCCTTGGGCACACCACGAAGAAAACCCGGGTGAGGGAGCCGCAGAATCGGCCGTCAAGTGGCCTCCCTCCTCGTCCTCGCGTGTAGTCGCCTAAGCTCGCCCGGCGCCGCGTCCGGAAGGTCCCTCGTCCCGCTGTCCGACCAGGCACCCTCCGGCCTACGCATATGGATAGACATGGTGAAGAGCACATCAGCAGGATGTCCGATCACCTTCCCCTCAATCGCTAGCTTGTTACGTGCGTTCCAGAGCGTCCAGCCTAAGGCTGCGAAAGCAAACCAAGCTAGCCTACGGAGAGGTCCGGAAAGACCTTGGACTATGGCGATGAAGTCGCCGACCCCGGTCGGATTCCAAGTACATGGAAGGAGTTCCCTCACCCCTGCCCACATAAACCTTGCAAGATGGCACTTGAAGAAGATGTGATCGCAATCCTCCGAGCACGCCACACATTGCGCAGCTTCCGTCGGATGGCCCTCGCCTCTTAGCAACCTGCTCTGCCGACGGTAGCTTCCCACGATCAATTGCCATAGGAAGACTCGATCTTGGGCGGGACCCTTGTGCGCCGGACTTCCTTAAAGTACGTGGCTCGCCGCCCCTTGCGACAGCCGCAGGTACATAGAGTGTGTGGAGTAGACCCCCGAAGGATCCAGTGCCCAAATCACCTGGTCCTCCCCCTCAGCGAAGGGGTGCAGATCAAAGATTCTGCAGAGGTTCTCCCATTCAACCATCTCGTCCGTACCGAAGGCTCTCCGGAACCTGATGCGCCATCCCCCCTCCGATCTCACCCCTGCTACCGTGGCAAAGTGGTTGTCACAGCATGCGAAGAGTCGAGGGAATAGCCGGTGGAGGGGTCCCCGCCCCGTCCACCAATCCAGCCAGAAGTAGGTTCGTCTCCCATCATGAACCCGGTGCCGTGCCCCAAGCTTGAAATGCCATTTCACCTTTTGGATCGCATTCCACACTTGGGACCCTCTGGTTGGAACCGCTGGGGAAAACAAGTCATTGTCGCCTAAGTATTTAGCCCTCGGGAGGTCAGCCCATAAGCCATCCTGCCGTCGGTATAATTTCCGGATCCATTTGAGCATAAAGGCAATGTTCATGGATTTTGTATTGAGGATCCCCAGACCTCCATACGCCTTAGGCTTGCACACAGTAGCCCAATCCACCATGTGGTATTTGCGCTTGTTTCCCACCCCTTCCCAGAAGAATCGGGCTCTCGCAGTATTCATAGCCCCATGTGTCGCGTCGTATAGAAGGTATAATCCCATGGCGAACATCGGCAGACTCGAAAGACAAGAGTTCGTCAATTCCAGCCTCCCAGCCGATGCTAGGAAGATCCCTTGCCAAGGCTCTACCCTATGCCCCACCTTCTCTGTAAGGAAAAACCAGTCCGCTACTGATAACCTCTTGTCACTAACCGGAAGGCCCAGCTAGCGAATGGGGAAGCTCCCAAGCTTGCGGTTCGAGTGCATCCGCCACCCTGCGTTTTTCCTCACCCGCGACCACTGTCACGATGACTTCACTCTTGTTGAAGTTTATCTTCAACCCTGACATGTTCTCAAAGCAGAGCAGGAGGAATTTAAGGTTCGCAATTCCCAATTGCGAAGGTTCGATCATTATCATGGTGTCATCCGCATACTGGAGGTGGGTAACTCCCCCTGGGATGAGGTGTGGCACCACACCCTGTATGTGCCCCGACTCGTTCGCATGAGATAGAATCGCTGCCAACGAGTCGGCCATGAAATCAAACAGAATAGGGGATAGGGGGTCCCCTTGTCGCACTCCCCGTGCATTCGGAAGTAAGCACCAATCTCCCCATTAACGTTGACAGCTGTCTGTCCCCCTGACACCAGCTGCATTAGGCGATGGACAATCACCGCAGAGAAACCCTTTCTCAGGAGTACTTCCCTCAAGAAGTCCCAATTTACTCTGTCATACGCTTTTTCGAAGTCCAGCTTGAGGAAGAGGCCTCGAAGCTTCTTAACCCTAAGTTCATGAGCGATCTCATGTAATGCCAGCACTCCCTCGTGCAGGCACCTCCCCTTAATGAAGGCCGTCTGATTCCTGTCAATCGTCCTATTGGCTAACGGGGCTAGTCTAATCGCATAAGCCTTGGCAATAAACTTGAATATAACATTGATGAGCGTGATAGGTCTGAATTGTTTGATATCGTCGGCCCCCTTAACCTTCGGGATGAGTGAGATAATCCCGAAATTTAGGCGGGAGATATCCACTCTCCCTAGAGCGAAGTCGTTCAGAATCTACAGGATGGGACCCTTTAGAGTACCCCAGAACCTCTTAAAAAAGGCCACCGGCAACCCGTCCGGACCCGGCGCCGAGTCGAGCTTCATCGAAGCGAGAACCTCGTCTAGCTCCTTCGGGGTGAAAGTCAGTTCTAGCGAGAGATTCTCCTCCGGCGAGATCTTAGCCGGTTCAGCCCATAAGTCCGGAGCTAGCGAGAATGCTCTCTCCTCCCCCCTTGATCCCATCAAGCCGGAGTAGAACTGGTAGATGTGGTCCATCAGATCTTTCTGGTCGTCAATCTCTCCACCGTCCACCCTAAGACGTGGAATCATGCATTTGCGTCGCCTCCCGTTGGCGATCGCATGAAAGTACGCCGTGCACGAGTCCCCTTGGAGGGTCCACTTAAGGCGGCTGCGTTGCCTCCAGTACTCCTCCTCGACCTCGTCCAGATGCACAAGCTGGTCCTCCAGGTGATATCGGAGGGCCCACCCCTCCTCATCCAGGCCCGACGAATCTGCCATGGAATCTAGTTCAGCCACCTGTCGTAAGAGATCCGCGCGGAAGTCGCGTTTCTCTTTACCAAGGTTTGCCCCCCATCCCTTGAGGAACTGGCGCAAGCACCTGGAGATGCACTGCCATTGCTCAATGCTGCAACGATGCGGGCCCCTCCCAGCACGTAACCCTCAATCTTGCCCCTCACCAGGTCGTCGAAGCCCGCGACTCCGAACCACCAGGTTTGGAAGAAGAACCGCGCTGTCCGCAGGCGCCCCCCTTCCCCGCTGTCCAGCAACAGGGGGTTGTGGTCAGATCCAATACGCGTGACCGCCGAGAGCGAACACAGAGGGAAGAGTGTCTCCCATGACGGTGTGACAAACACCCGATCCAGCACCGACCGAATCGGTTCTAACTGGTTGTTTGTCCAAGTGAATCGAGCCCCTGCTCGATTCAATTCCCTAAGGGACATTGCCGCAATGGCGTCGTTAAAGCGCCGAATCCGCGGCCAGCACACCACCTCATTGCTCTTATCCGCCAGCTTCCTAATGAGGTTAAAGTCTCCCCCCACCACTAGCGGGAGCTGGCAGTTGTCCACTTCGTGCTGCAACTCATCCAGGAACTCCCCTGTCCTTGAATGATCCGCCGGACCGTAAACCAGCATGAAGCGCCACTTAGCTTTAGTGTTCCGCTGGTAAACGTCCGCACTGATGAAGAAAACCCCTTTTCTCCAAGCCCCCACCTCAAAGCACTCATCTCGGAAACCTAGGAGCATTCCCCCCGAATGTCCGTTTGCCGGCACCCAGCACCACGCAAACTGGCCTCCACACTCAAGGCTATGCAGCTCTGCCGAGGAGAAGTCTTGTTTCAGCGTCTCCTGCAAGACAAGAATGTCCACTCTCTCCTCCCTCATGTAAGCTCTGAGTTGTGATCGGCGCCCTAGCCGTCCAAAACCCCTCAGATTATAAATGAGCGCCCTCATTTGGTACTCTTGCGCTTGTTTTGTCCTTTACGAACATTCAACAGGGGCCTACTAGTCTTAGCACATTTGCGTCGCGGTCGTCCGCGTGAAGGGGTTGCAGCCTCAGCTTGAGCCCTCTCAGCCGAGCCACCCTCCCCTGTCGGTTCCCCTGAACCCGGACCCTCCCCTGGGGCCCGCGAACCCTGTCGGTTGGGGGACGCACTCGTCCCAGCCTCCTGGGCAACAGCAGACGACGGAGCCTCCCGCGGCTCCGCCCGTCGCCGTGCCTCCTCTTTCAACTCCAAACGGCGAGAGGTCGCAGCCAGCGCCGCTTGCGCCTCCTCCTTGGCCCTAATCAAGGAGAGAGCCTCCGCCGGGGAGCCCGCCTTTGGATGAAACAGCAAGCAGCTGTCCTCCGCCACCGTAGAGAGCATAGGATCCGAAATAACATCAAGAACGGAAAAAAGATTACCTTTCGCCTTGCCTTTCGCCTTGTCCAGGTTCTTCTCCAAGTTCTTCTCGGCGGTGAGGCGCTGTGCCTTCTCCAACGCCGGTGTGCCCACGTCCGCTCCCCTGGTCCTGCCGCTCTTGCGAACGGCCGAGATCGTGACGTCCTTCTTCCTTCGCGTGTAAGGGATGGCCTTCGAGCGTCTCCCCTGCACCAGCTGCACGTCCGCCAAAGCCTCCTTGAGCAGGTCCTTCTGTGGCGCCACCTCCTCACCCTCTGACTGTGTCTCCTCTCCCCCGGTCTGCTCCTCTTCTTGGCCCCGTAGTGGAGAGCCCAGCCGCAACACCTTGGTAGGCGGCCCACCCAGGACCGGCTGTCCGCCACCCAGGAAGACACCGGGTCAGTCACCTGGGAGTCGTTCTCCGTGGAAATCAGCGACCCCTCCTGCTCCTCCACCCTGCTATCCAACCCGGACTGCAACTCTTTGCCCAACACCTGGTCACTGTCCTTCCCCTGAGGCCAAGTACTTCCAAACGCCAAGCCCAGGTTGGTGCCATATTGGTCAATGGGCTGCACCAACCTGTCCTCGGAGCCGCCCTGGGCTTTCATCATGGGGGGCGTGATACGTCTCCGACGTATCGATAATTTCTTATGTTCTGTGCCATATTATTGATGATACCTACATGTTTTATGCACACTTTATGTCATATTCGTGCATTTTCTGGAACTAACCTATTAACAAGATGCCGAAGTGCCAGTTCCTGTTTTCTGCTGTTTTTGGTTTCAGAAATCCTAGTAACGAAATATTCTCGGAATTGGACGAAACGAAGACCCAGGGGCCTATTTCTCCACGAACCTTCCAGAAGACCGAAGAGCATACGAAGTGGGGCCACGAGGTGGCCAAACCACATGGCGGCGCGGCCAAGGGGGGGCCCGCGCCGCCCTGTGGTGTGGGCCCCTCGTTAGCCCCCGACTCTGCCCTTCCGCCTACTTAAAGCCTCCGTCGCGAAACCCCTGATGCGAAAAAACCACGATACGGAAAACCTTCCAGAGACGCCGCCGCCGATCCCATCTCGGGGGATTCGGAGATCTCCTCCGGCACCCTGCCGGAGAGGGGATTCATCTCCCGGAGGACTCTACACCGCCATGGTCGCCTCCGGAGTGATGAGTGAGTAGTTCACCCCTGGACTATGGGTCCATAGCGGTAGCTAGATGGTTGTCTTCTCCTCATTGTGCTTCATTGTTGGATCTTGTGAGCTGCCTAACATGATCAAGATCATCTATCCGTAATACTCTATGTTGTGTTTGTCGGGATCCGATGGATAGAGAATACCATGTTATGTTAATTATCAAGTTATTACATATGTGTTGTTTATGATCTTGCATGCTCTCCGTTACTAGTAGAGGCTCGGCCAAGTTTTTGCTTTTAACTCCAAGAGGGAGTATTTATGCTCGATAGTGGGTTCATGCCCGCATTGATACCTGGGACGAGTGACGAAAGTTCTAAGGTTGTGTTGTGCTCGTTGCCACTAGGGATAAAACATTGGCGCTATGTCCGAGGATGTAGTTGTTGATTACATTACGCACCATACTTAATGCAATTGTCTGTTGCTTTGCAACTTAATACTGGAAGGGGTTCGGACGATAACTCTGAAGGTGGACTTTTTAGGCATAGATGCGGTTGGATGGCGGTCTATGTACTTTGTCGTAATGCCCAATTAAATCTCACTATACTTATCATGCCATGTATGTGCATTGTTATGCCCTCTCTATTTGTCAATTGCCCGACTGTAATTTGTTCACCCAACATGCTTTTATCTTATGGGAGAGACACCTCTAGTGAACTGTGGACCCCGGTCCATTCTTTTAATACTGAAATACAAATCTGCTTGCAATACTTGTTTTACTTGTTTTCTCTGCAAACAATCATCTTCCACACAATACGGTTAATCCTTTGTTACAGCAAGCCGGTGAGATTGACAACCTCACTTGTTTCGTTGGGGCAAAGTACTTTGGTTGTGTTGTGCAGGTTCCACGTTGGCGCCGGAATCTCCGGTGTTGCGCCGCACTACATCCCACCGCCATCAACCTTCAACGTGCTTCTTGACTCCTACTTGGTTCGATTAAACCTTGGTTTCTTACTGAGGGAAACTTGCCGCTGTGCGCATCACACCTTCCTCTTGGGGTTCCCAACGGACGTGTCAACTACACGCATCAAGCAAATTTACGGCGCCGTTGCCGGGAGATCAAGACACGCTGCAAGGGGAGTCTCCACTTCCCAATCTCTTTACTTTGTTTTTGTCTTGCTTTATTTTATTTACTACTTTGTTTGCTGCATTATATCAAAACACAAAAAAATTAGTTGCTAGTTTTACTTTATTTACTGTCTTGTTTGCTATATCAAAAACACAAAAAAATTAGTTTACTTGCATTTAGTTTACTTTTGTTATCATGTCTAGCTCTGTACTGGCTACTTCTTCACCGAGGAATTAGTTTTTACTTTTAAACAAGGGGATGAGGAAAGTTTTAAAGATGCTTGGTCTAGGATTTTTACTTCTTATCGTAAAACTGAACCTCAAATGACTCTAAGTTTGCTTCTTAGTAATTTTTATTTTGGTCTTATGATTCGCTATAGATATGCCTTGGATGCTCTAGTGGGAGGAGATTTCCTCCATTGTAATGGGGATCAAGCTTTTAATGCCATAAAGAAGTTGGTTGCATCACATGATTCATCTAATAATATTGATTCAGCCCTTATTAGCATTCATAATAGATTAAATACTCTTGAGACAAGTGCATCTCGCTTAAATGAAAATTATGGACACATTCGTAACCGTCTTGATCAAGTTTTAGTGAACTCTGAACCTTCATTGTGGAAACCTACTATTAAAATTGTCATAGGTAACCAAACTCTTCGTGCTAATTGTGATATTATGACTGAATTTTGCCTAATGCCTAAGGGGATTCATAAATCTTTGAAACTTTGGGAATTCACTGAAGGGGGAGAAGGAATAACTCTTATTGATAACTCTGTTATAATTCCTAAAGGGATAGCTGCGGGTGTGCATACAACCATTCTTGGGATAACAATATCCGTTGATTACCTTGTCATTGAATGCGCGAGAACAGGGACAAATCACACTCGGAAGATCCTCTGCTGAAATTATTGGGAGCGAGTCATAGACGTGAGAGAAGGGACCATAAAATTCACCTCTACACCCGGGGGTAGTCATATATTCCCTAAGCCAAAGAGTAAGGATAAGAAAGGTAAGGGTAAAGCCCAAGGTAATGTCAATGCTTCATCTCTCGATGTCACTTGAGATACACTTTCTGCGCCTAGCCGAAAGGCGTTAAAGAAAAGCGCTTATGGGAGACAACCCATGTTTTTACTCCAGTATTTTTGTTTTATATTTGTGTCTTGGAAGTTGTTTACTACTGTAGCAACCTCTCCTTATCTTAGTTTTAAGTTTTGTTGTGCCAAGTAAAGTCTTTGATAGTAAAGTAAGTACTAGATTTGGATTACTGCGCAGTTCCAGATTTCTTTGCTGTCACGAATCTGGGTCTACCTCCCTGTAGGTAGCTCAGAAAATTAAGCCAATTTACGTGCATGATCCTCAGATATGTACGCAACTTTCATTCAATTTGAGCATTTTCATTTGAGCAAGTCTGGTGGCCTAATAAAATCCATCTTTACGGACTGTTCTGTTTTGACAGATTCTGCCTTTTATTTCGCATTGCCTCTTTTGCTATGTTGGATGAATTTCTTTGATCCATTAATGTCCAGTAGCTTTGTGCAATTTCCAGAAGTGTTAAGAATGATTGTGTCACCTCTGAACATGTGAATTTTTATTATGCACTAACCCTCTAATGAGTTGTTTCGAGTTTGGTGTGGAGGAAGTTTTCAAGGATCAAGAGAGGAGTATGATGCAATATGATCAAGGAGAGTGAAAGCTCTAAGCTTGGGGATGCCCCGGTGGTTCACCCCTGCATATTTTAAGAAGACTCAAGCGTCTAAGCTTGGGGATGCCCAAGGCATCCCCTTCTTCATCGACAACATTATCAGGTTCCTCCCCTGAAACTATATTTTTATACCGTCACATCTTATGTACTTTGCTTGGAGCGTCGGTTTGTTTTTGTTTTTTGTTTTGTTTGAATAAAATGGATCCTAGCATTCACTTTGTGGGAGAGAGACACGCTCCGCTGTAGCATATGGACAAATATGTCCTTAGGCTCTACTCATAGTATTCATGGCGAAGTTTCTTCTTCGTTAAATTGTTATATGGTTGGAATTGGAAAATGCTACATGTAGTAACTCTAAAATGTCTTGGATAATTTGATACTTGGCAATTGTTGTGCTCATGTTTAAGCTCTTGCATCATATACTTTGCACCCATTAATGAAGAAACACTTAGAGCTTGCTAATTTGGTTTGCATATTTGGTTTCTCTAGAGTCTAGATAATATCTAGTATTGAGTTTTGAACAACAAGGAAGACGGTATGGAGTCTTATAATGTTTACAATATGTCTTTTATGTGAGTTTTGTTGTACCGTTCATCCTTGTGTTTGTTTCAAATAACCTTGCTAGCCTAAACCTTGTATCGAGAGGGAATACTTCTCATGCATCCAAAATACTTGAGCCAACCACTATGCCATTTGTGTCCACCATACCTACCTACTACATGGTATTTATCCGCCATTCCAAAGTAAATTGCTTGAGTGCTACCTTTAAAATTCCATCATTCACCTTTGCAATATATAGCTCATGGGACAAATAGCTTAAAAACTATTGTGGTATTGAATATGTACTTATGCACTTTATCTCTTATTAAGTTGCTTGTTGTGCGATAACCATGTTTCAGGGGACGCCATCAACTATTCTTTGTTGAATATCATGTGAGTTGCTATGCATGTCCGTCTTGTCCGAAGTAAGAGAGATCTACCACCTTTATGGTTGGAGCATGCATATTGTTAGAGAAGAACTTTGGGCCGCTAACTAAAGCCATGATTCATGGTGGAAGTTTCAGTTTTGGACATACATCCTCAATCTCATATGAGAATAATAACTGTTGCCACATGCTTATGCATTAAAGAGGAGTCCATTATCTGTTGTCCATGTTGTCCCGGTATGGATGTCTAAGTTGAGAATAATCAAAAGCGAGAAATCCAAAATGCGAGCTTTCTCCTTAGACCTTTGTACGGGCGGCATGGAGGTACCCCATTGTGACACTTGGTTAAAACATGTGCATTGCAAAGATCCGGTAGTCCAAGCTAATTAGGACAAGGTGCGGGCACTATTAGTATACTATGCATGAGACTTGCAACTTGTAAGATATAACTTTCATAACTCATATGCTTTATTACTACCGTTGACAAAATTGTTTCATGTTTTCAAAATAAAAGCTCTAGCACAAATATAGCAATCGATGCTTTCCTCTTTGAAGGACCATTCTTTTTACTTTTATGTTGAGTCGGTTCACCTATCTCTCTCCACCTCAAGAAGCAAACACTTGTGTGAACTGTGCATTGATTCCTACATACTTGCATATTGTACTTGTTATATTACTCTATGTTGACAATTATCCATGAGATATACATGTTACAAGTTGAAAGCAACCGCTGAAACTTAATCTTCCTTTGTGTTGCTTCAATACCTTTACTTTGA
This sequence comes from Lolium rigidum, assembly GCF_022539505.1. Lineage (NCBI taxonomy): Eukaryota > Viridiplantae > Streptophyta > Magnoliopsida > Poales > Poaceae > Lolium > Lolium rigidum. The sequence goes on from NC_061509.1 coordinate 185,451,087, forward strand.
TTTATTGCTTTATGAGTTAACTCTTATGCAAGACTTATTGATGCTTGTCTTGAACTACTATTCATGAAAAGTCTTTGCCTTATGATTCACTTGTTTACTCATGTCATTACCATTGTTTTGATCGCTGCATTCACTACATATGCTTACAAATAGTATGATCAAGGTTATGATGGCATATCACTTCAGAAATTATCTTTGTTATCGTTTTACCTGCTCGGGACGAGCGAACTAAGCTTGGGGATGCTTGATACGTCTCCGACGTATCGATAATTTCTTATGTTCTATGCCATATTATTGATGATACCTACATGTTTTATGCACACTTTATGTCATATTCGTGCATTTTCCGGAACTAACCTATTAACAAGATGCCGAAGTGTCGGTTCTCGTTTTCTGCTGTTTTTGGTTTCAGAAATCCTAGTAACGAAATATTCTCGGAATTGGACGAAACGAAGACCCAGGGGCCTATTTCGCCACGAACCTTCCAGAAGACCGAAGAGCATACGAAGTGGGGCCACGAGGTGGCCAAACCACATGGCGGCGCGGCCAAGGGGGGGCTCGCGCCGCCCTATGGTGTGGGCCCCTCGTTAGCCCCCCGACTCTGCCCTTCCGCCTACTTAAAGCCTCCGTCGCGAAACCCCTGATGCGAAAAAACCATGATACGGAAAACCTTACTGAGACGCCGCCGCCGCCGATCCCATCTCGGGGGATTACGGAGATCTCCTCCGGCACCCTGCCGGAGAGGGGATTCATCTCCCGGAGGACTCTACACCGCCATGGTCGCCTCCGGAGTGATGAGTGAGTAGTTCACCCCTGGACTATGGGTCCATAGCAGTAGCTAGATGGTTGTCTTCTCCTCATTGTGCTTCATTGTTGGATCTTGTGAGCTGCCTAACATGATCAAGATCATCTATCTCGTAATACTCTATGTTGTGTTTGTCGGGATCCGATGGATAGAGAATACCATGTTATGTTAATTATCAAGTTATTACATATGTGTTGTTTATGATCTTGCATGCTCTCCGTTACTAGTAGAGGCTCGGCCAAGTTTTTGCTTTTAACTCCAAGAGGGAGTATTTATGCTCGATAGTGGGTTCATGCCCGCATTGACACCTGGGACGATGCGACGAAAGTTCTAAGGTTGTGTTGTGTTGTTGCCACTAGGGATAAAACATTGGCGCTATGTCCGAGGATGTAGTTGTTGATTACATTACGCACCATACTTAATGCAATTGTCTGTTGCTTTGCAACTTAATACTGGAAGGGGTTCGGACGACAACCTCGAAGGTGGACTTTTTAGGCATAGATGCGGTTGGATGGCGGTCTATGTACTTTGTCGTAATGCCCAATTAAATCTCACTATACTTATCATGCCATGTATGTGCATTGTTATGCCCTCTCTATTTGTCAATTGCCCGACTGTAATTTGTTCACCCAACATGCTTTTATCTTATGGGAGAGACACCTCTAGTGAACTGTGGACCCCGGTCCATTCTTTTAATACTGAAATACAAATCTGCTGCAATACTTGTTTTACTGTTTTCTCTCCAAACAATCATCTTCCACACAATACGGTTAATCCTTTGTTACAGCAAGCCGGTGAGATTGACAACCTCACTCGTTTCGTTGGGGCAAAGTACTTTGGTTGTGTTGTGCAGGTTCCACGTTGGCGCCGGAATCTCTGGTGTTGCGCCGCACTACATCCCGCCGCCATCAACCTTCAACGTGCTTCTTGACTCCTACTGGTTCGATTAAACCTTGGTTTCTTACTGAGGGAAACTTGCCGTTGTGCGCATCACACCTTCCTCTTGGGGTTCCCAACGGACGTGTCAACTACACGCATCAGGGCGCGCTGTGGGAGCCCGCTTTCTTGGTCCCAGCTTGGCCCGCCTGTGGCTCGGGCCCCTTCTCCTTCTCGTTGTTACCCTCCTTGCCTTGCTCCGTGGACTTCTTCCTGTGTTTGTTCCATTCATCGTCCGAGGACATGTCATCCGAGTCCAAGTCGTCCCGGTCCGTGCGTGGCGGCGGTGGTGGCGAGCCACCTTGGCTCCCGCCAGCTCCACCACGAACCCCTGGCTCCACCTGCAAGCCCACGGTGTAACCCTCACCATTAACGAACACCTGCACCGATCCCTTGATGCGCTCCGGATAGCGCCCCTGGAACCGCATCCGAATAGGCTCGTGATCGCGCTTCTGGATGGAAAGCTCATCAACATCAATTGGGCGCCCCACCATCACAAACGCGGCCATCAGACGTTCCTTGGTCATCAGGTCCTCAGGCACCCCTGTCAGCCTGACCCACGTCGAGGGGAGCACAAGGCTCGGTCTGGGGGTCAGAAAGGCCTCGCGGATCTCCGTTTCCTTCTCGCTGAGGGGAAGGAAAAGCTTGCCGCTTGCCGTAGCCAAGCGCAAGGTAGCCCGTGAGGGGAAAGCGACCGTGTACTCCGACTCGGTCAGCTTGTTCACCTGCCAGTCCCAAAAGTCATCGACCAGAAGCTTAAGTTCCTCAGATAGCTTGTCCTCGGTCAAAGGCTCATCTTTGAACTTGATCACAGCAGCGAAAGTCTCGCCCTTGTTTGGACCCAACCGCAGCGGTTCAACATCGATATTGAAGAATCCCCCTCCTGTGATCGCGTGTCCCATGGTCTGAAGCCTGAGAGACCTCCCACGCGAGGGGCACCCCGCCGACGTGTGTCCCTCCTCGCTGCACAGGACACAGAGGGGGTCAAACTGACATTCCGACTGGTAATGGCCCTCCCGCCCGCACCTGAAGCACTCCCCTGCCGCCGGTGCGCCAGCTTTAGGCACGCCGACCTTGTTCTTCCCCTTCTGTTGGCTCGTCCCGGCCCCAGAGTTGTTGTTCGCCGCCTTTTTCCCCTTGGCCCTGGCCTGAGGACGTGGTGCCCGGTCCCCTTGACCCGCCGCACCCGCACGGTCACCCTGACCCCTGCCCTCGTATGGCCCCAACAGCTGCGACCCTTGCGCGCCATCGCGCCGCTGCTGGTCCGACCACCTGGGCGGAGGAGACTCCCAGTTCTCCCGCCCGCGGTCCTGGTATCGGTAGCCCTGGTCACCGTCTTGGAATCGGAAGCCTCCCTAGAATCTCCCACCGTCCTCCTGCCGCCAACCTCCTTCCCTGTCATTCCTGCCTCCGTCATGCCTCCCGCCGCCCTCATGCCTTCCTCCGCCCGCACCCTCCCGACCGCCACCAGCCCTCCTCCCATACCCCTCGCCTTCCGCTCGACGGCCAGAGTCGCCGCCGAACCGCCGCTTGCGCCCGTCGTCGTTGCACGGTCCATCACCACGTCGACGAAGGAGCGCAACAGAGGGGTGGTTGGCTGGATCTTGCGTAGCAGTCTGTGAGGTGGTGCGGATGGATTGTTGAGACGCCGCCGCACCTCACTGAAACGAGCTGGAAACCCTAAGAGTGGATCAGCACACCCGGCCGGAAGCCATAACCATATATACCCCCGGCCCCGCTTTGGGCTGTGCAAAATGGGCCCTGGGCCGTCACCGAACCCAGGCCTACCTACATCGCACGAAGGCAAGGGCACCTCCTGAACCAGCATGCCCCCTTCAAGTCCCGTAGGAAAGCTGGTAGGGGCTTCCTGGGCCACAACGCTACGCGGCCCAGCAGGCGTAGGCCCACGCGGCCCGCCAGCCGCCACGCACCCATCTTCCACGAGGGTTTCACCCCGGACGCTCCCAGCCTCCTTGCTCGGCCGCGCCGCCGCCGGCGTCGACCCCGCCCCGGGAACCGCACACCGTTCTCCGGTCCCGCCCGTCGCGCCGCCCCGTGGTCCACTACGGTCGTCCCCCAACCTGCGGAACCGCGGTGGGGCAGAGCGCAGGAATCGCGACCCCCTGCCGCCGGGAGCGAAGGCCGTACGCCGCCGGTGTTGGAGGGAGCCCCCGAGCTCCTCCGCTCTCACGATGAAGTCCCCCAATGTCGCCGCCGCGGGTCTGCGCCGTGGCGAGAGCCCCTGCTCCTGGTCAGACCCCGACCCGTCCGCGTCGCCGCAGGCGGTCGCTCTCTCCGGCTCCTCGTCGTCGTCCGAGAGGTCTGCCAACGCCCAGAACCTGCCGCGGCAGTTCCCCACCCCTGTGGGAACCTCCGCCGGCCCTGCTCCGGCGCCTCTCGCCGTCAACGGTGGCTCCGTCGCCATTCAAAGTTCAAATCGCCCGTCTTGTCGCCAGAGCCTCTCAGTCGCTCTGCTCTTGCTCTTCAAAAGGGATCGTACACCTCGGAGTAGAGCGCCACGTCCGTGTGGAGCGCTATTGCTTTTCTAGTGGCGACAATAAATGTTGAAAGAGCATTTTCTGCAATGAGTTTTGTCAAGAGCAAGTTGAGAAACAAGATGGGTGTTAGTATTTTGGACGATTGTCTCCAAAGTAATACCAATGGTCTCAATTACATTTGTTTGTAGCTCTTGTTTGTTTGTGTCCAAAAAATTTTTTTTGAAGATGGACCACCCTGATTTAAAATCCTATATCCGCCAATGGATGAGGGGAACAGGCAGCACCGGAACGAGGTGTAGGTAGCAACGGGAGGCTGCCGCTGCGAGGGATGCGGCGGGTGTACTACCGGGCCCGCATGGGGCGCCGCCTCCCTCCCTTCCCTCAGATCCCGCCATATCTTCCCTTCCAACGTTGGGGCATCGTTGGCTTTGTTGCTGGCACCGGGAGCGCACTGCCACCATCAGAGGTTCGTTCTCTTCCTATATTGTGGCCACCTCGTGGTTGGCTGGCCACCGGCGACCCTCGCATCACCGGTTCCGGTTCGTCTTGCTCCAATTAGCCACTCAAATTTGAACATATTCTCGCTATTGTTCTATTAGAGTTTTTTTTCGAATTGCTGGTATTTTTATGTAGGATTAGGAGCCATCCAGCGGTTCGCATAGGTTATGTCGGCTGTGTGGCAATTGCATCTGAGATGCCCAAAGATACCATCGTAAGCAACTCTGATCTGATGTTTGTATGGCTGCACATGATCTGCCAGATCTTTTCAATTTGTTTGATAAGCTCTTCTCAATTTGTTCGAACTTTTATGCAGGGGAGGACTCGCCCGGTGTCTTCGTCTTCTACTCCTCTCGGTGGTCCTTTCGTTGCTCCCACTCCGTCTTCTACCACGCCTCAGACGGAGAGGGGGCTTCAGAGGGCTTCTTCTTCGACGGTTGGCTCGTCGGACTCGGGGATGCAGCGCCACGTCACGGTGATGGTGGAGCAGCAGCAGCCGGCCTTGGGCTCGGCGCTGCCGCAGCTCCCTGCCGCTGATGCAGCGACGCAGCAGCAGACCCATGGTCCGGTGGGGCTTCAGCTGCTGGCCGGGGGCTCTGCGGCGCAGCAGCAGGTCGTCGGCACGGAGGGGCAGCAGCCACCGCCCCCGATCTCGATGGCGCTGCAGCAGCTGGCCACAGGCAAGGTGGGACAGCACGCAGCCCCTTGCGCGCCTGGGCAGCAGCCGGCCTCTGGCCAGGGTGCTTCGTCGCCGCGCGGAGGGCCTAGGGTGGCGCCGTCCTCGCCCCGTGCGCCTCAGGTGGAGGAGCAGGACTGGTTGGGGAGGCGCCCCAGCCGGTCCCCTGTGAGGCGCCACGGCCGGTCCCCGCCGCCCTCTCCGCCTAGGGGGGTTTCGGCGTCGCGGTCGGGTTCGGTGCAGGGGGCTTCATCGCCATCTACCCCTGCATCGAAATCTTCTTCACCAGCGTCTGGACCGCCATCTTCACCGCGCTTGTCTCCGCCTCCGCCAGTTGCCCCCGTCTTGCAACCTCCACCCACTATTCCTCCACCAGCTTGCGCAGCCCGCCGGTGAGGAGGAGTGGGAGGTTTGCTACGACGGAGGATGGTGTGGAGGCTACGGATGAAGACGTGATGCAGAGGGCTATGCGGCGCAAGGCGGAAAAGAACCTCGACACGGCAGGTACTAGAATTTCATCCAAGTCTTTCACTTCTTTTTCTGATACTAGAATTTCTTCGAATTTGAGTAGTGTAGGTATATCTTTGGGTATAGGTTCGGATGAGATTTTAGCTTCAGCTCATGTGTTGAGACGGACGGAGCTTGACCGTTTAACGGTTGCTCCAAATGGATCCACTGAGCTGGCTACTTCCACTGTTGACGATGACGAAGATGATGGCATCCTAGATGGTCATCTTCTCTCGGCTTTAGTTGGAAGTGTGACAGAAGTTGATTTAGACCACTCAGAGCTTAGTTCAGTTTATGACCTCTCTGCCTCTGAACGTGGTTCTAGATCATCGGCTGGAAAGAAATCTCGTAGATATGGCAAAAAGTCTAAATCCAAAATAGTTTCTCGATGAACGGCATGTTTCGGAATAGTAGAGGTCTTGGTGACTTGGCTAAGCATTCTCACATTGCCGATCATTGTAGAGATTATGATTTAGATTTCATTGCTATATCGGAGACGGGTAGGCGAAATTTCACACAAAGTTTTCTCGACCTATTGTCAGGCGGAATTAACTTTCAGTGGTTTTCTCGCCCACCTCGTGGTAGATCTGGTGGCATTTTACTTGGCGTCCGTATTGATACCATGACTGTCTTAGCTAGTTCTGATGGAGAGTATCACATTAAGCTCGACATTCAGAATAAAGCAGACGGGTTCAAGTGGAGTCTGGTCGCTGTGTATGGTGCCGCTCAGGATGCGTTTAAGGCTGACTTTTTACGTGAATTGGTAAATCTTACAAAAGATAATCCCTATCCGATTTTAATCGGAGGCGATTTTAATTTGTTGAGATTTCCTCACGAGAAAAGTAAAGGCCACTTTGATGGACATTGGCCTTTTCTATTCAATGCTGTCATTGACAGTCTTGATTTAAGGGAGGTGATCATGTCCGGTCGACGGTTTACTTGGGCCAACAGCTTGCTCGAACCCACTTACGAGAAGCTAGATCGCGTGTTGATGGACACCGAATGGGAAAATAAATACCCTATGGTGTCTGTCCGTGCACTAGAACGTATTGTAAATCTGTCTGACCATGCCCCCATCCTTCTAACCACTGGGGATCCCCGTCCTGTGTGTAAGCGGCCGTTCAAATTTGAACTTGGTTGGCTACATCGAGAGGGTTTTCATGATATGGTTAAGAAGGTTTGGGAGAGACCGGTCGGAGGCAGCTCTCCAATTCTGAGATGGAACAATAAGATGCGGTCAATGCGCAAACATCTCTGTGGTTGGGCTGCCCACACGGCTGGTATCCTTAAAAAAGAGAAGGCTCGCTTATCAAATGTTATTGATGAGCTTGAGGCTTTTGCGGAGGTTAGACCGTTGTCGACGCAGGAGATTGAACTCAAAAATCAATCAAATGCGCAGATGGCGAGTCTCCTTCGTGAGGAGGAACTCAAATGGTACCAGCGATCCAAAGCCCGAGTTCATTTTAGAGGGAGATTCAAATACGCGATATTTCCATGCTTTAGCCAATGGGAGACATCGGAAAAAACGTATTCATTCTCTCACTCAAGATGAAGGGGTGATTGAAGGCCATGAGCAGCTCAAATCGTACATTACTAATTATTATAAAGGCTTGTTTGGTCCTCCGGAGGAAAGTACTTTCTCTCTTAATGAGGATTTAACGGCCGATATACCCCAAGTTTCCGTTGAGGAAAATGGTCTACTAACCGCACCTTATACCGAGGAAGAGGTTCGAAGGCAGTTTTCCAAATGGAATGCAACAAAGCACCGGGTCCTGATGGTTTCCCAGCTGAGTTTTATCAAACTTTCTGGAACACGATTAAATCGGACCTTCTAGATTTGTTCAGTGACCTACACTCTGGACAACTAGAATTATTTCGTCTAAATTTTGGTGAAGTAATCTTGTTACCTAAAGTTAATGAGGCAGAAAGGATTCAACAATATAGACCTATCTGCCTATTAAATGTAAGTTTCACGATTTTCACGAAAGTGGCCACCATTAGACTTAATACGGTTGCGGATCATGTAGTCCAGCCATCACAGACGGTCTTTATGCAAGGAAGAAACATCCTTGATGGAGTGGCGGTCTTGCATGAGACGGTACATGAGATGCATTCTAAGAAATTAAATGGGGTTATTTTAAAACTAGATTTTGAAAAGGCGTATGATAAAGTCAAGTGGTCGTTTCTACAGCAAACACTCAGGATGAAAGGTTTTTCTCCAGAGTGGCGCGCTCTGATAAATGATTTTGTGTATGGAGGTAGTGTCGCAATCCGGGTTAATGATGACACCGGTCACTATTTCCAAACACGAAAAGGGTTTCGCCAAGGGGATCCGTTATCACCGATGTTGTTTAACATTGTAGCGGATATTCTGGCTATACTCATAGAACGGGCTAAGGCTGATGGCCAGATTGAAGGAGTTATTCCACATCTAGTTGATGGTGGCTTATCTATACTTCAATATGCCGATGATACAATTCTATTTATGGATCATGATCTTGAAAAAGCTCAAAACTTGAAATTAATCTTGGCGGCTTTTGAGCAATTGTCAGGATTGAAAATCAATTTCCATAAAAGTGAATTGTTCTGTTTCGGTGATGCCCAAAATGATATGGCTCTGTACACAGAGTTGTTTGGTTGTGGGCAAGGCCAATTTCCGATTCGTTATTTGGGTATTCCGATTCATTATCGGAGACTTAGAATCGCGGAATGGAAATTAGTGGAAGAAAGACTACAAAAACGCCTTAGTAGTTGGAAAGGCAAGTTGTTGTCCCTAGGTGGAAGATTTGTACTCATTAATTTGGTACTCACAAATATGGTACTGTATATGTTATCATTTTTCATCCTACCAAAAGGAATTCTGCATAAACTCGATTATTATCGATCCAGATTCTTTTGGCAAGGGGACAGCGAGAAAAAGAAATATCGACCGGTTAAGTGGAGTATAGTTTGTAGTCCCAAAGACCAAGGTGGGCTTGGAGTTCATGATTTGGCAGTCAAGAATTCGGCCCTATTGGGAAAATGGTTGTTTAAGCTCCTCACTGAGGATGGGACTTGGCAGACTATCCTTCGGCGAAAGTATATCAATTCGAAGACATTATCCCAAATGGTTTGGAAACCAGGGGATTCTCACTTCTGGGCCGGGCTAATGGCGACAAAAAATGAATTTTTTCGCCATGGCACTTTCAAAATCAGAAATGGAGCACAAATACGTTTATGGGAAGATGCTTGGCTTGACAATGCACCCCTAAGTGAACAGTATCCAACTCTTTATAGGATTGCTCGTCGTCAAGGTGATACCATTGCTACCGTAATGGCTACCTCACCCCCGAATGTGACGTTCAGACGGGTTTTACTTGAACAAAGACTTGCGGCATGGAATACCTTAATTCAACGGCTCGGGGATATTCAATTATCGGACGAACCGGACGAATTTAGATGGAACCTTCATGCCAATGGTGCTTTCTCTGTGAAATCTTTCTACAACGCGATCCTTCTTTCTGATCTACCAGTTGATAATAATAAAAAGATTTGGAAGATGAAGATACCATTAAAAATTAAAATTTTTGGATGGTATCTTCGTCAAGGGGTAATCCTCACCAAAGACAATCTTGTTAAGCGTAATTGGCATGGGAGTACTCGATGTGTTTTCTGTCATCAGGACGAAATAATCAAGCACTTATTCTTCCAGTGCCAGTTCGCGAGATCTATATGGTCGATCATTCAAGTAGCATCTACCCCGTATCCTCCGACTAGTGTTGCCAATGTCTTTGGTAATTGGCTTCATGGTGTCGATTCAAGGTTTAAGTTGCTTCTTAGGGTGGGGGCGCTAGCAGTTATCTGGGCGCTTTGGCTATGTAGAAATGACAAGATTTTTAATGATATAAATTGCTCTTTGTTGCAGGTCATCTACAGATGTACAGGTATTCTCAGGGGCGGGCCTAGCTCAAGTCAAGGGTATTCAGTTGAATACCCTTTATTTTGTCAAAGCATTTGTATGCATGTAGTCTATGCTGCTGCCTGCATGCATGTTTGAAAAACTACATTCTATTCAAGTATTCAACCAAAGATAAAAGCTAGCTCCCGTCATATCTCTCTCCCTGTCCCAACACAGCTAATCTTCCCTTCTTGTACCATTAGCATAATGTGAAGTCCCAGTAAAAAATAAGGTCTTTTAAAGTGTAAAAAAAAATAGGCTAAGATTTTTTGAATACCCGGTCTTGAAATCCTAGGCCCGCCGCTGGGTATTCTCCGTTCGTGGTTACCTCTTCAGCGAGTGGAGAACCGAGACCTGTTTACGGAGGTCTGTACACGGTTGGAGGCTACGGCGAGGGATACTTTTTCCCAACATGGGTGGCAGCATAGTCTACGGATAGATGCCCCACCTTCTTCTTAGGCGTTATATGTTTCATCCTGATATGTATCTCGCCTAGTTTTTTGTTTTTATCATTTTCGAACCTGAGACAGCATAAACGGCTGTGTGCATCCTGGTTATGCAGAGGCTGGATGTAATTGCTTATAAAAGTAATGAAAGCATCCTTTATCGAAAAAAAAATTTGTTCGATACTTGGACTGCTAGCCTTTTTCAGGGAGTAGTGCAACATGACGAGCCTTTCCAGATTTCGGTGGGTGCTTATAATAAAATATTTTGTGATACCTGACCATTGGTTGTGGCTAGCATTGCATGGGTTGTTTACTGCTGTACAAGAACTTGCCCCCATGGATGATGCGTGCATGTGCGGGTATCCAAATACAGGAGCTGATCCAAGGTAACCTCCTTCTACAAATTGTAGCACTTGGTATTTCTAGGTGCGACCAGTTAATTCCGATTTGCTGTAATGAAATTGCCAAGTGTTAACCATTGATATCTCAAGAAGATTGCTGTACTACATTTGTTGACCGAATAATTGGAGGCACTCTTCATGCTTTGGTTGTCTTCGTGCTGCTAATTACCCCCCTAGATAGCATGTGTCTTGGTCTCTTGGAAAAATAGACCGTTCTCTTAAATTGAATGCACACATGGTTGACTTGTGGTACTCACGTATCATTACTCTGGTATGGTGCAATGGAACCTGCTGAGCATGAACTCCGATAATTTCTGCATGTTTTTACAGTTCCATATGTGAGTTATTGCACAAGAGAGACTTCATGTAGCAGTTGTGGTTAGCTCGAAGCCTTGCGTACAGGACAGTCCAAGAATCTGTGTGGTGTTAATTACTTCCATCGTTATGTCATCTTATTTGTATTACCATCTTTTTATTGGATCTTCAATTATGTTGACTGCAATATCATGTTTTTCGTTAATGGCTGCACTATAAAACCGAATGTCCATCCCATTCAATAGAATTATTGGTCTTCAGTAGTTAGGGTCTCACTTTGCTCATCTGATTTGTAAGGGAAATTACTCCTGCATTGGTCACACCTATTTTTTAGAATTTAACTCACTGGTGTAGTGGTGTTATGGATGACTGTGTGAGTGTCCCATGTTTCATTCATTAAAGTGCATTTTCTTTTGCCTCCACAACCTGCTCATCCTACCTTTTGGTGCAAAAATAGCTGCATTAGTCTTAGATACTTACATACTCCCGGTGCCATATATGCTGCTATGTAAATGTGTTAGCATATATCAGTTTGCCGTCTCTCACCTAATAGCTCTTTTTCGTCAGTGTTCCTATATTCTCTTCCAAATAGTCAGTAAGCATTAGTGGCACATCAACTTAACTAGATTTTGATGTGCGCCTTGGCGCACGATCCCGTGAGACTCGTTCCGTTGGAAAATGATAATAAATCTTCTTACATTTTACAATGTAGAAAACCACGCTAAATTACAAACAGAGAGCAACTAAAATTTGTTGATTCTACCGAGAAAAATAAAAGCAAGGAACAAACGCTAAGATAATCATACATAGGCAATGCATTGTCACGGCATGGTCTTTAGAAGTCACACAACAAAAAAAAATGTAAATCTAATTAGAGCTTGTATCACCAACAGTTAACACCGCTGCAAATAAAAAGATAAATTAATCAATAGTCAATTGGGAATCGAGACAACACAAGTAGAAGACTAATTCATGTTCAAAACACATTAAAGCTGCACACATGTACCTTGGCGTTACAATGTACTGGTGGCATACCGGGTTCATCTCGCCGACACTATTTTCGTTCTTCAGTTGTCAGTCCTACGTCCACTTTACAGGCAAGTAGATGTACCATCATTGAATCATCAACCTAGTGTACTTATCATATGTAAACTTTTGAGAGCTGAATCTGTTATGTTCTTATAAATTATTCAACTACATCTTCACTTCTTAGATCTCATTACAAACATACAAATAGAATGATCTCCTTACAGACAACCTGTGGACATTTATCTAAGTGTGAATGCCAATAATTTTTAGGTTAACAGAAATATTCAAACTATTCAACTACTGGAACTTGGGCAGTTCATGGCACGCCATACCATCTGTATTGAACAATGAAGCTACATGGCATCGACTAAGAAAATAGTGGCCATGCAATTAAGAATTGAAGTTATACTGCTTACTGTCACTAATTACTCATACATTTGAAATAACTGCTGCTATCTTCTCCAAGGACGCATCATGCACAAACATTAATATGTTTTCTACACAACTAATGTGAAGAGAGACATTGTAATGCATGCAGTTAGTTGATAGTTATTTCTTCACCACTGTTAAAAATGGCTAACCCAAGCAAGGAAGACGATGCTGAAATTTGAATGAAACTATTATATCCAACTATTGCTGTACAACACTACTGGGGCTTTATATCAAATTCCCATAAAGAATCCAGTTGTTCATTCTACGATATTTGAAATGTCCATGCTGTTGAATTTTGGCGTGGTAGTTCCGAGAACTAAAGAATCTTGGTGGGATCAAACCACCTCTTACGGGATTTAAGCGTACACAAAAAAATCCACGAACAATCTCTCTGAATAGATTAAAAAACCACAACTATAGCGCACAAACAAGAGCAGATTACCGTCACCGCATAAACATTAGGATTTAGAAGAAAAGCAAGTAACAAATATATGAACTTATGCTGATGATATATTAATTTTTATGCTAAAAAGTAGCCTACATCAAATTTAATAACTAAATAATTTGTCTACCAATATAAAATTCATAATAACAAAATATCAATGGAGTGCAAGTATAGGAAAAGAAGAGTCCGCAAGCTAGTCTCACTTGGGTATAAGGAAAGCATGCAAAATATGACGAAAAAGTAGTAAAGTGTCTAAGTGGTGGATTATCATTTATGCTAGAGAAAAGCAATAAAATTAGATCAAATAATGTTGATAACATGGCTAAATTCGCAGGTGCTAAGCTTGAACATAATGTTCTAAGTTAATGTATGCACTCACGACAATATCTTACCTAATAAGGAAATCGAAGAACCAACAATACATGGGTGATCATAAATATATGGAAAAAACAAAGCAGAGAGCATCTAGCACCTGTGCTTCACTAAATGGAAGTGGGCATTGAACCTGCCCCTCGGCTCCTTGTCGTATTTCATCGAATATAAGGCCGTTGTGAATGTTAGCACCAAGGTAAATAACTGTGAACAGAAAACCAAGTCAAGTAGTTACGGAATCTGCCGCAACAATATTCTTTAGTTTTAGGAACACAGGTTCTTCTAGTAACTGTTTCACCAAAATAGAATGCACAAAAAACTTGAATAGAACAAACTCGTCTCTTTTTCTGTGGTCAGTCGGTAACCTCATCTTGAATATTGTAGCAATACATCTAGAATACACAAAACAGCACACTGAGATGGGTTGGTCACATGCATAGCCCAATTTTGATGTGCTCTGTAAATTATCTTGTGTAAAGTAAATTATTGTGTGCATAAGTAGATTACCTTTTTTCCCTAGCTGTCTGATCAAAATAATCTATAAATAGTGTCGCTGCCGATATACACTACAGCCTTGGATAGTAAATGTAAGAACCATGAGCACTGTTCCGGATTGTTACTTCAAGAACTAAAGGTTGATAGTTTTGCTTACATTTAGCCGTATTTGAAGACAACAAATATGCTCATGTCCAGATGTCCAGCTAGTGGTGCGACATCTAGCAGATCATGAGAACAGCGAAATCCACGTCAGTTAGACCGCACATGTATGTAGTATCATATGCAATTCCTTCCAACTCCCAATACAACGGTGCAAAATGGAACAATTGCCTTATTAGCAATCTAAAATCCACGATCATGGTCCAGAAATAATAAAACTAACAAAGTCAACCTTATAGGTATATACTATAATATCATGAGAACTTGAGAAGGGCAACTCGGACATATATCACATCAGCATCAAATTTATTTGAAGCTAACATAATTTTTTTTTGAGAAACACAGTACAACGCAGACGCTCACATACACGCGCATACACTCACCCCTATGAACGCACACACGCACACCCTACCCCTATGAGCACCTTCGAAAGACTGAGCCGGCGGGGATCTTGAAATTGACGAAGTCACCACTGGCGCCTCGCTGTCGACGGGAACGTCGCCTCCCACTAAATGAATATTCCGCCTTAATGAGACACACAGATGTCAAACCTGGGATTTGAACTCTGGTGGGCTGGGGGTACAACCACCCTCCTAACCACCCAACCTCAGGTTGGTTCTCAAAGCTAACATAATTTAATGGCAGCGTTACATGTGCCAGGATATATGGGAACATTTACATGAATAATTTGATTTTATAGCAATAATATAGTAGATATGATGCTAGTGATCTTACTATGGCTCAAGGTTGTTGTCTGGATGCAGTGAGATGCCTTGACATTGCCACCGCAATACACATGGCCGCAACACCAAACGCTTCCAGCACGACGCCCTCACGTAAGGTCTCCAGCAGCAAGTGCACAGTGAGTACAAAAGTAAAACACCCATTGTACAATACCTGTTGCAAGCTAATTGACAAAGCCAACACGAAATATAAATATATAAAGAGAAAATAATGCATGGTAGAAATCTAGTATATATGCAAGCTAATGGGCTATGATTGGGCTAGATACGATTGAATTTACACATAAAAATGTAGAAACCTATATAATGTCCTTGGCTTATTTCATAAGTGCTATTATTTACACAATGGTTCAAGCCTAACCTCGTAAAGATTATGAAAACTGTAGACCGCCCGTTACAGTAGTAGACTCTCTGTATCAAGGGGCAGATTCATGCCCCAAATTGTAAGCACAAATACATCTCTTATGTGGCATAGAAAAATCTTGATGTTCAATACTAACAATTATACGTGTAAGGGACTTTTATTTTACTGAAGCGAACATGGCAAACAAGAAAGAGAGTCGACCCATGATAATTCAGTACATAGATGACAACTATTAATAAAACTGCATCCACAAAAATTGGAATCCCTTATTGTGTACAAACTCTTTCTAATAACTGCATTTAACAAAGTCTGGGAAGCAATGTATGCATGAATTTAGGAACCAAATAATTCAGTTTCTTCACATGGGGTTATTTTCTAAGATTACCAAATTCACATACCGACAAATTCCCATTTGCGGCAAGTAGCGCTTGAGTCCAGGAACTTTGGATAGATCCATAGACAATTCCACCCGGCTATTCACACACAGAATTACAACTCTCTCAGTTTCATCACCAATCTGAGTCCATCAAAACATAAAAGGGAACGCGGTAGCATGTCCATGGCTGGACATAATAAAAGAAACCGAAAAAACATAGTAAAACTCAGGGTATGGTACGTATATATAATTATCATAAGCAGGATTTTTTTTTCTTCAATACAAATGTATACGAGGGAAACAATACCTTATCGTGCTATTTATCAAAACTCCAGTTAAGCTCCAGTATGCTATTTACTTGACCTTCTTCCCTATGCATATTTTCTGCATTTTTATGTGCACACAAGTGAGAGATATCTGACAGTAGTATTAATACTTTCCGACATGAGAATCATTAATACTTTCCGACAAAAAACATAAGAACTCAATCAAGGAAAATTAGCCATAAGGCTACATGAAAAACGTTTGAACAGCACACAGCAATCAGTACTACATGTATGCACCTACTGAAAATAACATAATACTTCTTAGAGGGGCAGCAACTTCATCACATACCATATCACCTGAATTTTGCTGCCATGCAGCTGTATTTCCACGAACCTATAATAAAAAAATGTTCAGGAACATGAACTGCGAAATAATAATGAAATGAATGTAACAGATTAGATAGAACCAACATGCCAAAAAATGTGTGATTGGCCATTGAAGTAATTGATTTACTCCCATGCAATCGATGCAAAACTGTGAAAGTAATACAATAATATTTGGTTCCATGAACTCAGATAAAGAGCTATGCTGACCTTCTCAGAGCTACATGGATTCCAAAGTAGGGTATCTGATATTCATGTGTCACTTAAGGGAGAGATATCTGACAGTAGTATTAGAGTTCAGAATTCTTCTATTAATCAAAATACTCACAAATATGTAAAAGAAACAAGTAAAAATATGTATGGCATCATGCCACTGAATCACAAAGGATCCCATTTATAATTAACTTCAAAATTAAAAGTTCAGGTAAGGCAAGATGAAACTGCTACTAAATAAGCCAATGTTCTCAAATTCAGTTTGCTAGACATATTAGAAGGAAAAAATTGGTAAAACATGAACTCTTTATTCATACTCAAGCTCAGTTAATCTATGAAATATAAAAACATAAGTTTCAGTGCAGATGAATACTCTAAAATTGGTAATCTAATTGTACTATTTGTACTGCAATGGAAGGAAGACACCAGCCAGGTAAAGCAACATTTTAGCCTTTCGTGTGTAGGGCTGAAAGATTATTTCTTGAGATCTCAATATAACCAACTACTACCATATTAAAGAAATCCGAGATTTTCACTCCACACAAAATCTAAAAGCCTGAACCCATGTATGTACAGTCCCTTCAGGTATGCATCCTAAATCGTATGAGGTTTTAGTAATATCCATGGTATCAATAAACCAATGTCACAAGTTTGAATGCTAACATTTTAGGCTTTCTATTTTTCAATTGACATGGTCATATACTCATATACATAGTTATTATAGCCTAAGTTTATAGTTACAATTAGAAACTGTCTGTTGTTTTTGACCATGTCTGCTTACAGAAATAGCGCTAGCTAGAGCTGCTTTCGCGCCAATGCAAATGACACAACTATTTGCTGCTATAGGGGTCATATCCAATAGTGGTACAGGGTGGTGTCATAGGGTGACTTTCAAGGTCTAGAAAAGCAATAGCTAGCTATTTAAACCTTGCATCAGATATATTATTACTTATTAGTAGTTTTTAATAAAAAAGGGTCCATTGCCAAATATTTAGAAAAAAGGAATATTACTCTACTACAAAGTCCAATGAGGAACATAAATATATCAAAATGTAATCATTAATCTTAGCATGCAGAAAATCTTCATGAGGTGGTTGAGAAGGAGAGCCCGATCTGATGATGTGGCAGAAGTTCCAAAACATGGCCCAGTTCTTCGTCCCTTAAGTTCACCACGGCCAACCCTGAGGTTCCATGTATGCACAGTTAAAAAAATAAGAAGGTAGTACTACATGCACTGAATTTATACATTGCAACATCATGTATGCTGTAGGAACCTTAACGCCTAAAGAAGCTTTCAAGGTATGTATACATATTTACATGTATCTTAACACTATTAGAATTTCAAAGTATTTTTTGAAAAAAATCCTTTCTGGGATGATTTTTTGAAGAAACCTCAAGCCTAAAAAACAGGTAATATTAAGAATCCTAGTCTACCATATCATGACAATAAAATTGCTTCCCTCACTAATTAATACTACCTCGATTAACTGATCCATTAGTAGTGTATATGTCCTAGGACTCAGGTTACTGGACTCCTCCAAGTTCCTGGTGTGTTCAGTACTTAAATCTACCAGATTAATTAATCGAGAACAGAAATGGCTCGCTCTATACAGATCATCAGCTCATTATAAAACAACCGAACCAAACAATTAGTTGCCTACATGGATATTATGCAAAGTGTCCAGAGAATGTAACAGATTATAAACAATTACCAAGGCCAGTTCAGACCGCCAGCCAAAAAGTGATGTCAGGCACCAGCCGACGATGCATCAGGTTTTGTCCGAAAATTTGCCACACCCATCGAAAAATTTCAACGAAACCTCCGCCTCAGACCGCTCCCCTCACTATTGGAATCAAACCATCGGAGTTCAAATCCCTTGAAGGAGTGAGAATATACTGGAAGTTACATCTACAGAAGCTGGTTGTACTAATGCACGTTGATCCCATTGCTCCTAACAATAGCATCGACACTAACCCTAAGTCTGCAATGCGTGAAAATAACCAAGATATGGGAGGATACTGCTGCAAGATTAGTTTTCCATAGCAAACAAAAAAATCCCCAACTTGCACTATGGTTGAAAATTCAAAAAGTTCCAACCATTACCTGCTTGACAGCAAGATTTGAGCCCATTCTTATATTAAGCTTCATCTTCTTCCTTCAGAATACACCTGCGTCAAATACAGAGGGCAAAAGCAAATAAGCAACGAAACATAAATGCAGAATATGATTGGCGCAGAGAGAGAGAGAGGCCTAATTGAACTTTTCCTGGACCACAAGCCGCAGCGCTGTAGAGATTCATATGTTCCTATGTTCATAAATCGATGATGAACAACAAGAAATTGCACAACCAAGACCAAGATGTGCACATACTGACAGTAAAAAGTTCAGAATGGGGCGCCTTGGTGCACGATTCCGTGAAATGTGAATTGAACCACAACATGTTTAGCTGCGGTGAACATTATCGCGGATAATGTTATATAGCAGGCTAAGAGAACAGCCAGGTGTACTCCTACATAAATTCTTAGATTTTGGGATGCGGCTTGTCTACCGGGTAAACGGATGATAAAACAATATGTTATCAATGATATGTACCCTCCATTATAGATATGTCTTGCAATACAAACTGATGAATTAGTAAACAAAATACTCCTACATAGATATATTTACATACCCGTGAGGCAATGTCTGAAAAACAATGGCAAAGTTGCATGTAGACTAATGGATTAGCTTGGCGGTCTTTGTCGGGAGGTGGCGTTTTGGCTCATTAGTGCATATACGTCTATTATATAAAATAATTAATAAACAAATTTTAAAATGCCAAAAAAATTCTAAAATAAAATTTATGATACATATCCTGACATTCTATGTTCGTACATAAATTTTCGTGGGAAAACAATATTTTATGTGGCACATACAAAAAAGACAAAAATATGTCCTGACGTAGTCGCTTTAGAGCATCAAAATTTATCTTTTTTACATGAGACACAAAAAATATCATTTTTTCTCGAAAACTTATGTGCAAACATAGAATGTCTAGATATACATGTAACACCTTCTTTTCTAGACGACTTTAAACTATATTTTCACATAACACCCCGTGAGCCGAAATGGATTCCCCCTTTGTCGGGGCTTTTCAGAGCTGCCACGGAAGCAGGTGTGGCCCACATGTAGGTAGCTAATTCAAGCAACACCTTCTTTTCTAGACGACTTTTGGTAAAGATGAACAAAAAAGGAATTTGGGTAATTGAGGAAAGGAAAATGGCTCGTGCGGTAGACGCAAGAGGGGGGGGAGAAAGGTGATAGTGGTGGAGGTCAGCTACGGGGTCAACGGGCAGCATCCTCTCTACTTGATCGTTCATGGAAGCTGGTTCCACCGCTGCGTAGGTGCCAAATTCCGATTCTCTGCAGCTACCACACGGTCCATGCAGGGCTGGGAGCTCTACATGCTAGAGCCCAGTTGCGCGTTGAAGCGTCAGCACGAGCGTGCACCAAGAATAGGGAAGCAGGGAACTACGGCCCCTTAAGGATGAGCAAGAGCGATAATTCATTCATCGGATCATTTGCAAAGATTTGATGAAAATTTCCATGCCAGAGAAACCAAAGTGAAAACGTCGGGTTCTCCCTCTGTCTCAACCAGCTACAACACTTCAAAATTTGCGGCCAGTTTGCTCATTCGGGTCGAATTATTCATTGCTATCATAACTTGTAACACAAATGCAAAAGAACCCTCTGTATATTCAGAATTTCTAAGCTAATTTGGGTAGCCAACAATTGTGAGAGACAATTTCATTCAGCTGAGCTGTACCGTAGGCATGTCATCACATATAGCTTTAGTAGCAATGGAAAGCAGCATAAAAACAGGAAGGAGAAAAGCTAACTTTTTATACTTATGTCCATCCTAAACAAGCAGGACAATACACCGCACAGATTAGACATTCAGAGCCAAATTAGACAACTCACACTAACTGAAGATAGCAATAGAGGTAGATTAACGATAATACAGCCACCAAAAACCTAAACATAAGATATGAGACAATTATTAGAAAAGGGCATCAATCGGCTAGATTCGAAGTATACACATTATTAATGGATGCCCGCACTGGTGATGCAAATATTGATGAAAGAAACACAAGAATTTGTGAAATCTGATTGCTCTAGACCTCCATTCCAGGCTATATAGATTGAACTTCTTCAACTTGTACCACTCAGAATTGATGCATGTACCATATAGACCTATTGCTGACCACAATATGCAGGTATTTGCACTGAAAACAATCGGTGATCAAACCCCACTGAAACCAGCCTTCAGTCCAGCCTATTGTTGTTCTTTGTCCACTACTCATTTGATAAAGAAGACTTGATATTGATTCCCTCGGCTACCTAAAAAATTAGGGCAATGGCCACTGAACATTATTTCAGCTAAGTATAACAACGTAAGAAACATATTGTAATTATTGCATGACTTTGTTTTAATCTGTTTTTAGGTGGATACATGATCAAACTTCAAACCAATGATCTTTGCATATTATTTCCCACAACCATATAAAAGAAAAGAAACACAGGAAGCAATACTAAAGAAGAATCATAACCTAAGCTACTACATAACAACTACAGAACAGTATACATGTTTCCAAATTGGATTCATATAACTGGGCAATCATCCAATAAGATTGGAAATTAGCTTTTCTGATCAAGTAATACCTTAGGCTACCAACTAAACAGATGAACTTAACTACAAACTAAATGACTTCTCAGATTAGTTTCTTGTATCAAAAGATTGGGGCAAGCAAGAGATAACTGGCCCCTTTGCACAAACAACCTAGCAGGTCAGTGTGCAAACAGAAAATATTTGATTTATATACACAAAACAACCAATTATGAGGCACTTGCCCTTCTACGAAGCTCGGTGATATAACGGAGACCGCATTTACCTAATAAAAGCTGAAAACTTGCACCTAAATCAAATATCTCATCACCACGGCCTAAAAGAACTTTTCGATGATACAAAAGTAATGCACATGAGGGTGTTCATCCGTCCTTATTATTAGCTGAAAGGTATAGTTCATAAGAAAAATAGAAAGGTACTTGTGATAGCAAGACAATGATTATACCAATTAGGCAAGCTGAGTACGTTGTTAGAAAAAAATTGTGTGTCGCAATATAAAGAGGCAAACATTTGTGCTGAAGGAAATTAACCTCTTCAGTTTTTTTTTACCTGTTCAATGCGATTTACCCAGCTGCTTTTGTTCTCCGAGAATATGTACCTGTCATTTGAATTGGTAATGCAGAAAATTAACATCTGCAGAAAAAGGTATCATTCTGAAGATTTTGTGGCTAATCTTATATACTATTAATATGTCCACTATTAATTTGAGATATAGACATTTTCTCAAATCTAAATAAATTATTATTTTAGTCTTAATCACATAAACTCTTGAATCAATAGGAAGGCCACCATTGTGAAGCACCACCAAATGACAAGCCAAGTTAAATACATAAGAAAATAAGAATGTCGGTTACAGCCTGTTGTTTCCATGTGAGCCATGAAGAAAAAGTAAGCAGGGCGTAAGGGTACAAATGCATGATAACACCTCAAATGGTGCATGCTACGAAGAAAATCCAGGAAACTCGTAAAAAACTACAATATTATTCAGAAAATGGAGTACAAAATAAAAGCCTCATTTTGAAGAAAAAAGACGGTATAGATGTACGTCTTGTAAACAAAATGATTACTTTCTTTCTCTCGATTCTTTGATTTTTTGTTGGAAGTAGTAGAACAATTGCATTAGCAGCAAAAAATAAATATTTGAGCTTGCATAGTTTCTTTAGGGAAGAGGCATACTGCTTTACTGAAGCTGGTCATAGCAGCTTCCTTTTTCAAATTTAGACTATGTACTGCTTTCCTAACTGACTCTCGTATCCATCAACGGATGCAATTGCTTCATTGACAACCTCGACGTCCTAAACAGGGTAAGAACACCACTTACACAGAATAGGCCATCAACTTTGCTAAATTAATGCGTATCTAGAATAGAACTTAAATTATGAAGAGTATGTTAAATAAAAGGCACCATAAAATGTATCACCTTTGCAATAACTGGTTGCATATGTCAGCATGAGCAGCATCGAAAACTACTTGAGGAATGCAGAGACCTTGGAATGCCACAAAAGCTTTTGTTTCATCCTTGCTCGATTGTCTGTTAGCTACAAAATGTTGAAGCTTCTGTCTGTAGATGTCTAAAGTATGAAGTGGCATTAATACTCACAATAGCTAATAAAGACCTATGTTGTAAATATGTGCAATAAAAAGTAAGTGTCTACTTCTTTCCTCTGGCTAGCAGCCCTCTACCCACTGCTCTAATATCCACTCCTAACATAGCAAAAGTAATAGTCATAACAACAGAATACGGTACATGCCAAAAGAAAGGATACATCAAGAATGCCTAATAATTTAAGTATTATTGTCTAATCATAAACATAGGAGCATATATTAGGGAAAGTGGAATTAGGCCATCTAATAATTTTTTAAAGGAAACGGCCTGGAGTGGGATCCGCTAATCGTTTTAAAGGCAATAGCCTGAACTAATTTTTTAAGTATAGTGACCTGAACTAACTGCTCACCGCAGATGTACACCTGAACAAACCAAAACCACATGAATAGCTCGTTTACCAAAATTGGCAACATTTCTGGCAAGAGAAATTTTCAAAGATCACAAAGCAAGTACAAATTATTAACATGAACAACTTATTATATATTCTAGTAATTGATCATCACCAGGAAAAAATTATGAGATATCAAAAAGTGCCTACAGGAATCATATATACAGTTGTTTTTCCGAATAAAATGAACCAATAGCAAGCAGGGAATAATATACTTCTTAGTTAGCTACGTCCGAGAACCAATAACAAGTCCACCGATGAAAATATCAATGTTGGAACACAAACGTATATCAAATTAATTGCAATCTCACATACGGTGTTTTAGATGCAAAAGATAGAAGAACCAGTGAATGATGATATAAAATTATACGGCAAAGGAAATACGCAGAGAAGCAAAAATGGCAGAAGTAAAGAGAAATGTAGAAGGGCTAATATTGTTATAACATATTTCGCATAAAGTAGGTGAAACAAAGGGGAAAAGCTAATGAAGAAAAAAAACTCACTTTCCACCTAGATGCAGGCACATATGCTGAAAGTTTTCATTCCTGATTGGAGGACATCTGTTAGGAGCACGGAACAAAAATAAGACAATTGAAGTTTACAAAAATTGCCTTCTAGTGAGATCATACTGATTACAAGAAAATTCGCAACGAAAATGAAATAAAACCTATATGACAATGCCTCTGAACCATACTGATTACTAAGAAATTTGCACAAGCTTACCAAATTTTGCCGAAACTATTAATATATTATAACAACACATGGCTGCAGCCTGAAAGTGCTCAGCATCAGCAAACATACATGCTTCCAGTGAAATCTGTGAGTAGGGAACATAAATGGAAAAGGTTAATTAGTGCATACCATGTGAATGCTACAAAATAGGGTTAAATACAAAATAAACATTGTTAGATATATGAGGCCATCAAGGTAAAGCCCGAGGAAGAATTCTCTACCAGCATCTGTGCAATTAGTACACCAAGAAATTGAGAAAAAAAGTCAAGGAAAATAAATCAGATTGGGAGCCTGACCATTATTGTAGTTTGAGTGTCACAACAAAACGGGAAAATGGAGAATGAAACCAGAACTTATTCCAGATCATGGCCCAAGAAACAACATCAAAATCATACATAATTTCTTAAGACAAAGAAAAACCTACCATATTTTCCACCAGCTGATAAAAATAATAGTATGTTCAAACCGATCACCAGAATGTGAAATAACTGAAGTTGACAATAGTAAATTAGGATAATGATACAAACAAATCAACGCAGACCCATCTTTTACCTCTCAAACATGGAGGAGAATCTTCCGTTATTTTGGCCGGCATGAGCATTTTCTTTATTCTTTGCATCCCCAACAACCACATCACACAACTTAACATGTAATCATTGGATAATCTGAGCTGAAGAATCACTGTCATCAATATTTAATAATTCGTAGAGCAGCAAAAGGATGCATCCATAAATTAGGAGCGTCACGCCAATTGTGTTGTCGTGCATCCGCATCGATTTCATATCCTAATTTATGGATGCATCACGCCAATATGTGTCCTAGTGCGGAGGTGGAGAAAGGTAACCTGCACTCTGCAGACCAAATGGAGAAACTCAGCCAGGGGCATGGAAACCTATCGTGGAAGTCTCTGCTTTTAGGAGCAGCCGCAACAGCCACACGAGCATTGTTACTCCGGCAGCTCACTCCGCAAGAATGTTAATGGTTCTCCTTCCGAAACCACTGTAGGGAGAAGGGGGTCATGAATTAACACACGCACATAATATTCTAATATTGTTAGCCTTTAAAAACATGTATATAAAGTGCAGTCATGAACCATGGTGCATATGTCTGAAACGGACAGATAAGGAAAAAAGGCATGAGACAAAATATGAACAGAAAGAATAGTGGCAATGAGCACATGGATTGCAAGCAGAATTAGAACTTGATGGGAGAAAAAGAGAACACAAAAATGAGCTTGAGAGTTCAGATACATGAGATAGATCAAATAGTAGTATTCGAAATGCGTCAAAAGAAAGGACATACCTCTGAAACATCGTGCCATCATAAAGAAAATGAAAATCTAAGGTCTTCCCACAAAATAATCGGACAAAAGAAAAAAAGAACAGAAAGATAATACTGACAATTTAATCAAATAACAAAGAATCTAAAAGTCCACAGATCGGACATTCAGCCATTGGATACGTTGGCATAATCAAGTTCCTTTGAACTTTTCATTTGTTAGCCTGCTTCTTCCCTGCAACAGCAGATGCAAGAAAATCTTTCATTAACCATCCAAGTACTGAAAACACTAAATGGTGAACAATTACAAAACCAGTAACCATATAAGATACTATGCATGGTTAGCTATCTCCATGCTGAGAAAGAGCCTTATTAAATGTAGGAAAAGAAGTAATAAAGGTATTTTTTACATGCTGAGTTCTTCTATTGTCTAAATGTGTGGACTTTCTGTGCAGCTTGTTCAACCGGAACAGAACTGTACCCAGCTAGAAGGAGAGGAGACGAGCCCTTTGTATCCTCCACGCAGCATGACCAAGCATGGGTACAATGTTATTGTGGAGGCTTCGTTTTCATCTGACCAAGCACACACACACATGGTTTATTGGATCTACCGATGCAACCGTACGCGGCCGACCTCAAAGAACCGTACAGAGGAGGATGGAACAGAGGGCACTCACCGACAACAGAGGCGAGGAGGGACCGAACAGAAGCAGCCGCCTCGACCACAGGCGGCACTCCCAGCGAGACGATGACCTGCAATGGAAGAAAAAAAGGTGAAAGAAAACCACGTCAGGCCTAAGATGCAAAGGTAAAAACGTAGGGAAGAACAAAAAGAAGTCCCCAGGACGAAGAAGAACAGAGACGGGGGCAAAAAGAAACCACGGACGGGACAGAAAAGAGCAATCACAAGAAGTAAAGAGAACCAAATCTTGGGAAAGAGAAATCGCAAGAAGAGGCCGAATCATGTGGCAGGAAATCAAACGAGGGCCAACCGATTCGCCCGGACGGAGATCAGGCAAACCGCTCGCTGTAGAAGGGGAAGGGGAAAAGGGACGGAGGTCACCTCAACCAAGCTCACGGCAGAGCGCCGCCATGGAGTAACGCCTGTGGCCGCCGACGACGATGAGGAAGCGATTGAGACGGGCGTGGGGGGTCGACGGCGCAGCGACCGAGCGGACGAGACGATGAGGAGAGGACAGCGTGGGCGAAGGTAGAGCGGCGAGGGAAAAGTGAGGCGGATGGGCACAGGGGGTCGACGCCGTCGCACTAAAAGGGGCTCTTCTCCTAGGCCGAGCTCCTCCGTGGGCGAATGCTGTGGCGACAGCGGCGGAGCGCACTCACCGGCCGAAACGACGCAGAGGAAATGCCAAACCTACCCCTAGATATTTCGACGGCCCGACAGAACGGCAGACGGAAACAAATCCCACCCACATCGACCGACACACGGGCCCAAACGATTATGGAGCCCACAGGCAGAGTGTGGTGGGTAAACCACGCCCGTTCCATGGCTCTATCTCCCGGGAGAAACAGGCACAGGCGGGCACAACCAACCGGAAGCCTCGGCCTGAGCCACAACATGGTGGACCGGATCCCGTTTCACCCGCACCGACCGACGGGCGGGTCCGCGCGAAGGTGGAGCCCAAAAACAGCCTGATGCGGGTAGAATACTGTGTTGCATGGGGTTTACCTAGCTGTCAGAAACGCCCACCCAACCAGTGAACCAGAAAAGAACGGATCAGATTTTGCCAGCTGTGAGATCGAACGGTGGAGAAGCTAATAACGCTGTGAGGAGGCCATGGGAGTGCAGCAATTATACCTTTAGACTAGATTTAGAGGTGCGCCTTGGCGCACCATCCCGTAAAATTCACACACATTTATGGTTTATATAACAACAATAAAAATTAGGTGGTTAATGGCTTGTGAGACAGTGTATTAATAAATATTTATAGAAATCAAAGGTAAGCAAGCAGTCTCGGTTACGTGTATTAATAAATATTTATAGAAATCAAAGGTAAGCAAGCAGTCTCGGTTACAGTTTGAACAAAATGGTTGGAATACTTACCACCATTGTTACTACATTGTCTCTCGCATGGAGAATTGTTGGTAAAAAAAAGGGAAAATAGAGAAGTAGGAAAATAATCAAGGCTGCTTCTTTGGAGTGTGGCCACTCGTTTGGGGGCGAACTTTGCAAACAAAAAATAAATGAATCAAAACAACACAATAAAATGCATACTTTGAAGTGAGAAATAACAACTACTTCCATCCTTTCTAGTCACACAAAAAACGGAAAATGGTAAATGCGACAGAAATATAAATTTTCATACATTATGCTTTTACGCATTCTAGCTGTGTCCTCAAAACACTCACACGGCTGATCAACACAACAAAATATGTTACATGACATGAAGCTTCTTCTTACCAGAAATAATTCCTCTAATCATATAAAAAATTCCTCTAAGATCGTTTTTTATTACAACAAATAAAGTATTTACATTAAATGATCAGGGGAAAACTCATGGTCCCTGCAACACCAAACTGCAATAGTCAAGGAGATTGAGAATATGCATGCTGCTATCAGGTGAAGGCTCACTCGATATTCCAGTCAAGGAGCTTGAGAAGAAGCATGCTGCCACCAGGTGAAGGCTCACTCGATACCCCTAAGACAGTATTGTTTCATACTACATTCAATATATGAATCAAACAACATAGGCACAGTGCTGCATTATTGCTATAAGCATGTAAGCTATGAATGACATTGACAGCTTGGTCAGTATATGCTTATTTCTGCTTTAAGTTGCGCTTTACAAAAATTAAATCATCCGCATAACAAATATTTATCCAGACATGGGGAAATATATGTAGACGGGCTATATTCCTGTCTTTTTTGAAAAGTATATTCCTATTTTTTAGCCTTTTAAAATTTATATTATCTCCGTAAGAAGTTGTATCGTTGAAGATACATAGAACAATATGCCCCGAAGTGGTCAGCTATATCCCTCTTAAATTTCATCCTTTCGATTAACAGATCATCAAAACCATTAACTATTCATCGATTCCATTCATCGGGAAAGTAACCAGAGACAATATAGATCACGATGAAGCCACTAAAACCTGTGTAATTATGCTATTATTCAACAACTCATATCATCTTGGTTAATCTGCACTACTCAGGTGTTTTGACATGTCAATTTTTGTTCTTATAAGTTGTACAAAGATATTTCAGGGAAGTGTCAGTTCAAAATTCAAATTTTAAGATCATAATAAGTGGACTAACAGGACAGATCATCCGGATCTGCTTGATAAAAGCAAAAGCAGGAATATAAGATGCAGTACTTATACACAAGTACCAGCACCTTGATACATAGGTTCTGGACCATATATAAACTGGGATATGTACCTACTTATGTGGCATCTCTGAGAGTTAGTATGTGATTATTTATAACAACTCTCCAAAATGAAGGGAGTGGCAGTGAAATAGAGAAAGCTTATAATAGCCATTTACCTGAATTAAATCAGAGAGAACAGAGGATGAAGTAGTGGTTTTGAAATCTGCAATGAACCAAATCCACACAAGATTGTTAGATAATCTTGCTGATATTCAAATTGCTTCCAAAATTTGACATAGTGAAATGTTTCAATCCCACAGAATACTGAAAACCAACACCTACCATATAAAAGAATTAGTGGACCTACTCAAGCACTCTTTAAATTGAAATAATAGGACGATCCATACAACTGGATATATGGGAACAAAGAAGAAATACAGCCCGGGCGGTTTATCATTCCCTAGTGCGAGCGGAGAAACAATGTGATATGCTTCTGAGAGATCTATGTAATGAGCACACACTCAAACTGAGAAACAAAAAAATCAAGCAAATAAAAAAAGGATTGAGAGCATGACCATCTCTGTAGTTTTCCTATCCTAGAAAAAGGCAGAGAGCGAAACCAGAACTTATTTAGATCATGGCACAAGAATAATCAAAATCACAAAGCATTTCTAAAAACAAAGGAGAATACTGAAGAATGATAAATATACTAAGTAATCCCAATTGTAGCCTTTTGCCCAAAGTAACCTGGTTCGCTGGACAAGATCACCAAGGCTGCAGACAAATCCTATAAGCATTGGCAAGATACCAGAAGTGTTATCAGGTTGATGTAAATTGATATGCTCGACTGATTTACTTTTCATCTTACCGGTAGAAACTTTTACCTCATAACCAAGAAAAACCAAAACTGATTTTCATATCAGGAAAATCCAACCTTTAAACAAAGAACAGTAAACTGTAAGATCACAATTTATATGCAAGAGAGATGGATTTAATTTTAATGCACGTCCAAATTGGGAAAAAATGCAGTGATAACTCAGTTTCTAAAGAAAAGTAGCTCAGACTTTTTATTTAGCAAGGAGCCACCAACATGTCAGCACTATAGTGGTCTCTACATATAGGATAATGACACCAATTATATTTGTTAAAAGAATCAAGTGTATACCATACAGAGGAACCCCGTATACCGCAAAGAAAAAGGAAGACATAGAATAGAATTAGCATAAAAAAGTATGTCAGATTAATAGGCCATCTAATACCGAAGTATAATTGGCCTGACTAACTAATGTACTCAGCTAAAAGCTGCAGAATAGACCAAAGGAGGGTAAATTCCAAAACTGAACTCGGCATTTGGATGTCTAGGAATTGTTGGTAAGAGGAAGAAGGAAATATTGACCTTATAGAATTGAGCATCAGTCAGTCGTCAATTTAGTCAAAATTGCAGGATTATCTCAAGCTGGCACTTGGTAGAGCGGCGTACTTTACGCCTTCATGAAAGGAAGTTTAAGAGTTCAGAAATAAAACAACATCTGAGACCAGAAATTGATACATCTAACGACTGAGCCGGAGAGACAAAGTACTGGAAATGTGGGAAATTAAACACAAGAAAGGCAGAAGTTCTTTTGTACGTAGAATCATTCCAAATGTCTCTTCTCGTTTGCTTCCAAGAAAAATAGAAACCAAGATCAGCAGTACAGAATTCAATGATCATATTCTTCTACATAGCAATCATTAATCCTTTACCAATTGCAGACTTCACCTTGATGTAAAAAAAGGATGATGATACTGATACAGATGCTGTAGCACATTTAATTATTTGGTTTCTAGGATGGACATGCTAACAAAATTGAAAGCCATAGATAAGGTTAAGATACGACTATTTCATATTAGCCTACAACTTGGATGGTTGGGATATTGTAATATACCAGCTGTGTTTCTTTCTAAAACTATGGATCCTTCACAGACGTTAGTTGCAACACAGACTGCAGGCTGTGCACTTACCATCAAGAAGAGATAATGTATATTTAGTGAATTAATAAACCCATAAGCACCTTGATATCCCTTGTGGTGTAATTTCTGCTCCAAGCTGCTCCAACAGCTCCCTTGCTATGAACAGCACACAAACATTAAAAGACCAGGGCCTCCCGGTAAGTTGTTGTCATCGTTTTCCACTAATGAGTAAAATGAATGTTTTAGACCTGCTGCAGTGCACAAGCATGGAGAAGGCCATGAAAGTTGCAGCCAGCTAGAATGCGGCACAAGACATGAGAACAGATGACATCTCTAGTGGCAGAAAATTAACAAGGATCACATTCAGAAACTTACAACATGGTGAGCCTCTCAAAGCAAGTTGCCTAAATGAAGTTCTTTAACTGAATAGAAAATTTCGAGTTTGCACTATGATTCAAAGTATGAAAGGTCACACCTTTACCTGCTCAAAGAGCAAGATTTAGTCACAATCTCCCACTGCCAAACTGATTCAAGTAAGAAGTAATATAGTGAATAGTTAGCACAATAAGCACCTACAAAACTCTAGATGCCGATTCATAATTATTGCAGATCATTTGTGTACTTATTATCTTCCCTTAGGTTGCACATATTAAGGGCGAGAGGCCATGGACTCTGCAAGATGTGAAGAAAAAACTGCAGAGTGAGGGGCTCACTTTGGTGTGTAGGTTGAGTTGCTCGAAGACAGCTATCAACGCATGTGTATGACAGTAAATAATTCTGAATAATTCCTAGCACAATCTAAACCAAGAACACATGGATGAATTATTTCAGTAAACCATTAACAGTGGCAGTGACTCAAAAAAGTTCCAGGCATCATTTACTGGAATAAGTATTTGGCTGCAAGGGAATCAACTACATTTCTTACTAAACAACTTAACTGATGTAAGTGCTCAATTTCACACTCAAGTGCAATCAGGACTAAATGAGATAATCTCCATCGAACATATTCTTGCTCATGAAAGTTTATCATTAAATTCACACTATGTAACTACAACCAACAAGGAAACCAAGAGACCAGAAGATCACCAGTATCATAATCATGAAAAGGAACCGCAGGAATATGTCTATAAAGAAAAGTGGATGCACGGCTGGAGAAGGGAGGCAGCCACTCACAAGATGTGCAGGCGTCGGAATAGGAGGCTGGAGATGGAGCAGAGGAGAACGAGGAGCATGTCGGCTGCGAGGGACAGTGCTGTCCCGCAGCACCATGCATAGATCAGCCTCCTGCACACCGCACCCACAGCCCACCTCCCGGATCCTTCCACTCCCTAACGACGGCCACCATCCCTTTCTCGAGTGGATGGACGAAGATAGAGCGCAACAGCAGCATGGCCTCGGTGGCCAAGCTAATAACCATTTTTTCTAAATAGATCATGCATGTATACCTGCCATATAGCAGAGAGAATTAACAATAAAATTAGATCTAAAACTTTAACAAATATAAATTGATCTGCAAAAGGTAAACAGTCCTCAAAGTTGCATGGATAATCTTATGTAAACACCCAGAAAGAAACCGTATGTCAGCCGCTTTCTAAATTTGTACAGTATTACTGTATTAGGGAACAAATTGTATGTAATTTCAGAGATGACAAGCATTGAAAAGATGGAACTCACCCTAATCATAAATTAACGCTGGACTTGCGCACATCACAACAACAAACATATTCTCTCCCATGTGGTAATGTAACCATCCTACAACTGATTAGTTCTTTTCTTCATAGCCATCTTCAAAGGAGAGAGATTCATCTGTACACAGTAAAATATGACTACTAAATATATTTCACGAGCCAAACTTTCCAGCACATTAAGCAGTACAATAAAACTGTATGGGACATGATGTAAATGATACTTGCAACAAATTTCAGAGAAGAATGAAGCTCTCAAATGCAAATGGAAAAGGTCCACTTGGATCAAACAATTAGGAACTTCTGAACAAATAGCATGCACAACAAAACGCCCAAATTACCAATCTGGATTCATGACATGTGAGAAAGAATGGAGCTAAAAACTTATCAGGAGAGTATGTAACTTGCATATGCAAAAGTCATGTCGAGCCATGGTATCAAAGACTAAGAGAGGCGTTGAGGAGCTCCTGTTTGTAGAAGCTGGGGCGATGATGACAGTGATAATCTCTCACAGTATACAATATGGCATAAAAACGAACCAATCTGTACCTGCAGTGTTTGGATTTTCCTCAAATACCTTATATGCATAGATACAAAACATCTACACAAGCAAATCTGAGAAATTATGGGGAGTGGATAGGAGAGGGGAGGAGACAAATCAACAGCAGAAAAATTACGCAGGAGGCTACGAGTGCCCTTACCTGGCTTGTGCTGGTCGAGGATGACCTTGGCGGTCTTGAGGGAGAGGGTGAAAGGGATGAGCTTGAAGGATGGCCGCACGAAGCGGAGGCGGCGCTGCTCCCGGTGAGGATGACGGCGTAAGATCAAGGTGAAGCTCGACGCGGAAGGCGGTACGTCGAGGCGCTGCCAGCGCGCCTTCGCGGGCCGCTCCATCTCCGTTGTTGTCCGCCATCGCCGTCGAGGGCGGAGCTCCAGCAGCCCCTCCTGCCTGACGAGCTCGGAGGTGCTGGGAGCGCGAGAGAGCACATCGACGGCCTGGTGGCGCCCTCCCCGCGCGCTCGATGGCCTGTGGAGGTCGCCCTCGCTGCCTCCCACGCCGCCCCTACGAGGACCGGTCGCGTCGCCCCTTGCCCGCGTCGGCGGCGCCTGCCGGAGGTCGCCCGCGCCAGGGGAGGAGCCGGAGCAGGGATCAGCGGCGCCGCGAGGGAGGAAAGGCGCGCGAGACGGCGGCGGTTATGGGGGCGTGGAGGGAGAGGAGGGTGTGGGAGTCAGAGGCGGCCACTGCTGCGAGGGATGGGTAGGGTTTGGCCTGATTTTGTCACGACCGGGCCAAGCGGGCTTTTAGTGACCCATGGATAAAAAGTGGGTCTGTGGGAGGGCCTCAGCGCCCAGAACGGAACAACGGCTGAGATCGCGCCACGTCAGCTCGATCGGACGGCCGAAAATCCAAAGCGCTGTGAGAGCTCCATGGGGGTGCAGCAATCATACCGTGAGATTCTTAGAATTTTTGTATTGAATACTTGCATTGCCATTTAATTGTACTGAACAAGCAATGTGCTAAGTAGACAATGATTTTTTTTTATGTTTGGTGGTAAACTTTCTTATCCATTTTAGGTTATATAAACTAGTCATCAACCCGCGCGTCTGCCCGGGATAGCGGGGAAAATAGCCATGCTTAGTGAAGATTTCACTCATGAATGAAAATTGAATAGTATTTAACTATTTATTCAGGCGGTTTCTTTTTTTTTTGTTCTTCTATGATTTTATTTTGTCAATTGTTCTCAATATTTATTAATTTAAAAAAGCTTCTCACATATGTGTGGACAAACATATTTGTGCAAACATGGCAAACAAATATTATTTGACAGCAATAGTCACTACTGGAAAAGGACACGTTGCCGTGCGAAGAATCGCACGGCAAAGGACCCTCTGCGCCCGACAAAGGCGTTGTCGTGCGTGCACGCACGGCAAAGACCGGCCGGCAAAGGTTCCGACGGCAACGACATCTTTGCCGTGTGCATCGCCACTTTGCACGGCAAAGGGCTTTGTCGTGCGTGCGCTGGGCTGCCGTGCGGCAGACGCTTTGCCGTACAGGTAGTCTTTGCCGTGCGTCCTGGTTTTTGCCGTGCGCGGTGACATTGCCGTGCGGCGTGCTCTTTTCCGTGCGTGCCGACGTTGCCGTGCGGCAACTCTGTGCCGTGCAGCTGGCTTTGCCGTGCGCCAGCATGCTAGCCCGCACGGCAAAGGCCCCTCCAGGCACGCCCCCAGGAGCTCCCAGGTGTACAGGCTGCCGCCACGTGGCTCCTTTGCCGTGTGTATGCACACGGCAAAGTGACCAAAAGTCCTTTGCCGTGTGCATATACACGGCAAAGGGCCCTGTTTTTTTTCTTTTTTTTTGCTGTTTTTTGAATATTCCCTGCATTTCAAAATAGCATTTGATAATAGAGCATATACAACATATAATCTTCAACATATCATCACCAAACACATCGACAACACCACAAAAACATCGAACGCACATATCCATGCATACAATGCATTACATAGAGTCCATCCACACAAGTTAAATAGCAATAATGTCCATTGTTACAATCCATTACAAATGCATACAATCCATTCCAACAACGACAAGTGCACGACGACGAGTTCATAGAATCGATGCCATCAACCTTGTCCTCCTCCATTGCTTCCCATGACATCATCGTCATTGCCTTGTCCTCTTCCTACAAGGTTGATGGAATTAGCATTTGCATTTGCATATTGACATGGAATTGAACAAGTAGTAGCATTTGCATGTTGACATGGAATTGAAGAAGCATGGACACTTGAACAAGTACAAGAAGCGGGTTGGGCACAAGTGTAGGAGAACTCACCGGGGTTCAGGCTCCGGATGATGTTCGTGTTGTTCACGGTGAAAGGACTCACCGGGCTCTGAGTGGACGGTGGCGGCATCCACGACAAGGAGAAAGGAGGAAGAGGAAGACTCCCCGGTGGAGAAGACAGATTGGTATGGCTCATCAGCCAATTCTTCTGTGCCTGGTGCGTCTGGATCATCTGATGATGCTGCTGTTGCATCTGCTGCATCATCTTTGCCTGGTCTCCATCTGCGCCCTTTGTCCTGGGCCTCCTGCTCCTTTGCTGTCATCTCCGCCTATGTTGTGTTGCTGCGATGTCATTAACATTTTAATGAAAAGCATGTAAAGGAAATCTAGAGCCCCGAGGAAGAACATACCCGTAACCGCTCGACGGCTAGATCTGAAGCCCGTGGCCGGGTCTCTACCTGAGGCTGGCCGCTCTTACGACCACGACGGATCTGGCGGAGAGATGGAATAGTCGCTGGGTCGACGCACCCGTCACCAAGCCATAGGCGGCCATGCTTCCTCGGCAAATCAGATGTAAAGGGTGGCCAGTTTCGATTTGGCCCATATACCATATAGGAATTTTTTTTGGAAAATCCCATCTGAGCAAAATTTTGAGCCAACAAAGACCACCCAAGCGAGCCCCCATCTTTGGTTCGTTTCTGGACGAGAACGAGCCCCCGTCGCTCGTCCCGTCGCCGCCAGCGCCAGGTGCCCGCCCTGCTCGCCTCGCGCCCTCACCGCCGGCTCGCCTCCAGCACACCAACGGCCAACCTCCGGCCGGCCGCCGTCACTCCCCGCTGCAATCAGCCTGTCCCGGCCGCCCTTCCCTTGATCCCTTCCCCAGCTCCCCTGCCCCGAAGGCCTGAACCCTAGGCAGTAGTCAGAGTAGGGAGGCCGCCGGCGACCGGCGTTTTTTCTGGCCCGTCTCCGTCCGTTCGTCGCTCCAGTGGCGTGGAGAAGGCAAGCAGGCAGCAGGCCAACAGCCCCACTTCATCCTCCAACTCTAGCAATTAAGAAATTTCAGATTTTTCTCACTGTAATGTCTAATTGTCTAAATGTAAAGTTATGGATAATGAATTGATAAGCTAGAAACAAGGAGGCATATCGTTCATAATTTGGTGTACTTGTTTCTCAAATTGGTATTGCTTTTTCCAGTGGCGACAACAAATGTTGAAAGAGCATTTTCTGCAATGAGTTTTGTCATCAAGAGCAAGTTGAGAAACAAGATGGGTGTTAGTCTTTTTGGACGATTGTCTCCAAAGTAATACCAATGGTCTCAATTACATTTGTTTGTTTGTGTCCTATTTTTTTGTGAAGATGGACCACCCTGATTTAAAATCCTAGATCCGCCAATGGACGAGGGGAACAGGCAGCACCGGAACGAGGTGTACGGTAGCAACGGGAGGCTGCCGCTCCCGCATGGGGCGCCGCCTCCCTCCCTTCCCTCAGATCCCGTCATCTTTTGCCTTCCAGCGCTGGGGCATCGTTGGCTTTGTTGCTGGCACCGGGAGCGCACTGCCACCAGCAGAGGTTCGTTCTCTTCCTATATTGTGGCCACCTCGTGGTTGGCTGGCCACCGGCGACCCCTGCATCACCAGTTCTGGTTCGTCTTGCTCCAATTAGCCACTCAAATTTGAACATATTCTGCTACTGTTCTATTAGAGCATTTTTTTCTGAATTGCTGGTATTTTTATGTAGGATTAGGAGCCATCCAGCGGTTCGCATAGGTTATGTCGGCTGTGTGGCAATTGCATCTGAGATGCCCAAAGATACCATCGTAAGCAACTCTGATCTGATGTTTGCATGGCTGCACATGATCTGCCAGCTCTTTTCAATTTGTTTGATAAGCTCTTCTCAATTTGTTTGATACTTGGATTGCTGGCCTTCTTCAGGGAGTAGTGCAACATGACGAGCCTTTCCAGATTTCGGTGGGTGCTTACAGTGGCGGAGCCAACAGTGTGGAAGGGTGGGGCTCACCCTAAGATTTTGCCCAGCCCATATGTCTTATGTAGAAAATAAAGGAAAAAATAAAAAAGCCCAGTCCAAGTAAGGTCTGCCCCACCCTAAAAAAATGGGCTGGATTCGCCACTGGGTGCTTATAATAAAATATTTTGTGATACCTGACCATTGGTTGTGGCTAGCATTGCATGGGTTGTTTACTGCTGTACAAGAACTTGCCCCCATGGATGATGCGTGCATGTGCGGGTATCCAAATACAGGAGCTGATTAAAGGTAACCTCCTTCTACAAATTGTAGCACTTGGTACTTCTAGGTGCGACCAGTTAATTCCGATTTGCTGTAATGAAATTGCCGAGTGTTAACCATTGATATCTCAAGAAGATTGCTATACTACATTTGTTGACCGAATAATTGGAGGCACTCTTCATGCTTTGGTTGTCTTCGTGCTGCTAATTACCCCCGTAGATAGCATGTGTCTTGGAAAAATAGACCGTTCTCTTAAATTGAATGCACACATGGTTGACTTGTGGTACTCACGTATCATTACTCTGGTATGGTGCAATGGAACCTGCTGAGCATGAACTTCGATAATTTCTGCATGTTTTTGCAGTTCCATATGTGAGTTATTGCACAAGAGAGACTTCATGTAGCAGTTGTGTTTAGCTCGAAGCCTTGCGTACAGGACAGTCCAAGAATCTGTGTGGTGTTAATTACTTCCATCGTTATGTCATCTTATTTGTATTACCATCTTTTTATCGGATCTTCAATTATGTTGACTGCAATATCATGTTTTACGTTAATGGCTGCACTATAAAACCGAATGTCCATCCCATTCAATAGAATTATTGGTCTTCAGTAGTTAGGGTCTCACTTAATTTGCTCATCTGATTTGTAAGGGAGGGCCTATTCTCCGCTTCAAGCGGAAGCGACCATGGCTCCGCTTAAAGAAATGTAGGCTGGGCCAGGCCCATTTACTGTGTCGCTGTTCTCCTTTTCCGTTTCTTACGTTACAGCATACATTGAACTGTTGTTTCGTTTTTAAAAAGCTATACAAATTTTAAACCAAACAAATTCAAATCTGTACAAATTCTCAACCAAAAAAATTCAAAATTGAACGATTTTCAGAAACGAACATTTTTCAAAATCGAACAAATTTTAAAATTCGGAAAAGTTCAAATTTAAAAACTGTTCAAATATGAAAATGTTCCAAATTGAAAATGTTCGAAATCTAAAATTATTCAAATTTAAAAATATCTAATCTGAAAATAGTTCAAACACGAAAAATGTTCAAAACAAATAAAATTTTCAAACGTAAAAATTGTTCAAATTCGAAAAAAGTTCAAATCTAAAATATCTAATTTAAAAAAGTTCAAATTCGAAATAGTTCAAATTATAAAAAGTTCAAGAAAAAACCGAGTGAGAAAACAGAAGCTACAGAAAAAGCCAGAAAACCAGAGAATAAACCGGACGAAAATAAGAAAGAAAAATCGAAGGAACACCACTACCATCGCTAATGGGCCGGCCCAGATCTAACCTGCTCTGAGCGGAGCGCCAAATAGCGCCCGCTACGAGCGGCGAATAGGTTTCGCCGATTTGTAAGGCTGTTTTCGGATGTTTGCTTTCGGGCTAGGTATTGGGCATTCGGGACATTCGGCCCCCGAATACCTGGATTCTATGCGTTTGGCGGGCTTAGGCATTCGGCCCAGGTATTCGGACTCGATATCTAATGTCTGGCCGAACGGCAAAAAAAGTGGGCAGACGATGTCGAGGGGTTCGGGTGGAGATTGGGTCGGTATTCAGCTGGCGTCGCTTGACTCGCTCCCCACACCGTTTCGTTCTCGCTCGGAGACGGAGGCAGAAGTGCGGAACCCTACCGTCGCCGGCGGCGGCTCAGGTTCCCTGCCCGCCTGGCCTCCCGCCATCCATCTCCGCCTCAGAACGGCTCCGCCGGGGTCCCCCTACCTTCCAATCCCAGCGAGCCTACTTCTCCCGTGATATCTCCCTCCCGCCCATCTCATTTTCTGTATTTTCGTGGCAGGTTTCGTAGGTGCTCCGGCGACCACCTCCCGAGCTCCGCGACCTACTTCCGCGCAGGTATGTGCCACAGGTCCCTTCGATCTGCTGTCCCTGAGCTTCGTTTGGAGTTGTTCATTATCTCTGTCCCAATTTATTTGATCCCTGTGATGTGTTTTTGTATGATACTTTCTACAGATGCCATGCTAATTGAAACTGATCTATACAGATTGCATGCCGTGCTAATTAAAACTGATCTATACAGATTGCCATGCCGTGCTCCCCATGGATGTTAGAGAGGAGTGGTTGCAGATGTTGCCTTGATTCATGAGCGTTTGTTTCATGTGCTTGCTAGACTAAGAACTTGTAATCCGTGTATGAGACTGTGTAGTTTGTATGCTTCAAACTTGTATTATGTGCTTGCTTTTGATGGATTATGAATTGACCTTTTTATAATGTTGTCAAACTATTCGGCCATATTTATGTTGGTATGTACTGCCTAGGTACCGAATAGGACTGAAATCCATCCTTTTATACCATCCAAACAACATTTGGCACTCAACCTCAATAGTTAGGGTCTCACTTAATTTGCTCATCTGATTTGTAAGGGAAATTACTCCTGCATTGGTCACACCTATTTTTTTAAATTTAACTCACTGGTGTAGTGGTGTTATGGATGACTGTGTGAGTGTCCCATGTTTCATTCATTAAAGTGCATTTTATTTTGCCTCCACGACTTGCTTTTTTTTTTACGGGCCTCCACGACCTGCTCATCCTACCTTTTGGTGCAAAAATAGCTGCATTAGTCTTAGATACTTACATACTGCCGGTGCCATATATGCTGCTATGTAAATGTGTCAGCAGAGATTTCTTATAGGATATTGAGGAAGGAACAAATGGTGGAGGCAAATGCATGGTGAGCTGGAAGAGGGTGTGCAGCCCCAAAATTGTTGGTGGTCTCGGCATCAAAGAGTTGGTGGCCTTTAGTAGAGCTCTGAGATTGCGTTGGCTCTGGTTCCAATGGACTGAACCGGAGAGGCCTTGGTCTGGCACTGAAGTGCCTTGCGACCGCGTTGATAAGCATCTGTTCTCTGCTTGCACTACAATTGTGCTTGGAAATGGTGATAAGTGCAGTTTTTGGTATGATAGATGGTTGGATGGTTCTGCACCTCAATGTATCGCTCCCCTTTTGTTCCAATTGGATAGAAGGAAAAACTTGTTGGTTAAAGTGGCGCTTGAAGGAAGCAAATTGATGAAAGGTTTAGAGAGAATTTCATCTGTTGAGGAGATGGACCAATTCTTCATATTATGGCAGAAGATTCAGACTGTTGAGCTCTCAGTTGGTCGCTCACTCAGGACGGCTGCTACTCGGCTAAATCGGCTTACGAGTTTCAATTCGAAACTAGACTCCCTCTTCCTCATCTTAGCCAAGTCTGGAAAGTTAAAGCTGAACCAAAAATCAAGTTCTATTGCTGATTGTTGTTGCAAGACAGACTTTGGACTGCTGACCGTCTACATCGACGTGGCATGCCTGCGCAAGATCTATGTCCTCTGTGTGATCAGGTTTCCGAGTCAGCTGTTCACCTCTCCATCCTTTGCCCTTTCGCAAAGGAAGATTGGCAAGCCTTTTCAAGCGATCACCCTTTGGCTGCTGCCATTGGCACTTCGGCAACCTCCCTCCGCGGTTGGTGGAGAAGGATCTGGAAGCTGAACAGGGACAAGACGACCAAGGTTCAGGCGACGGCTGCGGTGTATATCGCGTGGAGCATATGGAAGGAGCGTAATAGGCGTGTTTTCAAGAATACATCTATTATCTCTAGCGTTGTTGTTCAATTGATATGGGAGGATTTAAACTCCTTTGAGTTAGCCTGTAAGATGTAGCCTTGTTGTGTGAGTTTGTACTATCTTTACTATTAAATGGGAGTTGGTCGTTTGACACTCAACGCACTTCGGTGGTCGTCATTGAAAAGATCCTGACCATCCAATCTAATCCATGGACTGAGCTAAAAATCCATCCGTCTGATTCCACTTTTCCATTCGTCGTGATCTATTTTCATAGTAAGTGGCCGCTCATTTCCTTTGTTAGCGCAAATTATGGTATCAATCATGGTAATCAAGAAACCACGGGTATGAATGCTCGTGCGCTCCAAATTGAATGGTATCAACCCACAATATTGCATGGTATCAATCATGTTGTGCATGGGGTATCAATCACGATTTTGCTCCCGGAAAATTGGTAAAATATCTTTTCTTGCCCAAAAAAAGATCTCCAATTGAATGCACGTGAGCTCCTTCCCTTCCTCAAAGGTAAAAAGGAAGATGAAGACGGAAATCCCGTTTCCTCATTAGTAACGTGCGGCTCTTTCAAGAAAAATATCAGAACACAATCTCTCTTGATCAGAAGACCGGGGTGTGCAATCCCTCCCCCATTAATCTCGATTAAGTTCCGCCATGACCTAGCGAAAGTTCTCAACAAGGTGTACCTCCTGATGAGGAACCCAGCAGCGCGGCATGTATGCGATCTGGAGCACGCGAGGCGACCGCTCTACCAATTGTTCGCAGGGACGGCGAGACACGCTCTTCAAGTTGGCCTCGTCAACCGATTTACGGCTCCACCAATTGTTCGCGGGGACGTACATGAAGTTCGGGTCGATGAGGTTGCGGCTGCCGGCCGCTCTACTCTTCATGTCGCGGTGGAAACGACAACACGCGGTCCGTGCTCGTCGGCGAGGCCACCTGCGTCGATTGCCTCAAGTGCACCCTCCACGCCGGCCGAACCTTTGGCATCAAGCCCATCACGGCCACACCCGCGTTGTCACACACTGGCCGACATCCGAGGACCACATCACCCACGCCATCTGGTAGAAATTTTCATTCCACTCCACCCTCTTCTAGATGGAGTACTGCTACTATTCTCTGATTTCTTCATGCCAACATGATCGATATGGTTTCATCTCTACATATTTTTTTTTCAAGAACACGCGCTAGCCTCGTGTGTCTTCATTCATTAAGATAGGGGAAGAAAAGCAGTTTTTACAAGATAGAGCATGTCCACGGCCAACAACACCGTCGATCACATGCTCCGACCACCACACACACTACAACTCTGCGCGATCCCTCTTCGATCTCCGCTAGCGAACAATTTGGCTTGTTTCCACAGCTGAACTCTGCCTTGATGCGCCGAATGAGCTCCGCAGGTAGCACTGCCATCTTGTCGAACACCCTTGCATTCTTTTCGAGCCAGAGCTCCCTTGCGATGAGAATGACCTTGCGATGAGAATGACCAGCGAGTTCACTTCCTTCCGATCGGCCTTAGGAGTGTCATTTGACAGCTTTGGCCACCAGGATGCCAACTGGGAGTTAGCCGCTGGCGTGTGTCTGTGCAGGCGTCGTGGCAGCAGCAGGTGGTACCAAATCTCCCGAGCATATGAGCACTGAATCATCAGGTGCTCGACCGTCTCCTCCTCCTGGCAGCAGAGCGGGCACATCGGCGGGTGTTGCAAGCCTCTCCTGGCCACTCTGTCAATCGTCCATAGCCTATTTTTAAGGACCAGCCACATGTGCACTATTGACTTATCTCCTGGAAGAATAATTACATGAAAACTTCGTGTCACATTCGACTTCTATGAACAATACTTTATGACTTTTTGACCAATATTTGTTGATCGTCTATATGTTGATTGTTCCGTATCAAGCCACACATACTTAGGTAGCTGATTATTAAAATTTAGAAGAGCAAAAACTGACTCTTGGCTATGGGAAGTTAACTTCTGAGATTATTTTTTTTGCAAATAATGCCCCTTAGCTAACAAATTATTAAACATTAGATAGGTAAAACCGACTCTTGGCTATGGATAGTCAACTTCCGAGGTATATACTTTTTGCAAAAAATGTCCCTTGCTAATATCAGTCTAATGGTTTACCCACTATTTTTTTCTTGTATATTTAACGAAATAACCACTTCTATTATTTTTGTAAGACCAGATTTTATAGGATTTAACTTGGTACGTCCTCTACCAAGCAAACTACCACTCAGACAAGGATTTTTGTTTACTGCAGTTTCAACTTATTAGTAATAGTTTATTGTGTGTGTTTGTGCGTGAATTAATATTTATGTATGAGGATCTTTGCTCAACCATTGTTGATATTATTATCCGTATTTTTGTGGGTAATTTGTTTTTAGGTAAACTTGCAATGAGTTAATGTGGCATGAACTGAATGCTCTGTTTGCTTAGGTAGATGTGAAGTCCTAGCTGTAGGCGGAGTGAAGCTACAACCAAGACAACCATCACTTACATTGCAAGTCGGGTGTTTCAATATGTAAAAATGTGGTTTGGTACGGGTGGTTAATTGAAGGCAGGGTGGTTATTGATTGAGCTTGGTGAGAAGAGTTGTATGTGAAGGAATGATATAATTGCTTGAAGAATGAAAATCATTGGATGTGTAATGTAAACAGCTGAATAACTTCTGATCTTTGCAGGTTGAAGTTATACTGCTGTGGGGATCAGACGATCAGTACCAGACAACTAAACAGTTAGTTGTATATGGCTCTCATTCTTGTGCTACCAACTGATCTAGCGCACCTTGCTGGGAGGGAAGTTGAAGCTTAGGCGATCATCCCAAAGCAAATGAGGTCGAGCGCAAGGTCTGGGATGGGCTAGGGCAGCATGTAAACTCAGATAACACCATCTCATAGGTGGGGAGAAAGATTGAACATATGTTCTGTGTGTATTTAATGTTTTACCTTGATTGAAGTATGGGTGAGAAGAGAACAAAAGTAGGCGAAGATTTTCGAATACAACTGCACCTAGGAGCTACCAGAGTGTATCCTACATTCCTTGTGCCCGTGATGATAAATCCCACAACTCCCTAGAGATGAACGCCAATCACTTTTTACTACTCCTTGCGAGTGTTTGTCTCACTTTACTTTTATGTGGTATTTCTTCAACGAACGTAGTTTCTGTAAATATTTCTTGCGAGTCTATTGCTTGAACTGAATTAGAGACATGTTAAATAGTAGGTGTTTTATTTCAAAGTTATGAAATCATTTATACTCATGTAATAAATTATCATTCAATTCAATGTATGAAATCAGTCAATCGTGTAGATTGTAGCCAATCAATTATCAGTATACTTCTAGACCTTTGTGTGTTTGAGCTTCTTTACATATATGAAACAAACAAACAAGAACAAAAAATGAAAGGCACGTGATACATAGTACATTCATTTTTGCATGTAATGTATTCATGTTACGCGAAAAAATAGAAACCGTAGCAACGCACGGGCATTCAACTAGTATTAGACAGTTCATCTGTTTTGTACAGTATTTCCCCTTACTATAATGAATTGGCAGAGCTCCTGCCTTTAACCCTCAAAAAAAAGTGTCAACATATATCAGTTTGTCGTCTCTCACCTAATAGCTCTTTTCAGCAGTGTTCCTATATTCTCTTCCAAATAGTCAGTAAGCATTAGTAGCACATCAACTTAATTCTTAGAAGTTTTGTATTGAAAACTTGCATTCCCATTTAATTGTACTGAATAAGCTGATCCACTTTGCTGCTCTCTCATTCATTTGGTTATTGTTCAAGTGCACATAAACAATGTCATATTAAAATTGCTACGTGAACAATCTTTGGAACAGTACCATACGAAAATTGTTACACGGACAATATTTGAGAAAATTTGCACCATCCCTCTATTCTTTTATGCTCGAAACATACCTCTTCTAGGCCATCTTCAAAAAAATATAGTTACTCCACGAACATCGCCTGTGATACTATCATCTTTTATCGGAGAAAATATTACAGTCTTCTTCTACGATATCTTTATAAAAATATACTTACAATACATCTAGAAAAAATATTTGCTTCACCGTATGTCTCCTCAAAAATATATTTACTTACAATCATCTAGAGATTTTTGTCCGCACTACCATATTTTTCCACCACATCACGATCACCCTACACGGCGCGTGGGAAAAACAGCAATTCATATATAAAAGTTGATCCACTTTATTCATTTGGTTACTGTTCAAGTGCACATGAACAATGTCATATTAAAAT
Source organism: Lolium rigidum (assembly GCF_022539505.1). NCBI lineage: Eukaryota > Viridiplantae > Streptophyta > Magnoliopsida > Poales > Poaceae > Lolium > Lolium rigidum. The sequence goes on from NC_061509.1 coordinate 185,495,875, forward strand.
TGCTACATGAACAATCTTTGGAACAGTACCATATGAAAATTGCTACACGGACAATCTTTGAGAAAATTTGCACCATCCCTCTACTCTTTTATGCTCGAAACATACCTCTTCTAGGTCATCTTCAAAAAAAAAGTTACTCCACGAACATCGCTTGTGATACTATCATCTTTTATCGGAGAAAATATTACAGTCTTCTTCTACAATACATTTATAAAAATATACTTACAATACATCTAGAAAAATATATTTGCTTCACCGTCTATTGTCTCAAAAATATATTTACTTACAATCATCTAGAGATTTTTATCCACACTACCATATTTTTCCACCGCATCACGATCACCCTACACGGCGCGGGAAAAACAATAATTCCAAACCATTAAGCTACATTGGCAGTTATACATTATTTCAACAATGTAATGGTATCTTTGAAAAATATTTAGTTACTCCACCATCCGTCGCATATACTATTGCTCTCTTTTACCCAACGACAATACCCAACGAACATGAACGTATGTCACCTCTTTCCATCGGGGGAAATACTACCGCTTTTTTCTGTAGCAGCTTCGAAAATAAAAATATCTTACGGTCCACCACCTATTTTATGCGGTAAAATAGTACTTTTTCTACCTGCTTGGAAAAATACAGTTACTCCACCGGTCGCCTAAACTATTGTGACAATATGATGCCTCTTTTATTAGGAGAGAGTACTATCTTTTATTAGGGGATTTTTACGAAATATAGCTACTCCACAGTCTATTGCCTAGACATGTATTCCTCTATGGTACATTCGGAAAATATACCTACTCAACCATCTACCGCCTTTTTTAGCAGGGAAACTACCTTCTTCTATAGTAACTCCAAAAACAACTACACACTTCTCTACTTTATCTATGAAAATAACTTGCTCCACCGTTCACGACCTCTTTCAACCGGTGCGCGATGTCTTTGGGCACCGCAACCACAATGTAGTGTCCTACTATTTTCTTTTTACCATAGCCTCACGATCACCTATTTATTTTTGTCCATACTACCCTATTTTTTCACCGCGTCACGATCACCCTACGGGCGAGGGAAAAAACCCGAACCTTGGCGCTACAATGGCACTTCTACTTTATATCAATAATATGTCAAAAAGGGAGAGCGGCGATTTGGCTCCCGGGAGCATTTGCTCCAATATTGCGGTATTTCTACAATAAGTTATCCAACAATATAATTGCCAAGGGCGCGGCGTACCGCCACTCTTACCTTACTAGTACTTTACTAAGTCTGTGATAAGTCACTATCACATGATCTCATGGCGAGACGGATTGGGCTATGGTAACATGTGTTTTATTAATGGTTAATCAAATTTAATTAATATAATTATTTTAGTTCAATGTAACAAATGCAAGTGGGGATGTAGCTCACATGGTGAAAGTGCATGGAGCCCCCATGTGTGGTTTTGGTAATTAATGACAATTCCTATGGACTAACGTTTGCATTGAGTTATATTTGTAGGAGTTGTCCATAGGCAATGCTTGAACCATATGTTGGCTTCAAGGTTGCAATAAGAAGAAATTGATGAAGGATATCAAGTGTCAAGTATGTCTTGAAGATGAAGATGAAGTGATCCCTCAAGTTACTTCAAGACATCAACATAATGAAGTGCAAATTTAAGATGAGCCAACTCGAAGAGATCATAAGCTTGAAGCTTGCCATGAAGAAATGCTTGAACCATTTGTTGGCTTCAAGATTTCAATAAGAAGCAAATGAAGAAGATCAAGTGTCAAGTATGTCTTGAAGATGAAGATGAAGTGAGCTCTCAAGGTTAACTTCAAGACATCAACGAAATGAAGTGCAAGTTCAAGATGAGCCATCTCGAAGAGATCCTTTGCTTGAGTCTTGCCATCCTTATGGTGATCATGGATATGTGAAGATGCGCCGAAGAAGAAGCTCTCCCATGGTGGATTATGGGGGAGCAATCCACAAGACTTCGTCAAGCAAGCACAATCAAGAAAGGCGTTCCATCTTGTTGAGGTCAAGATCGTCGTCATCGAGCTCAAGTGGAATGTGCAAGTATAATGTTTGCTCTTGATAGGGTTTCTTTCTCACCGGTCTCATAGTGTAGTTGGAGACCGGTTTATAGTTTAGTTATCGTACTATCAAGAGGGCTCTCGAGTGAGTAACTAGATCGTATCATTCAGAGAGAGCTCAAACCTTTGCATCCTTGCATCTTCTTTCTTGGTTGTTATTTGGACCTTATCCATGTGATGTTTTAGAGCTTGTGCTTATTCTCATGACAAGCTCTAGTTCATCGAAAACGGATTTCGCATAGATCACTTGTTGCGTTTTCGAATTTGGTTCATCATCTTTCTTGGTTTTATTTGGATCTTATCCATGTGATGTTTTAGAGCTTGTGCTTATTCTCATGACAAGCTCTAGTTCATTGAGAATGGTTTTTGCATGGGCAACTTGTTGCATTTTCGAGATTGGAGGTTTTACCGGTATGTCTTTTTTAGATAGGTCAAACCTTTCATCATTTGTTTCTATCCTCCCTTGTTGGACTATGATGGTTTTCTGCATGATCTTGTAGAGCTTGTTCCTAGCTTCAAAATAAGCCCAAGATCATCAAAATCGGAGTCCGGATGCTAAAGTTATGCCTGTTTTAGTTTTGGTGTTTCTGCAGTTTTCTAGGGGGCGGATAATCCGGCCCGAATGCCAATTCTGGGCAAATATCCGGCCCGAGTCCAGGGGCGATTTTAGGGGGCGGATAATCCGGCCCGGGGGCGGATTTTCCGGCCTGGGAGGTCCCAAACGGTCATATTTCGTTGGGACGGGGTATATAAGACCCCCTTCTTCCTCCTTGGGCTGGTTGGTTCACTCTCTCTCTCCCCTCCATTGTTGTCCTTCAAAGCTTGCCCTAGTTCTTGATTCTTCTCATGATTCTTGCATATTCTTGAGGGAAAAGAGAGAGAAGATCTAGATCTACATCTTGACCAATCAAATCCCTCTCTTTGTGAGGGGAATCCACTAGATCTAGATCTTGGAGAAATTTGGTGTTCCTCCTCTTATTTTGTTCTTCCTCTCTTATTCCCCCAATAGCTTTTGTAGCTTTGTTGGAATTTGAGAGAGAAGTACTTGAGCATCTTTATGGTGTTCTTGCCATTGCATTTGGTGCATCGGTTTGAGTTTTCCACGGTGATTCGTGGAAGTGAAAGCAAGAAGGTTGTTACTCTTGGGTTCTTGGAACCCTAGACGGATTATAGGCCTTTGTGGCATCTTAGTGGTGTTTTTGGGGACTCCAATTAAGTTGTGGAGATTCTTTAAGGGCAAGGCCTTTGTGACATCTTAGTGGTGTTCTTGGGAACTCCAATTTAGTTGTGGAGATTCTTCAAGGGCAAGGCCTTTGTGGCAATTTGTTGGGAGCCTCCAATTAAGTTGTGGAGATAGCCCCAAGCTTTGTGCGGGTTCGGTAACCTCCCTAAGCTAGGTTACATAGTGGATCGAGGACATCCCTCTTGGTGGGAATTCTCGAGGAGAATACGGTGACCCTCGTGCATTTGGAGTGACTTGTCCTCCACACCGCTCCAACGGAGAGTAGCACTTGCAAGAGTGTGAACTTTGGGCTACATCTTCGTCTCCCGCGTGCTTCGGTTATTCCTATACCCGAGCTCTTTACTTATGCACTTCACTTTGTGATAGCCATCGTGCTTGAAGTTATATATCTTGCTATCACCTAATTGCTTATATTGCTTAGCATAAGTTGTTGGTGCACATAGCTCTTTACTTATGCACTTTACTTTGTGATAGCCATCGTGCTTGAAGTTATATATCTTGCTATCACCTAGTTGCTTGTATTGCTTAGCATAAGTTGTTGGTGCACATAGGTGAACCATTGCTTAGAATAAGTTGTTGGTGCACATAGGTGAACCATAGTATATAGGCTTTGGGCTTGACAAAGTAAACGCTAGTTTTATTCCGCATTTGTTAAGCCCATCTTGTAAAAGGTTTAAATCGCCTATTCACCCCCCTCTAGGCGACATTCGTATCCTTTCACATGGTAGAGCGCTTCTAATGCATGGATGAGGCAGGGGATCGATACCTCTCATCTCCATATTATACCTTTTTATTTTAGTTTTTCATATATTATTCTGCAATCGTTTTCTACTTTCAGGCAGAAAATTACAGGGAAATAAAGAAAAAGAACCCATCGAGGTGACAGACTTTTCAATATAGGGAATATATTAATATGGGGAACATATCAATTACATCCAGCCTCTGCAATAACACATTGCCCTATACATATACACAAAGATGAAGTCATGTGGGTCCCACCCTAATGGAGACACTTCAACGATTGATACCTCTCATCTCCAAATTATACCTTTTTATTTTAGTTTTTCATATATTATTCTGCAATCGTTTTCTACTTTCAGGCAGAAAATTACAGGAAAATAAAGAAAAAGAAATACTCCATCGAGGTGATAGACTTTTCAATATAGCGAATATATTAATATGGGGAACATATCAATTACATCCAGCCTATGCAATAACGCATTGCCCTATACATATACACAAAGATGAAGTCATGTGGGTCCCACCCCAATGGAGACGCTTCAACGATTGATTGTGGACAGTCAACCAGTAATTAAAGAGTCGGTTCGTTGTCAACAAGTCGTAGACCATCATTCAGAAGACGGGGTCATGGAGGCCGTTGGTGTACATAGCGTTGTAGGAGCAGCTCCGACGCGTGGAGATCAACCACATCCTCGTGGTGGGTCCGAACACGCTCATGGGCCGGCAACTCTCGAAAACGGGGGCCGTCCGAAGGTGATTTATCCTCGGGTCACGGGCTAGATGACCATGGCCTCTTCCATTCAAATGGGGGCAGTACGGGATTTATCCTTGCGTACACCTCCGGCCAAGGGTATGAAATGTAACCCCGGGATCGTTCCTCATCATGCTGAATATAGTTTCCTGTATCGGGGTGGCATGAATTCGGGAGGAGCTCATGTATAACAGCCGAAGAGCACACCGCGTGGGTGCGCTAGGAGGGCGCGAAGAAGCCCTAGTCAAGAAGTGGATGAACATCGGTTTGACGCCGTCGTCGTTGCTCTGCGTGTATGCATACGCCGCGAAGGCAGGGTCGTCTTCCTCATCGCGCCGATACCGTCAATCGCCCGCTCCTTACGAGGACAAATGGACCTCTAAAGAGGAGCTGACGCTTCCCGTAGTGCACGCGTCCAAGGTCTTCAACGACGCTGACTTCGTCGACAATGATGAAGCCGAGGTGGGCACCGTCGAGGAGCTTAGGTGTGTTTCGCCGTGGGAGGCGGCAGACGCAAAGCAGCTGGAGGAGGATTTGGAGGAAGATGAGCGATAGGCCTTCTATCATGTCCGCACATACGAGTTCCAGCAGAAGCCCGCCGTCCGCCACGTCAAGATTGAGCGCATCGTGCTCGATTAGGAGGCTGCCACTGTCTCATCGTGACCGTCGTCGCGCCCACAAGCCCCAATGAGGTATCCTGGGGGTTATTTTTGGTAGTATAGGTTAGCTTCGCGTAGATTTAGGTTAATCGTGTTGATTTTGCAACGTCTCATGTAAAACATGGTCAAATGTACCGATGAACATGATCTTGTAAACAACTCCTAATGCCTAGCGTAAACCAGGCAGAAACCCTAGAAAACCCCACATATAACCGCATATGAAAAACTTATGAATCACCCATTTCAGATGCATTTGAAAAAGATCTCATGACGATGGCCGAAGGAGAAACGTGGCGGCCTATATCTCCTCGGCGACACGTGAGCCTCTCCTCTTGCAGGCGCGTGCCAAATGATGGTGATGTGGTGCAAGGAGAGCCAAGAGATTCTGAACAACCGGATGTAGCTATAGAGGGTTGACAGCAAGACTTTTCCAAGAAATAATGGTGGTTGCATTGCAATTGCAAATAATTTCCTCCTAAATTTGCGTTATACTATAAATCTGGATCCACCATTCGAAGTTTTTTAACCTTCTGATTGACCCATAGTGCTTTCTATTCAGATCTCCCAGTGTACGTTTCATTCAGGTTGCATTTATTTTGTTCTACACAATAGTACTCGATGTGCTGACCCGCTGCCACTGTGCTGGCTGCATTCTTTCACAGATTTCTAACAAAACCCTATCAAGGTGTGGCTCATCTTCCTGACGTCGCTTGATTTCTATCGATTTCAGCTGTTGGCACCAAAAAACATACGGTGTTGAGGTACGGCGGCGCTTTGAAGGTTGTTGGCCACTCTTCCTCCTCTTCCTGACCGTAGGACCTAAAAACTGCGGTTTATTCACAACGTTCGGTACATGTCAGACAAGTTCGTGCCAGCCCAAAAATTAACGGACGAAGGTCTCATGATTGTTAAACTTACCGTGCAATGGTGCAACCCAAGCTTCTCCAAGCCAGGTGTGTTTTGGAGGATGCCTGCCAGCGCCTGCAAGTCCACTCCAAGATCACATCCTTCCAAGATCAAGGTCTTCAAACCATGGAGCACGGGGAATTCCTGGGATTCCTCCTCTAGCAATGCCTGCATTCATTCAGTTGGGAACAATAAGACTGAGTCGGCCGGGGGATGCATGGATCATGGCGTGCATGCATGCATACCGTCGTTGTGAACCCGGTGAGATGTAATTTGAGGACGTTGGGGAGGAGCGCCAGTAATCCGTGCATGGACTTGAGGAACTCGACCTTATGCTTCTTCCGTGCCCGCTGGTGCAGCTGCCAGTCGAAGGTGGTGTCCGTGAGCCGGATGGACGCCTCGGTGACCGCGAGTGACGCCAGCGGCGGCGGCGGCTCCGTCCCGGTGGCCAATCTGGCAGCGACACAGTAGCAGCCCTGCCAGTCGTAGGCGAGCTCGAGGCGCAGGCGGACGAGGAGGGGAGCAACGATCCTGAGGTGGGCGCAGGCGAGCGGGTGCTGGGGCTCCACGATCGCGAGACTCTTGAGCGTGGGCGAGGCGACGGCGCAGAGGTGCACCATCTTGCAGCTCTCGATGTGGAGCTCCTGGAGCGCCGGGCAGTACTTCCCCAGGTCCTCCACGAAGGTGGCCGACAGGCCAACTCCTACCAGGCGCAGCGTGGTCATGCGGCGTGTGAAGCCGGCGGCACATGAGCCGGCGGCCGATAGGTCGGGCTGCGGCCGGGGGTCAGAGAAGTAGGAGCAGTGCGGCTTCCAGCAGATGGTGGATTCGTGAGCGGTGCGGATGTCGACGGCAGCCGGGCAGTATCGGAGGCCACGGCGGATCCACCTGTCGGTGGTTTCGAACGAGCGGTTGTACCTGGCCCTTGGGCTGACCAGGTTCAGATGGAACAAGTCAAGCTCCTTCTCCGGTGGGATGGACAGCAGCACGCGGTCGGCGAAGTCCTCGAAGAGCTCCCATTGGTCGCCGGCGAACTCCCGCTCGTCGATGACGACGATGGCGCGGAGCACTTGGCGCCACAGTTGCCGCCACCGCCTCGAAAGGACGCTCGTTTGCACGGCCTGCCGGGGTCCCAGGCGGGAGATTACGTCATGCAAGAGGCAGTCCGGCAAGTCGCCCAGCCGGTCGGCGGCATCGTCGTCCTCTATGCGGCGGCGCTTGCTGGAGTCCATGCAGAATTGCAGATGCAGATTGGATCGTGTCACGGCGGCTGGCTACATATGGGAAGGTAGGGCATTGATACGGATCCCTACACTTGTGCAGGAACACGGGCGCGGTTGGTTTTCGAGGACAGTCATTCTTTTGCTTTGGCCCAACTCATGCAAACGTTTTGGACGGAGTTTACATGTCCAAAATATTCCGAGAATAAGCTACTCCGTACTGTATTTTTTTTTTTGACAGTTCCCAGAATGAACTACAGTAGGAGTATTATTTGCGTGAATGAATGAATTTCATCTAACGATACCGGACATGCATGATGCATTTGTGTGTGTGTGGATAGACTTGCTGCCATTGATTTCACGTACTATTTAATTTGTGCATATTCTATTTGTCTCCAAACATTTTTGTTACCACGTGAAACCCCAATTTTACAGCTACAACATTACCCCTCTATAATCGGGCTTGGCAGATCGAGTGATAGTCTCCAAACCTTTTGATTTTCCAAATCTTCAATTGTTTTCCAATAAATGACATGTTTACGAATAGCAGAGGTCTTGGTGAATTGGCTAAACACTTACATTTTGCCGATTGCATTAGAGATCATAATTTTGATTTTTTTTGCTATTTGTGAGACGGGGAGACGGGATTTCTCGCAAAATCTTCTAAACCGTATATCCGGTGGTATAGACTTTACTTGAATATCTTGTCCACCCCGTGGGAGATCTGGGGTATCTTACTCGGTGTCAGAACGGACTCAATGAAAGTGTTAGCACATTCGGTTGGGAAATTTCATATCAAATTTCACATCCGTAATAGAGCAGACAATTTCATCTGGAGTCTAGTGGCCGTGTATGGTGCTGCTCAAGAAGCTTCTAAAGCCTCCTTTCTTCGTGAATTGGTGAATCTAGCAAAGGAAAACCCTCATCCTATTCTCATAAGGGAGATTTTAGTTTGTTGAGATTTCCATGTGAGAAGAGTAGGGGCAATTTTGACAATCACTGGCGTTTCTTGTTTAATGCGGTCATTGACAACTTGGATTGAGGGAGGTGTCAATGATTGGCAGACAATTTACCTGGGCTAACAATTTCCTAGAGCCAACATATGAAAAACTAGATCGCGTACTCATGCATAAGGCCATTCGTACACCCCTCGCGAAACCATCACAAATGGGCCAACCCATTTAGTGCGTTTGTTCTTCCTTCGCTGGCTTGGTTTTTTTTTTTTTTGGTACAAACAAAATCAAAATCTAAACAATTTCAAAATTGAAGTAAAATCAAAATCTGATCAAAAACAAAATCCGTTAACTATTAAATGGGCCTGGCCTAGAGAGTTTTCTGATAACCCACAAGTATAGGGGATCGCAACAGTCTTGGAGGGAAGTAAAACCTAAATTTATTGATTCGACACAAGGGGAGGTAAAGAATACTTATAAGCCTTAACAACTGAGTTGTCAATTCAGCTGCACCTGGAAAAACAATAGTAACAGGGGTGATGTGAAAGCAACAGTAATATGAGAGCAATAGTAACAGTAACACAACAGCAGTAACAGTAACCCAGAGGCAATGGCACCAGAAAATAGTTGATACTACTTCCAATGTCATATAGGAACGAGTATATGATGATGAGAGATGGACCGGGGTTCCCAGCTATCTACACTAATGGTAACTCTCCAATAACAAGTGACAAGTGTTGGGTGAACAAATTACAGTTGGGAAATTGATAGGATTGAAATAGCATTAAGACAGAACATCAAGATTATTAATCATGTAGGCATGTTTTCCATATATAGTCATACGTGCTCGCAATGAGAAACTTGCATAACATCTTTTGTCCTACCAGCCGGTGGCAGCCGGGCCTCAAGGGAATCTCATCGGTAATTAAGGTACTCCTTTTAATAGAGCACCAGAGCAAAGCATTAACACTTGGTGAAAACATGTGATCCTCATATCTAAGCCTTCCCCTCCAGCTTATCCCGATTGCTTGTCACTCTGGGGCCTCGGGTTCCGGACATAGACATGTGCAAACAACTTGTAGATACAATCCAAGCAATAAGTATAGAGCTTAAATCTAAGATCATGGCACTCGTGCACTAGTGACAAGCATTAAACACAACAAGATTGCAGCAACAATAACTTCACAAACTTATATAGATAGACTAATCATAATGTAACAATTCATCGGATCCCAACAAACACAACACCGATTACATCAGATGGATCTCAATCATGTAAGGCAGCTCATGAGATCATTGTATTGAAGTACATGGGAGAGAGAGTACCAACTAGCTACTGCTAGAACCCGTAGTCCATGGGGGAACTACTCACGGAGCATGATGGAGGCGGTGGCATCGATGGAGATGGCTTCCGGGGGCACTTCCCCGTCCCGGCGGCATGCCGGAACAGAGATTCTGTCCCCCGAATTGGAGTTTCGCGATGGCGGCGGCGCCCCTGGAGTCTTTCTGGAGTTTCGTCAATTGGTGTCGGGTTTTTAGGTCTCGAGGGATTTTATAGGCGAAGAGGCGGAGTCGGATGAGCCAAGGGGCTTCCTCCCCATAGGCTGGCGCGCCCCCCTCTAGGCCGCGCCGCCCTGTGGTCTGGGGGCCCTGGGCCTCCTCTCCGATTCCCCTTCGGTGTTCTGGTCCATCTCGGTGAAATAAGATGTTTGGCTTTCATTTCGTCGAATTCCGATAATATTGCCCGAACAGCTTTTCTGGAAGCAAAAACAGCAGAAAACAGGAACTGGCACCTCGGCATCTTGTTAATAGGTTAGTTCCGGAAAATGCATAAAATCATTATAAAGTGTGAGCAAAACATGTAGGTATTGTCATAAAACTAGCATGGAACATCAGAAATTATAGATACGTTGGAGACGTATCAAGCATCCCCAAGCTTAGTTCCTATTCGCCCTCGAGTAGGTAAACGATAAAAAGAATAATTTCTGTAGTGACATGCCACTTACATAATCTTGATCATACTATTGTAAAGCATATGAGATGAATGAAGTGGCTCAAGGCAACGATCTATAGTTTGCTAATCAAATAGATAACATATAGCAAAACTTTTCATGAATAGTACTTTGAAGACAAGCATCAAAAAGTCTTGCATAAGAGTTAACTCATAAAGCAATAAATTCTTAATAAGAGGTTTTGAAGCAACACAAAGGAAGATTTAAGTTTCAGCAATTGCCTTCAACTTTCAACATGTATATCTCATGGATAATTGTCAACACAAAGTAATATGATGAGTGCAAATAAGCAAGTATGTAAGAATCAATGCACAGTTGACACAAGTGTTTGCTTCTAAGATGGAAGGAAGTAGGTAAACTGACTCAACATAAAGTAAAAGAAAGGTCCTTCGCAGAGTGAAGCAGGGATTAAATCATGTGCTAGAGCTTTTTAAGTTTTGAAATCATATAGAGAGTATAAAAGTAAACTTTTTAGAGGTGTTTGTTGTTGTCAACGAATGGTAGTGGGCACTCTAACCCCCTCATCAAACAGACATTCAGAGAGCAGCTCCCATGAAGGACGTTATCTCTACCAGCAAGGTAGATCATCCCTCTTCTCTTTTGTTTACACATGTACTTTAGTTTTATTTATGGTTGACACTCCTCCCAACCTTTTGCTTTCACAAGCCATGGCTAACCGAATCCTCGGGTGCCTTCCAACATTCACATACCATGAAGGAGTGTCTATTTGCAAAATTAAGTTGCTTATCGATGAATCAGGGCAAAACATGTGAAGAGAATTATTAATGAAAGTTAATTAATTGGGGCTGGGAACCCCGTTGCCGGCTCTTTTTGCGAATTATTGGATAAGCGGATGAAGCCACTAGTCCATTGGTGAGAGTCCGCCCAACAAGATTGAAAGATAAAACACCACATACTTCCTCATGAGCTATAAAACATTGACACAAATAAGAGATAATAACTTTTGAATTGTTTAAAGGTAGCACATGAAGTATTTACTTGGAATGGCAGAAAAATACCACATAGTAGGTAGGTATGGTGGACACACATGGCATAGGTTTTGGCTCAAGGTTTTGGATGCACGAGAAGCATTCCCTCTCAGTACAAGGCTTTGGCTAGCAAGGTTGTTTGAAGCAAACACAAGTATGAACCGGTATAGCAAAACTTAGATAAGGACGTATTGCAAGCATTATAAGACTCTACATTGTCTTCCTTGTTGCTCAAACACTTTTACCAGAAAATATCTAAACCTTAGAGAGACCAATCATGCAAACCAATTTCAACAAGCTCTACGGTAGTTCTCCACTAATAGATTTAAACTACATGATGCAAGAGCTTAAACTTGATCTACTTGAGAGCTCAAAACAATTGCCAAGTATCAAATTATTCAAGACAATATGAAGCATTTTCTGTTTCCAACCAGATAACAATAAGTGCAATAGCTTCCAACTTTTGTCATGAACATTAAAAGTAAAACAAAGAACACTAGTGTTCATATGAAAAAGCGGAGCGTGTCTCTCTCCCACACAAGGATTGCTAGGATCCGAATTTATTCAAACAAAAACAAAAATAAAAACACACAGACGCTCCAAGTAAAGAACATAAGATGTGACCGAATAAAAATATAGTTTCACTAGAGGTGACCTGATAAGTTGTTGATGAAGAAGGGGATGCCTTGGGCATCCCCAAGCTTAGATGCTTGAGTCTTCTTGAAATATGCAGGGATGATCCACGGGGGCATCCCCAAGCTTAGACATTTCACTCTTCTTGATCATATGTCATCCTCCTCTCTTGACCCTTGAAAACTTCCTTCACACCAAACTTCTCATAAACTTCATTAGAGGGGTTAGTACTCAAAAAAAACTTTAATCCACTTTAGTCCTGTAGTGACACATTGCAAGAACTCAATAAAACATTAGCTACAGCTCTCCACGTTTAGAAAGCCTTGCTTAAAGTCCACAAGAGACAATGCAAAAAACAGAGACAGAATCTGTCAAAACAGAACAGCCAGTAAAGACGCATTTTTTAGAGGTACTTCCGTTGCTCAAATCAGAAAACTCAAAACTAATGAAAGTTGCGTACATATCTGAGGAACACGCATGAAAATTGGCAGAATTTTCTGAGTTTCCTACAGAGAGACCTACTCAAATTCGTGATAGATAGAAATCTGTTTCTGCGCAGAAATCCAAATCTAGTATCAACCTTCTATTAGAGACTTTACTTGGCACAACATTGCAATAAAATAAAGATAAAGAGAGGTTGCTACAGTAGTAACAACTTCCAAGACACAACAAAACAGTAGTAAAATAAAAACATGGGTTATCTCCCAAGAAGTGCTTTCTTTATAGCCGTTAAGATGGGCTCAGCAATTTTAATGATGCTCACATGGAAGATAGAAAATGAAGCAAAAGGGAAGCAAATTCAAAACACATTTAAGTCTAACCCACTTCCTATGCATAGGAATCTTGTACACAAATAAATTCATGAAGAACAAATTAAGTGACAAGCATAGGAAGATAAAACAAGAGTAACTTCAAAATTTTCAGCATATAGGGAGGTGTTTTAGTACCATGCAAATTTGTACAACCATATTTTCCTCTCTCATAATAATTTTCAGTAGCTTCATGAATAAACTCAACAATGTAACTATCACATAAAGCATGTTTTTCATGATCCATAAACACATAATTTTTATCAAGCTCAAAAATAATGGGATCAAAACTTTCAAACCCACTTTTATCAATAATATGACAAGATGATTGATCAATCTCAAAAGATATGGGACTCTGATACGTCTCCAACGTATCGATAATTTCTTGTGTTCCATGCCACATTATTGATGTTATCTACATGTTTTATGCACACTTTATGTCATATTCGTGCATTTTCTGGAACTAACCTATTAACAAGATGCCGAAGTGCCGATTCTTGTTTTCTGCTGTTTTTGGTTTCAGAAATCCTAGTAAAGAAATATTCTCGGAATTGGACGAAATAAAAGCCCGGAGGCCTATTTTCTCACGAAGCTTCCGGAAGACCGAAGACGAGACGAAGAGGGGCCACGGGGTGGCCAAACCCTAGGGCGGCGCGGCCCCACCCCCGGCCGCGCCGGCCTGTGGTTTGGGCCCCCGTGCCGCCTCTCGACTTGCCCTTCCGCCTACTTAAAGCCTCCGTGACGAAACCCCCGCATCGAGAGCCACGATACGGAAAACATTGCGAGACGCCGTCGCCGCCGATCCCATCTCGGGGGATCCCGGAGATCGCCTCCGGCACCCTGCCGGAGAGGGGAATCATCTCCCGGAGGACTCTACACCGCCATGGTCGCCTCCGGAGTGATGAGTGAGTAGTCTACCCCTGGACTATGGGTCCATAGCGGTAGCTAGATGGTTGTCTTCTCCCCATTGTGCTATCATTGTCGGATCTTGTGAGCTGCCTATCATGATCAAGATCATCTATATGTAATTCTATATGTTGCGTTTGTTGGGATCCGATGAATAGAGAATACTTGTTATGTTGATTATCAAAGTTATGCTTATTTGTTGTTTATGATCTTGCATGCTCTCCGTTATTAGTAGATGCTCTGGCCAAGTAGATGCTTTTAACTCCAAGAGGGAGTACTTATGCTCGATAGTGGGTTCATGCCTGCATTGACACCTGGACGATGACGAGAAAGTTCTAAGGTTGTGTTGTCTTGTTGCCACTAGGGATAAAACATTGATGCTATGTCTAAGGATGTAGTTGTTGATTACATTACGCACCATACTTAATGCAATTGTCTGTTGCTTTGCAACTTAATACTTGGAGGGGGTTCGGATGATAACCTCGAAGGTGGACTTTTTAGGCATAGATGCGGTTGGATGGCGGTCTATGTACTTTGTCGTAATGCCCAATTAAATCTCACTATACTCATCATGATATGTATGTGCATGGTCATGCTCTCTTTATTTGTCAATTGCCCAACTGTAATTTGTTCACCCAACATGCTTGTTCGTCTTATGGGAGAGACACCTCTAGTGAACTGTGGACCCCGGTCCAATTCTCTTTACTCGAAATACAATCTATCGCAATACTTGTTTTTACTGTTTTCTCTGCAAACAATCATCTTCCACACAATACGGTTAATCCTTTGTTACAGCAAGCTCGGTGAGATTGACAACCTCATCTGTTTCGTTGGGGCAAAGTACTTTGGTTGTGTTGTGCGGGTTCCACGTTGGCGCCGGAATCTCCGGTGTTGCGCCGCACTACATCCCGCCGCCATCAACCTTCAACGTGCTTCTTGGCTCCTCCTGGTTCGATAAACCTTGGTTTCTTTCGAGGGAAAACTTGCTGCTGTGCGCATCATACCTTCCTCTTGGGGTTGCCCAACGAACGTGTGAAATACACGCCATCAAGCTCTTTTTCGGCGCCGTTGCCGGGGAGATCAAGACACGCTGCAAGGGGAGTCTCCACTTCTCAATCTCTTTACTTTGTTTTTGTCTTGCTTTATTTTATTTACTACTTTGTTTGCTGCACTAAATCAAAACACAAAAAAATTAGTTGCTAGTTTTACTTTATTTACTATCTTGTTTGCTATATTGAAAACACAAAAAAATTAGTTACTAGCATTTACTTTACTTATTTCATCATGTTTCCTTTTAATTTTACCACAAAGAACATACCGGTAGGACGTGGGTCTATAGTTGGGAGAAATAATATAGAAGAATTCTTCAACCATGTTAGTACTATTGATGATTTTGAGGATAGACACTTGGTAGACCTTGCGCCTACTTATGAAATTGCTGCCGCGCATTTAGTTCGCTTGTTGGAAACCAAATTTGTTAATCTCAATCCTATAATCCAACATATGTTTTTCACACTTGGTGATATGGAAGAAGGGGAAAAGAAAGATTTTGTTTTAGAAACCTTTCTTAGAGAATTTGGTGGTCTAGCAAGAGAAGCTAGAAAGGTCTTTGCTAAATTTAATATGCTTGGTTCTCCTACTAATTTTGCTAGTCTCCTTGAAAAGATGGATATGGATAGAATAAGATACACTAATAATATTGATGATGGTGAGGAGATCAAAGCACCAATACCATGCAAGCTCCTAGCTATGAATGATGCACTAGAAAATAATTATGCTTGGCTTGTTCCTGAAAATTTGTTTGATGAGAGTAGCACACCTAAGACTAATGAAAAGGGAGATGCTAAAACTTATGTATCTAATATAATATGCCTAGTTGAGAAAACTCCACACCTCGCTGAGAATGCACCACCCTTCGATAATACTTGATACACACTTTCTGCGCCTAGCTGAAAGGCGTTAAAGAAAAGCGCTTATGGGAGACAACCCATGTTTTTTTTACCTACAGTACTTTGTTTTTATTTTGTGTCTTGGAAGTTGTTTACTACTGTAGCAACCTCTCCTTATCTTAGTTTTGAGTTTTGTTGTGCCAAGTTAAGCCGTTGATAGAAAAGTAAGTACTAGATTTGGATTACTGCGCAGTTCCAGATTTCTTTGCTGTCACGAATCTGAGCCCACTGGCCTGCAGAAAGCTCAGAAAATTATGCCAATTTACGTGCATGATCCTCAGATATGTACGCAACTTTCATTCAATTTGAGCATTTTCATTTGAGCAAGTCTGGTGCCATTTTAAAATTCGTCAGTACGAACTGTTCTGTTTTGACAGATTCTGCCTTTTATTTCGCATTGCCTCTTTCGCTATGTTGGATGAATTTCTTTGATCCACTAATGTCCAGTAGCATTATGCAATGTCCAGAAGTGTTAAGAATGATTGTGTCACCTCTGAATATGTCAATTTATATTGTGCACTAACCCTCTAATGAGTTGTTTCGAGTTTGGTGTGGAGGAAGTTTTCAAGGATCAAGAGAGGAGTATGATACAACATGATCAAGGAGAGTGAAAGCTCTAAGCTTGGGGATGCACCCGGTGGTTCACCCCTGCATATATCAAGAAGACTCAAGCGTCTAAGCTTGGGGATGCCCAAGGCATCCCCTTCTTCATCAACAAATTATCAGGTTCCTCCCCTGAAACTACATTTTTATTCGGCCACATCTTATGTGCTTTTTTCTTGGAGCGTCGGTTTGTTTTTGTTTTTGTTTTGTTTGAATAAAATGGATCCTAGCATTCACTTTATGGGAGAGATACACACTCCGCTGTAGCATATGGACAAATATGTCCTTGGTTTCTACTCATAGTATTCATGGCGAAGTTTCTCCTTCGTTAAATTGTTATATGGTTGGAATTGGAAAATGATACATGTAGTAATTGCTATAAATGTCTTGGGTAATGTGATACTTGGCAATTGTTGTGCTCATGTTTAAGCTCTTGCATCATATGCTTTGCACCCATTAATGAAGAAATACATAGAGCATGCTAAAATTTGGTTTGCATATTTGGTTTCTCTAAGGTCTAGATAATTTCTAGTTTTGAGTTTGAACAACAAGGAAGACGGTGTAGAGTCTTATAATGCTTTCAATATGTCTTTTATGTGAGTTTTGCTGCACCGGTTCATCCTTGTGTTTGTTTCAAATAAGCCTTGCTAGCCTAAACCTTGTATCGAGAGGGAATACTTCTCATGCATCCAAAATACTTGAGCCAACCACTATGCCATTTGTGTCCACCATACCTACCTATACTACATGGTATTTTCCCGCCATTTCAAAGTAAATTGCTTGAGTGCTACCTTTAAAATTCCATCATTCACCTTTGCAATATATAGCTCATGGGACAAATAGCTTAAAAACTATTGTGGTATTGAATATGTAATTATGCACTTTATCTCTTATTAAGTTGCTTGTTGTGCGATAACCATGTTTATCGGGGAACGCCATCAACTCATTGTTGAATTTCATGTGAGTTGCTATGCATGTTCGTCTTGTCCGAAGTAAGGGCGATCTACACTGAGTTGAATGGTTTGAGCATGCATATTGTGAGAGAAGAACATTGGGCCGCTAACTAAAGCCATGATTCATGGTGGAAGTTTCAGTTTTGGACAAATATCCTCAAATCTCTAATGAGAAAAGAATTAATTGTTGTCAAATGCTTAAAGCATTAAAAGAGGAGTCCATTATCTGTTGTCTATGTTGTCCCGGTATGGATGTCTAAGTTGAGAATAATCAAAAGCGAGAAATCCAAATGCGAGCTTTCTCCTTAGACCTTTGTACAGGCGGCATATATAGAGGTACCCCTTTGTGAAACTTGGTTAAAGCATATGTATTGCGGTGATAATCCAGGTAGTCCAAGCTAATTAGGACAAGGTGCGAGCACTATTAGTACACTATGCATGAGGCTTGCAACTTATAAGATATAATTTACATGATGCATATGCTTTATTACTACCGTTGACAAAATTGTTTCATGTTTTCAAAATCAAAGCTCTAGCACAAATATAGCAATCGATGCTTTTCCTCTATGAGGACCATTCTTTTACTTTCAATGTTGAGTCAGTTCACCTATTTCTCTCCACCTCAAGAAGCAAACACTTGTGTGAACTGTGCATTGATTCCTACATACTTGCTTATTGCACTTATTATATTACTCTATGTTGACAATATCCATGAGATATACATGTTACAAGTTGAAAGCAACCACTGAAACTTAATCTTCTTTTGTGTTGCTTCAATATCTTTACTTTGAATTATTGCTTTATGAGTTAACTCTTATGCAAGACTTATTGATGCTTGTCTTGAAGTGCTATTCATGAAAAGTCTTTGCTTTATGATTCACTTGTTTACTCATGTCATCACCATTGTTTTGATCGTTGCATTCACTACATATGCTTTACAAATAGTATGATCAAGTTTATGATGGCATGTCACTCCGAAATTATCTTTGTTATCGTTTTACCCGCTCGGGACGAGCGGAACTAAGCTTGGGGATGCTGATACGTCTCCAACGTATCGATAATTTCTTGTGTTCCATGCCACATTATTGATGTTATCTACATGTTTTATGCACACTTTATGTCATATTCGTGCATTTTCCGGAACTAACCTATTAACAAGATGCCGAAGTGCCGATTGCTCGTTTCTACGCTGTTTTTGGTTTCAGAAATCCTAGTAAAGAAATATTCTCGGAATTGGACGAAATAAAAGCCCGGAGGCCTATTTTCTCACGAAGCTTCCGGAAGACCGAAGACGAGACGAAGAGGGGCCACGGGGTGGCCAAACCCTAGGGCGGCGCGGCCCCACCCCGGCCGCGCCGGCCCGTGGTTTGGGCCCCCGTGCCGCCTCTCGACTTGCCCTTCCGCCTACTTAAAGCCTCCGTGACGAAACCCCCAGCACCGAGAGCCACGATACGGAAAACATTACCGAGACGCCGTCGCCGCCGATCCCATCTCGGGGATCCCGGAGATCGCCTCCGGCACCCTGCCGGAGAGGGGAATCATCTCCCGGAGGACTCTACACCGCCATGGTCGCCTCCGGAGTGATGAGTGAGTAGTCTACCCCTGGACTATGGGTCCATAGCAGTAGCTAGATGGTTGTCTTCTCCCCATTGTGCTATCATTGTCGGATCTTGTGAGCTGCCTATCATGATCAAGATCATCTATATGTAATTCTATATGTTGCGTTTGTTGGGATCCGATGAATAGAGAATACTTGTTATGTTGATTATCAAAGTTATGCTTATGTGTTGTTTATGATCTTGCATGCTCTCCGTTATTAGTAGATGCTCTGGCCAAGTAGATGCTTTTAACTCCAAGAGGGAGTACTTATGCTCGATAGTGGGTTCATGCCCGCATTGACACCAGGACGAGTGATGGAAAGTTCTAAGGTTGTGTTGTGCTGTTGCCACTAGGGATAAAACATTGATGCTATGTCTAAGGATGTAGTTGTTGATTACATTACGCACCATACTTAATGCAATTGTCTCGTTGCTTTGCAACTTAATACTGGAGGGGTTCGGATGATAACCTCGAAGGTGGACTTTTTAGGCATAGATGCGGTTGGATGGCGGTCTATGTACTTTGTCGTAATGCCCAATTAAATCTCACTATACTCATCATGATATGTATGTGCATGGTCATGCTCTCTTTATTTGTCAATTGCCCAACTGTAATTTGTTCACCCAACATGTTGTTCGTCTTATGGGAGAGACACCTCTAGTGAACTGTGGACCCCGGTCCAATTCTCTTTACTGAAATACAATCTACTGCAATACTTGTTTTTACTGTTTTCTCTGCAAACAATCATCTTCCACACAATACGGTTAATCCTTTGTTACGAGCAAGCCGGTGAGATTGACAACCTCACTCGTTTCGTTGGGGCAAAGTACTTTGGTTGTGTTGTGCGGGTTCCACGTTGGCGCCGGAATCTCCGGTGTTGCGCCGCACTACATCCCGCCGCCATCAACCTTCAACGTGCTTCTTGGCTCCTCCTGGTTCGATAAACCTTGGTTTCTTTCTGAGGGAAAACTTGCTGCTGTGCGCATCATACCTTCCTCTTGGGGTTGCCCAACGAACGTGTGAAATACACGCCATCAGACTCCTAGATAAAGTCAAGACCTCTCCAATCCCATTTTCATTAGTAGTACAATTAATATTATCAAGTAACATAGGACCATCATCTAGAGATTTATCATAAACATTTGCCAAGCAAAACTCTTTAGTACCATGCATTTCGACATCAGGCACAAACAAAGCATTATCATAAAATTTATCAAAATAACATGGATTATCATAAATAACAGTAGCAGAATTATTCTCACAAGTTTTACTCATAGGGAATATTTCAATAGAATCCACAGGAAGATAACATTCATCCTCCTTTGGTAAGCATGGGGGACAATCAAATAGTGTAAGAGATAAAGAGTTACTCTCATTAGAAGGTTGGCATGGGTAGCTAATCCATTCTTCCTCCTTTTGTTCATCACTCTCCTCTTCTTTTTCATCCAATGAGCTTTCAGGTTCATCAATCTCCTCCTCTTTTTCATCCAATGAGCTTTCAGGTTCATCAATTTCTTGTTTCACAGGTTCCTGCAAATTCTGAGTGCATTCTTGTGCATTAATGAGTCTCTCTTTATAATCAATGATATAAGGATTATCGCTGTAACTTTCTATGCAAAAAATAAGGATAGAAGAGACATAATCTTTAAGGTCCTTACAAGCAACACAAGTTTCATAATTTTTAACCATGAAGGATTCTATCTTAGAGGCTCCCATAAATAAGACAAATTGTTCTACCTCTTCGAACCCAAAATGAATATAGTTATTCCAATTGTAGTTCTTAATTAAAACTTCTTCACTAAAGCCACATTGGAATTTAAGATGTTTAGTATCATGTTTAGAGCAACAGTTTATATCATGGCGTTTAAGCAAGATTTTAGCAATTGTATTCAATTTTTCTATCACAGCACTCATGACTTTACCCGTTCTTGATTCTCTATAATTATTATATAATTCTATAAGCTCCAAATAGGTTGTGGGTTCTCCCATAACAACCGTTTTTAATTTTTAGGTTTTTCAAATTTTTATGGATTTTTGGGTATATGAGAAAAGTAAAACAAAACAAAAACAAACTAGACAAAAGTAAACTAAGCAAAATAATACTAGACAGAAATAAACTAGACAAAAGTAAACTAAGCAAAACAAAAAAAAACAGAGAGAGAGGTAGAGTGTACTCCCCGGGTGAACTTATGAGTAGAGCTATGCCTCTCCGGCAACGGCGCCAGAAAATAGTCTTGATAACCCACAAGTATAGGGGATCGCAACAGTCTTCGAGAGAAGTAAAACCCAAATTTATTGATTCGACACAAGGGGGGGTAAAGAATACTTATAAGCCTTAACAACTGAGTTGTCAATTTAGCTGCACCTGGAAAAGCACTAGTAACAGGGGTGATGTGAAAGCAGCAGTAATATGAGAGCAATAGTAACAGTAACACAGCAGTAGTAACAGTAACCCAGAGGCAATGGCACCAGAAAATAGTTGATACTACTTCCAATGTCATATAGGAACGAGTATATGATGATGAGAGATGGACCGAGGTTCCCAGCTATCTACACTAGTGGTAACTCTCCAATAACAAGTGACAAGTGTTGGGTGAACAAATTACAGTTGGGCAATTGATAGGATTGAAATAGCATTAAGACGGAACATCAAGATTATTAATCATGTAGGCATGTTTTCCATATATAGTCATACGTGCTCGCAATGAGAAACTTGCATAACATCTTTTGTCCTACCAGCCGGTGGCAGCCGGGCCTCAAGGGAATCTACTGGTAATTAAGGTACTCCTTTTAATAGAGCACCGGATCAAAGCATTAACACTTGGTGAAAACATGTGATCCTCATATCTAAGCCTTCCCCTCCAGTTATCCCAGTTGCTGTCACTCTGGGGCCTCGGGTTCCGGACATAGACATGTGCAAACAACTTGTAGATATGATACGTCTCCGACGTATCGATAATTTCTTATGTTCTATGCCATATTATTGATGATACCTACATGTTTTATGCACACTTTATGTCATATTCGTGCATTTTCTGGAACTAACCTATTAACAAGATGCCGAAGTGCCGGTTCTCGTTTTCTCGCTGTTTTTGGTTTCGAAATCCTAGTAACGAAATATTCTCGGAATTGGACGAAACGAAGACCCGGGGGCCTATTTCGCCACGAACCTTCCGGAAGACCGAAGAGCATACGAAGTGGGGCCACGAGGTGGCCAAACCACATGGCGGCGCGGCCAAAGGGGGCCCGCGCCGCCCTGTGGTGTGGGCCCTCGTCGGCCCCCGACTCTGCCCTTCCGCCTACTTAAAGCCTCCGTCGCGAAACCCCCGAGGCGAAAAACCACGATACGGAAAACCTTACCGAGACGCCGCCGCCGCCGATCCCATCTCGGGGGATTCGGAGATCTCCTCCGGCACCCTGCCGGAGAGGGGATTCATCTCCCGGAGGACTCTACACCGCCATGGTCGCCTCCGGAGTGATGAGTGAGTAGTTCACCCCTGGACTATGGGTCCATAGCAGTAGCTAGATGGTTGTCTTCTCCTCATTGTGCTTCATTGTTGGATCTTGTGAGCTGCCTAACATGATCAAGATCATCTATACTGTAATACTCTATGTTGTGTTTGTCGGGATCCGATGGATAGAGAATACCATGTTATGTTAATTATCAAGTTATTACATATGTGTTGTTTATGATCTTGCATGCTCTCCGTTACTAGTAGAGGCTCGGCCAAGTTTTTGCTTTTAACTCCAAGAGGGAGTATTTATGCTCGATAGTGGGTTCATGCCCGCATTGACACACGGGACGATGACGAGAAAGTTCTAAGGTTGTGTTGTCTTGTTGCCACTAGGGATAAAACATTGGCGCTATGTCCGAGGATGTAGTTGTTGATTACATTACGCACCATACTTAATGCAATTGTCTGTTGCTTTGCAACTTAATACCGGAAGGGATTCGGACGATAACCTCGAAGGTGGACTTTTTAGGCATAGATGCGGTTGGATGGCGGTCTATGTACTTTGTCGTAATGCCCAATTAAATCTCACTATACTTATCATGCCATGTATGTGCATTGTTATGCCCTCTCTATTTGTCAATTGCCCGATCTGTAATTTGTTCACCCAACATGCTTTTATCTTATGGGAGAGACACCTCTAGTGAACTGTGGACCCCGGTCCATTCTTTTAATACTGAAATACAAATCTGCTTGCAATACTTGTTTTACTTGTTTTCTCTGCAAACAATCATCTTCCACACAATACGGTTAATCCTTTGTTACAGCAAGCCGGTGAGATTGACAACCTCACTTCGTTTCGTTGGGGCAAAGTACTTTGGTTGTGTTGTGCAGGTTCCACGTTGGCGCCGGAATCTCGGTGTTGCGCCGCACTACATCCCGCCGCCATCAACCTTCAACGTGCTTCTTGACTCCTACCGGTTCGATTAAACCTTGGTTTCTTGCGAGGGAAACTTGCCGCCGTGCGCATCACACCTTCCTCTTGGGGTTCCCAACGGACGTGTCAACTACACGCATCAAGCAAATTTCTGGCGCCGTTGCCGGGGAGATCAAGACACGCTGCAAGGGGAGTCTCCACTTCCCAATCTCTTTACTTTGTTTTTGTCTTGCTTTATTTTATTTACTACTTTGTTTGCTGCACTTATATCAAAACACAAAAAAATTAGTTGCTAGTTTTACTTTATTTACTGTCTTGTTTGCTATATCAAAAACACAAAAAAATTAGTTTACTTGCATTTACTTTACTTGATTCATCATGTTTCCTTTTAATTTTACCGCAAAAAACATACCGGTAGGACAAGGGTCTGTAATTGGGAGGAACAATATAGAAGAATTTTTCACCCATGTTAGTACCGTTGAAGATTTTGAAGATAGACACTTGGTAGAACTTGCTCCTACTTATGAAATTGCTGCTGCTGCTTTAGTTCGCCTCTTGGAAACTAAATTTGTTAATCTCAATCCTATAATCCAACACATGTTTCTTACACTTGGTGATATGGAAGAGGGGGAAAAGAAATATTTTATGTTAGAAACCCTTCTTAGAGAATTTGGTGGTCTAGCAAGAGAGGCTAGAAAGGTCTTCGCTAAATTTAATATGCTTGGTTCTCATACTAATTTTGTTGGTCTCCTTGAAAACATGGATATGGATAGAATAAGGTACACTAATAATGCTAATGATGGTGGGGAGATCAAAGCACCAATACCATGTAAACTCCTAGCTATGAATGATGCACTAGAAAATAACTATGCTTGGCTTGTTCCTGAAAATTTGTTTGATGAGAGTAGCAAGCCCAAGACTAATGAAAAGGAGACGCTGAAACTTATGTATCCAATATACTATGCATGGTTGAGAAAACTCCAAACCCCGCTGTAGGTGCACCACCCTTTGATGTTACTTGAGTTACACTTTACTGCGCCTAGCTGAAAGGCGTTAAAGAAAAGCGCTTATGGGAGACAACCCATGTTTTTACTACAGTATTTTTGTTTTATATTTGTGTCTTGGAAGTTGTTTACTACTGTAGCAACCTCTCTGTATCTTAGTTTTGAGATTTGTTGTGCCAAGTAAAGTCTTTGATAGTAAAGTAAGTACTAGATTTGGATTACTGCGCAGTTCCAGATTTCTTTGCTGTCACGAATCTGGGTCTACCTCCCTGTAGGTAGCTCAGAAAATTAAGCCAATTTACGTGCATGATCCTCAGATATGTACGCAACTTTCATTCAATTTGGGCATTTTCATTTGAGCAAGTCTGGTGGCCTAATAAAAATCCATCTTTACGGACTGTTCTGTTTTGACAGATTCTGCCTTTTATTTCGCATTGCCTCTTCTGCTATGTTGGATGAATTTCTTTGATCCACTAATGTCCAGTAGCTTTGTGCAATGTCCAGAAGTGTTAAGAATGATTATGTCACCTCTG
>NC_061509.1:185520901-185538373 GCF_022539505.1 Lolium rigidum
AGCATGCAAGATCATAAACAACACATGTGTAATAACTTGATAATTAACATGACATGGTATTCTCTATCCATCGGATCCCGACAAACACAACATATAGAATTACGAGATAGATGATCTTGATCATGTTAGGCAGCTCACAAGATCCAACAATGAAGCACAATGAGGAGAAGACAACCATCTAGCTACTCGTTATGGACCCATAGTCCAGGGGTGAACTACTCACTCATCACTCCGGAGGCGACCATGGCGGTGTAGAGTCCTCCGGGAGATGAATCCCCCTCCGGCGGGGCACCGGAGGAGATCTCCGAGATCCCCCGAGATGGGATCGGCGGCGGCGGCGTCTCGATGGGTTTTCCGTATCGTGGTTTTTCGCATCGGGGGTTTCGCGACGGAGGCTTTAAGTAGGCGGAAGGGCGAGTCGGGGCCAGACGAGGGGCCCACACCACAGGGCGGCGCGGCCCCCCCTTGGCCGCGCCGCCATGTGGTTTGGCCACCTCGTGGCCCCACTTCGTATGTTCTTCGGTCTTCTGGAAGCTCCGTGGAAAAATAGGCCCCTGGGTCTTCGTTTCGTCCAATTCCGAGAATATTTTGTTACTAGGATTTCTGAAACCAAAAACAGCGAGAAAACAGGAGCTGGCACTTCGGCATCTTGTTAATAGGTTAGTTCCAGAAAATGCACGAATATGACATAAAGTGTGCATAAAACATGTAGGTATCATCAATAATATGGCATAGAACATAAGAAATTATCGATACGTCGGAGACGTATCAAGGCGGCAGGGGATCGAAAGAAAAAGGTAAGTGACCAAATATGAGGTGCCAAAAATAATTCAAGAAAAGAAAGTTTTATAGTGCATAGAGGATGACATGCGGGTCCCAGTTAGCAGCAGCGGTATCACCGTTTGAGAGGCGGCGGGGATCGAAAGAAAAAGGCAAGTGACCAAATTTGAGGTGCCAAAAAAAACTCCAAGAAAAGAAAGTTGATTGCACATAGAGGATGACATGCGGGTCCCATTTAGCGACGGCGGTCTCAACGTTTCCAAGGCGGCAAGGGATCAAAAGAAAAAGGAAGTAGCCAGAAATCGGGGGTCAAAAAAAATCCAAGAATAGAAAGAATTTTGGTTCATAGAGGATGACATGCGGGACCCATGATCCCGCATCGTAAACGGCTCGATCGGAGAACGTTGAACGAGATGGCGCGATCGAGAAAAAAACAATGCCGGAGAGGCTGCCATCCGGGCCCTACATCCCTCGGCGGTGCGGATTTGCGTTGACTCGGCCGGCGAACCCGAGAATTCGCGATGCACCACGTCCCGGGCCACCATACGCGACGTTTTGGCCGCTTTCGTCGGGCTAGGTGGCCTCAAAAACGAGAAAAAAAAAAGTTTTGACATGCACCACGGAGGGACCAAAATCGTCGGCCATGGTACACCAGCAACCACGGCGCGACTTCAACTTCGTCGGCCATGGCAACTTTTCTTGTAGTGCCACTAGTCCATTGGTGAAAGTCTGACTGACAAGATTGAAAGATAAAACACCACATACTTCCTCATGAGCTATAAAACATTGACACAAATTGAGAAGTATATTTAAGGTTTTAAAGGTATCACATGAAAATTTACTTGGAATGGTCTCAAATGCCATGCATATGTATTTATGGTGGACACTTTGGAATAACTTGGTTTTCAGGGATTTGGAAGCACGAGCAGCATTCCCGCTCAGTACAAGTGAAGGCTAGCAATAGACAAGGAAGCGACAATCAAGAGAGCAATAACCGTCATAATCATGCTTGCGACAAAATAAAATTAACGGGGGCATAAAAGTGATACAAGAACTCTGAAGCAAAGTAAATCATCGAGGCTTAATTGACTTCTTGTTTTTTTCAGTCATATGCATGCGGGAGCATGTGCCAAGTCAATTCAAATGAATTATTCAGAGGAGGATACCACAATGTCATACCTATCTATGAATAAAACAATGCAAGCAAATATTTATGACATGCTACTCATTATTAATAAATTGAAGCTAAACATGAGACATATACCTCACATGAACCAACTAAGCATGCTCACATGCATGAGTATATGTACAAAAATAAAAACAAATAGAGTTCATACCAGCCTCTCACCACAGTCGAGTTGTCGTAGATCGTCATTATTGCCTTTCACTTGTGTGGTTTGAATAATATGAAATGAAAACCAAGCTCCAACCACCGGAGACCGCTGAACTCCATAATAAACTTACAAAACTGAAGAAGAACAACAAATATTTTTGGATTTTCGATATTAGAGTCACCGAACGAAAGTAAAATCTTTTTGGATTTTCTCATAGCAAATCAACGATAGTAAATAAAGCAAAATAGGAACAAAAAATCAAATAAACAAATGATAAAGAGAAACAACAGAAATATTTTTGGTCCTTTTGTGTTTTAGAAAAGAAACAAAGCAAAAACAAGAGAATGAAAACTAAAAGAGTCACACAAAAGCAAAGTGACAGAAATCTGCCAAAATTTGACAGCAGTACAATAATTATTTTTTTCGAAAATCTTTTGCTGTCCAACTCAAAAAGTGCTCAACTAATGAAAGTTAGATAATAACCTGGGGAGCATGCACAAAAATTGGCAACTCAAAATAACGTCTTGGCTATGTTTAGGAATTTTTCCAGTATCAGTCCAGAATCTCTTTTTTTTAGACAGCACTTCCCCAAATATCATCTTCCTCATATTAGAGGCAACCATCGGCACACAAATGAAATAAAAAGTAAAATTAAAGGTTACTACAGTAGTAACAACCTTCAAAAACTAAAATAAGAACCTACTGAAATAAAAATAACCGAAAGAGAAACAACCAAAAGAAGCGAAACAAGTATATACAAATGACCGGTGATACGTCTCAAACGTATCTATAATTTCTTATGTTCCATACTAGTTTTATGACAATATCTACATGTTTTATCCATACTTTATATCATTTGGATGCATTTTCCGGCACTAACCTATTAACAAGATGTTGAAGCGCCAGTTCCTGTTTTCTGCTGTTTTTGGTTTCAGAAATCCTACACAGGAAATATTCTCGAAATTGGACGAAACAAAAGCCCACGGTCTTATTTTCCACGGAGGCTTCCAGAACACCGAAGAGGAGACGAAGAGGAGCCGCGAGGCGGCCACACCCTAGGGGGGTGCGGCCCCACCCCTGGGCGCGCCGCCCTATGGGGTGGGCCCCTCGGGACTCCACCGACATCGCCCCTTCGCCTATATATGCTCCCAGATGTGAAAACCCTAAGAGAATCGACGATATTCCACGAAGAGTTCCGTAGCCGCCGCCATCGCGAAGACAAGTTTCGGGGGACAGAAGTCTCTGTTCCGGCACGCCGCCGGGACGGGGAATTGCCCCCGGAGTCATCTCCATCGACAGCACCGCCATCTTCATCGCCGTTGCTGTCTCCTATAATGAGGAGGGAGTAGTTCTCCCCCAAGGCTGAGGGCTCTACCGGTAGCTATGTGGTTCATCTCTCTCTCCCATGGTGTGATCTTTATGTGATCATGAGCTTTGTATCACGATTAATCTATGTGCTACTCTAGTGATGTTATTAAAGTAGTCTATTCCTCCTCCATGATGTAAACTTGACAGTGTGTGCATCATGTAGTACTTGGCGTAGGTTATGATTGTAATCTCTTGTGGATTATGAAGTTAACTATTACTATGATAGTATTGATGTGATCTATTACCCCTTTCATAGCTATTGTTGACGAGTGTGTATGCTATGTTAGTACTCGGTCTAAATTGCAACGGTCTATTATGCACTCTAGAGGTTACTTTAATATGAACTCCGGATTCACTCTCCACGGTGTGATGGTGACAGTGTGCACATCGTGTGTGATTCCTTTATGACGTTGTGGAGCTTGTTTACTCCGGCTTGAGGTGTGCTTTTATAGTCCTACACAATGAATGGTGTTTGTTATCCAACAAAAGAGTGTTTAAGAGTAGCATTTATTTATTCAATTATATGATCATTGTTGAGAGTGTCCACTAGTGAAAGTATGATCCCTAGGCCTTGTTTCTAAGCATTGAAATCCCGTTTCCAACAAGTTCTGTTACATGTTCGCTTGCTACCATCTTTATTTCAGATTGCAATTACTACTTATAATCATCCATATTACTTGTATTTCACTATCTCTTCGCCGAACTAGTGCACCTATACATCTGACAAGTGTATTAGGTGTGTTGGGGACACAAGAGACTTCTTGTATCTTAATTGCAGGGTTGCTTGAGAGGGATATCTTTGACCTCTACCTCCCTGAGTTCGATAAACCTTGGGTGATTCACTTAAGGGAAACTTGTTGCTGTTCTACAAACCTCTGCTCTTGGAGGCCCAACACTGTCTACGGGAAAAGAAGTGTGAGTAGACATCAAGCTATTTTCTGGCGCCGTTGCCGGGGAGGTAAGGTAAAAGGTATTCACATTCTCCGACTACTAAGCTATTTCCTAGCACCGTTGCCGATGTGTGAGTGCTCGAAGCTATTTCCTTTAGATCCTGCAATTATATCTTTTTGTTTCTTGTTTTTATTTTTCACTAGTTAGGCTTAATGGAAAACACAACAAAATTAGAGATCTTTATGAAATTTATATTGAATTAGGACATGATGTGTTTGAAGAGAGAATTAAAAAACCCATGGAACTTTGTTTGCAAAATAGTTGTAGCAATGTTATTAGCATGAACTCTTTGAACACTATTATTGCTAATGCTATGGAAGCATTTAAGCTTGGGGAAGGCTGGTTGTGATATTTTTAGTCCC
The DNA here is from genome assembly GCF_022539505.1 of Lolium rigidum. Lineage (NCBI taxonomy): Eukaryota > Viridiplantae > Streptophyta > Magnoliopsida > Poales > Poaceae > Lolium > Lolium rigidum. The sequence goes on from NC_061509.1 coordinate 185,525,697, forward strand.
CCAAGTTTTGAGGAGAAAATTTTCTTTGATGATACTTTGCCTCCCATTTATGATGATTATAATGATATTGGTATTTTGGTGCCACCTACTATGGAGGATAAAGTTTATTATGATTATACCATGCCTGCAATTTATGATGATTACAATCATGGTTGTGATAGTTTTACTCCCACTATTACTGATAAAATTGATTATGCTTATGTGGAGAGTAATGATACTTTTATGCATGTGAATAAGAATGCTTTATGTGATAGTTATATTGTTGAGTTTGTTCATGATGCTATTGGAAATTATTATGAGAGAGGAAAATATGGTTGTAGAAATTTTCATGGTACTAAAACACCTCTCTACATGCTTGAAAATTTTGAAGTTACTCGTGTTTTATCTTCCAATGCTTGTCACTTTGATCTTCATGAATTTATTTGTGTACAAGATTCCTATGCATAGGAAGCGGGTTAGGCTTAAATTTGTTTCATACTTTCTTTTTGATGCTCTCTTTGCTTCAACTCTCATCCTTATGTGAGCATCATTAAAATTACTGAGCCCATCTTAATGGCTATAAAGAAAGCACTTCTTGGGAGATAACCCATGTTTTATTTTGCTACTGTTTTGTTGTGTCTTGGAAGTTGTTACTACTGTAGCAACCTCTCCTTATCTTTATTTTATTGCATTGTTGTGCCAAGTAAAGTCTTTGATAGAAAGTTGATACTAGATTTGGATTTCTGCGCAGAAACAGATTTTTAGCTGTCACGAATTTGAGTTGATCTCTCTGTAGGATAGTCTAAAAAATCTGCAAATATTCATGAGTAATCCTCAGATATGTATGAAACTTTCATTAAATTTGAGATTCTTCATCTGAGCATGTTAAGTGCCTCGAAAAAATTCATCTTTACGGACTGTTCTGTTTTGATAGATTCTGCCTTTTATTTCGCATTACCTCTTTTACTTTGTTTAAGTGGATTTCTTTGCTCCATTAAATTTCAGTAGCCTTGGGTAATGTCCAGAAGTGTTGGTAATGATTGTGTCCTCTTTGAACATGTGAATTTTTGATTATGCACTAACCCTCTAATAAGATTGTTTTGAGTTTGGTGTGGAGGAAGTTTTCAAGGATCAAGAGAGGAGGATGATATAATATGATCAAGAAGAGTGAAAAGTCTAAGCTTGGGATGCCCCCGTGGTTCATCCCTGCATATTTCAAGAAGACTCAAGCATCTAAGCTTGGGGATGCCCAAGGCATCTCCTTCTTCATCAACAACTTATCAGGTCACCTCTAGTGAAACTATATTTTTATTCCGTCACAATTTATGTGCTTTATTTGGAGCTTCTGTGTGCTTTTATTTTTGTTTTGTTATTTTCATTCTCTGAATAAATCGGATCCTAACATGCTTTTGTGGGAGAGAGACACGCTCCGCTTTTTCATATGAACACTTGTGTTCTTAGTTTTACTTTTAATGTTCATGGCAAAAGTTAAAAGCTGTTGCATTTATTGCTATTTGGTTGCAAACAGAAAATGCTTCATGTGGTATTTGGTATATTGTCTTGAATAATTTGATACTTGGCAATTGTTTTGAGCTCTCAAGTAGATCATGTTTAAGCTCTTGCATCATGTAGTTTGAACCTATTAGTGGAGAGCTACCGTAGAGCTTGTTGAAATTTTGTTTGCATGATTGGTCTCTCTAAAGTCTAGATATTTTCTGGTAAAAGTGTTTGAACAACAAGGAAGACAGTGTAGAGTCTTATAATGTTTGCAATATGTTCTTATGTAAGTTTTGCTGTACCGGTTCATACTTGTGTTTGCTTCAAACAACCTTGCTAGCCAAAGCCTTGTACTGAGAGGGAATGCTTCTCGTGCGTCCAAAACCTCGAGCCAAAACTTATGCCATTTGTGTCCACCATAACTGCCTACTATGTGGTATTTTTCTACCATTCCAAAGTAAATTGCTTGCGTGCTACCTTTAAAAATTTCATTCCTTGTCTTTGCAATACATAGCTCATGGGAAAGTAGCATAAAAACTATTGTGGTATTGAATATGTCGCTTATGTATCTTATTTCTTATAAGTTGCTTGTTGAGCGGTAACCATGTTTCTGGGGACGCCATCAACCTGTCACACCTTTGTTGAATATCATGTTAGTTGCTATGCATGTTCGTCTTGTACGAAGTAAGGGAGATTTGCCATGAGTTGAATGGTTTGAGTATGCATATTGTTAGAGAAGAACATTGGGCCGCCAACCAAAGCCATGTATCATGGTGGAAGTTTCAGCTTGGACATTAATCCTCAAATCTCTTATGAGAATATTATCTCGTTGTTGAATGCTTAAAGCATTAAAGAGGAGTCCATTATCTGTTTTCTATGTTGTCCCGGTATGGATGTCCTCAAGTTGAGATCTATCAAAATCGAGAAATCAAATGCGATTTATCTCCTTGGACCTTTGTACAGGTGGCATAGAGGTACCTGATACGTCTCCGACGTATCGATAATTTCTTATGTTCCATGCCACATTATTGATGATATCTACATGTTTTATGCACACTTTATGTCTTATTCGTGCATTTTCTGGAACTAACCTATTAACAAGATGCCGAAGTGCCAGTTCCTGTTTTCTGCTGTTTTTGGTTTCAGAAATCCTAGTAAAGAAATATTCTCGGAATTGGACGAAATCAACGCCCGGGTTCCTATTTTGCCCGGAAGCATCCAGAACACCGAGAGCCGCCGGAGGAGGGCCTTGTGGGCCCCGGACGACGGGGTGGCGCGGCCTGGGGTGGCCCGCGCCCCTATGGTGTCGTCGCCCCGTTGACCTTCGACGCCGCCTCTTCGCACGTAAAAAGGTCCCGGACCTAAAACCTCGATACGAAAAAAAGCCACGGTACGAGAAACCTTCCGGAGCCGCCGCCATCGCGAAGCCAAGATGCGGGGGACGAGGAGTCTACGTTCGGCACGCCGCCGGGACGGGGAAGTGCCCCCGGAAGGCTCCTCCATCGACACCACCGCCATCTTCATCAACGCTGCTTGTCTCCCATGAGGAGGGAGTAGTTCTCCATCGAGGCTCGGGGCTGTACCGGTAGCTATGTGGTTCATCTCTCTCCTATGTACTTCAATACAATAATCTCATGAGCTGCCTTACATGATTGAGATTCATATGATGATGCTTGTAATCTAGATGTCATTATGCTAGTCAAGTGGGTTTTCCTTATGTGATCTCCGGAGACTCCTTGTCCCACGTGTGTAAAGGTGACAGGTGTGTGCACCGTGTGGGTCTCTTAGGCTATATTTCACAGAATACTTATTCACTGTTATGAATGGCGTAGTGAAGTGCTTATTTATATCTCTTTATGATTGCAATGTGTTTTGTATCACAATTTATCTATGTGCTACTCTAGTGATGTTATTAAAGTAGTTTTATTCCTCCTGCACGGTGTAATGGTGGCATCCGTGTTAGTACTTGGCGTAGGCTATGATTATGATCTCTTGTAGATTATGAAGTTAACTATTGCTATGATGGTATTGATGTGATCTATTCCTCCTACATGGTGTGAAGGTGACAGTGTGCATGCTATGTTAGTACTTGGTTTAGTCGTGTTGATCTTTCATGCACTCTAAGGTTATTTAAATATGAACATTGAATTGTGGAGCTTGTTAACTCCGGCATTGAGGGTTCGTGTAATCCTACGCAATGTGTTCATCATCCAACAAGAGAGTGTAGAGTATGCATTTATTATTCTGTTATGTGATCAATGTTGAGAGTGTCCACTAGTGAAAGTCTAATCCCTAGGCCTTGTTCCTAAATACTGCTATCGCTGCTTGTTTCTTGTTTTACTTGCGTTACTCTGCTGCGTTACTACTGCTTGTTTCTTGTCCTGGGCAAAGCACTTTTACGGTGCCGTTGCCACTGCTCATACTTATTTATACCACCTGTATTTCACTATCTCTTCGCCGAACTAGTGCACCTATTAGGTGTGTTGGGGACACAAGAGACTTCTTGCTTTGTGGTTGCGGGGTTGCAAGAGAGGGATATCTTTGACCTCTTCCTCCACGAGTTCGATAAACCTTGGGTGATCCACTTTAGGGAAACTTGCTGCTGTTCTACAAACCTCTGCTCTTGGAGGCCCAACACTGTCTACAAGAATAGAAGCACCCGTAGACATCAAGCTATTTTATGGCGCCGTTGCCGGGGAGGAAAGGTAAAAGGTACTCACACTCCGGATCTTGGCTACTAAGCTATTTTCGCCGTTGTAAGTACTCGAAGCTATTTCCTTTAGATCCTGCAATTGCATCTTTTTGTTTCTTGTTTACACTAGTTTGGCACAATGGACGACAATGAGCTTCTTATTCTATTTCCTGATTTAAGACATGGATGGTTTGATGCGAAAATTAAAAAACCCATGGAACATATTAGCATGAATACTTTGAATACCATTGTTGCTAATGATATGGAAAATTCTAAGCTTGGGGAAGCTGGTTTTCATGATCTTTTTAGTCCCCCAAGCATTGAGGAGAAAATTTACTTTGATGATACTTTGCCTCCCATATATGATGATTATAATGATAGTAGTCTTTTAGTACCACCTGTTATGGAGGATAAATTTGATTATGATTACAATATGCCTCCTATATTTGATGATGAGAATAATAATGATAGCTACTTTGTTGAGTTTGCTCCTACTACAATTAATAAGAATAACTATGCTTATGTTGGGAGTAGTAATAATTTTATGCATGAGACTCATGATAAGAATGCTTTATGTGATACTTATATTGTTGAGTTTGCTCATGATGCTACTGGATATTATTATGAGAGAGGAAAATATGGTTGTAGAAGTTTTCATGTTACTAAAACACCTCTCTATATGCTGAAATTTTTGAAGTTACACTTGTTTTATCTTCCTATGCTTGTTGCATCATGCTTAATAAATTTGTTTATTTACAAGATTCCTTTTCATAGGAAGCATGTTAGGCTTAAATGTGTTTTGAATTTGCCTCTTGATGCTCTCTTTTGCTTCAAATACTATCTCTTGCGAGTGCATCATTAAAACTGTTGAGCCCATCTTAATGGCTATAAAGAAAGAACTTCTTGGGAGATAACCCATGTGTTATTTTGCTACAGTACTTTGTTTTATATTTGTGTCTTGGAAGTTGTTTACTACTGTAGAAACCTCTCCTTATCTTAGTTTTGTGTTTTGTTGTGCCAAGTAAAGTCTTTGATAGTAAAGTTCATACTAGATTTGGATTACTGCGCAGTTTCAGATTTCTTTGCTGTCACGAATTTCGACCTGCCTCCCTGTAGGTAGCTCAGAAAATTAAGCCAATTTACGTGCGTGATCCTCAGATATGTACGCAACTTTCATTAGATTTGGGCATTTTCATTTGAGCAAGTCTAGTGCCTCAATAAAATCCATCTTTACGGACTGTTCTGTTTTGACAGATTCTGCCTTTTATTTCGCATTGCCTCTTTTGCTATGTTGGATGAATTTCTTTGTTCCATTAATGTCCAGTAGCTTTATGCAATGTCCAGAAGTGTTAAGAATGATTGTGTCACCTCTGAACATGTTAATTTTTATTGTGCACTAACCCTCTAATGAGTTGTTTCGAGTTTGGTGTGGAGGAAGTTTTCAAGGGTCAAGAGAGGAGGATGATATACTATGATCAAGAAGAGTGAAGAGTTTAAGCTTGGGGATGCCCCCGTGGTTCATCCCTGCATATTTCAAGAAGACTCAAGCATCTAAGCTTGGGGATGCCCAAGGCATCCCCTTCTTCATCGACAACATTATCAGGTTCCTCCCCTGAAACTATATTTTTATTCGGTCACATCTTATGTACTTTGCTTGGAGCGTCTGTGTGCTTTTGTTTTTGTTTTTGTTTGAATAAATGCTTGTGTGGGAGAGAGACACGCTCCGCTGGTTCATATGAACACATGTGTTCTTAGCTTTTAATTTTCATGGCGAAGTTTCTTCTTCGTTAATTTGTTATATGGTTGGAATTGGAAAATGATACATGTAGTAAATTGCTATAATGTCTTGGATAATGTGATACTTGGCAATTGTTGTGCTCATGTTTAAGCTCTTGCATCATATGCTTTGCACCCATTAATGAAGAAATACATAGAGCTTGCTAAAATTTGATTTGCATAATTGGTCTCTCTAAGGTCTAGATAATTTCTAGTAAAGAGTTTGAACAACAAGGAAGACGGTGTAGAGTCTTATAATGTTTACAATATGTCTTTTATGTGAGTTTTGCTGCGCCGTTCATCCTTGTGTTTGTTTCAAATAACCTTGCTAGCCTAAACCTTGTATCGAGAGGGAATACTTCTCATGCATCCAAAATCCTTGAGCCAACCACTATGCCATTTGTGTCCACCATACCTACCTACTACATGGTATTTCTCCGCCATTCCAAAGTAAATTGCTTGAGTGCTACCTTTAAAATTCCATCATTCGCCTTTACAATATATAGCTCATGGGACAAATAGCTTAAAAACTATTGTGGTATTGAATATGTACTTATGCACTTTATCTCTTATTAGGTTGCTTGTTGTGCGATAACCATGTTTCTGGGGACGCCATCAACTATTCTTTGTTGAATATCATGTGAGTTGCTATGCATGTCCGTCTTGTCTGAAGTAAGAGAGATCTACCACCTTAATGGTTGGAGCATACATATTGTTAGAGAAGAACATTGGGCCGCTAACTAAAGCCATGATTCATGGTGGAAGTTTCAGTTTTGGACATATATCCTCAATCTCATATGAGAATAATAATTGTTGCCACATGCTTATGCATTAAAGAGGAGTCCATTATCTGTTGTCCATGTTGTCCCGGTATGGATGTCTAAGTTGAGAATAATCAAAAGCGAGAAATCCAAAATGCGAGCTTTCTCCTTAGACCTTTGTACAGGCGGCATGGAGGTACCCCATTGTGACACTTGGTTAAAACATGTGTATTGCGATGATCCGGTAGTCCAAGCTAATTAGGACAAGGTGCGGGCACTATTAGTATACTATGCATGAGGCTTGCAACTTGTAAGATATAATTTACATAACTCATATGCTTTATTACTACCGTTGACAAAATTGTTTCATGTTTTCAAAATAAAAGCTCTAGCACAAATATAGCAATCGATGCCTTCCTCTTTGAAGGACCATTTTTTTTGCTTTTATGTTGAGTCAGTTCACCTATTTCTCTCCACCTCAAGAAGCAAACACTTGTGTGAACTGTGCATTGATTCCTACATACTTGCATATTGCACTTGTTATATTACTCTATGTTGACAATATCCATGAGATATACATGTTACAAGTTGAAAGCAACCGCTGAAACTTAATCTTCTATTGTGTTGCTTCAATGTCTTTACTTTAAATTATTGCTTTATGAGTTAACTCTTATGCAAGACTTATTGATGCCTGTCTTGAAAGTGCTATTCATGAAAAGTCATTGCTTTATGATTCAGTTGTTTACTCATGTCATTACCATTGTTTTGATCGCTGCATTCATTACATATGTTTACAATAGTATGATCAAGGTTATGATGGCATGTCACTCCAGAAATTATCTTTGTTTATCGTTTACCTGCTCGGGACGAGCAGGAACTAAGATTGGGGATGCTGATACGTCTCCGACGTATCGATAATTTCTTATGTTCCATGCCACATTATTGATGATATCTACATGTTTTATGCACACTTTGTGTCATATTCGTGCATTTTCCGGAACTAACCTATTAACAAGATGCCGAAGTGCCGGTTCTCGTTTTACGCTGTTTTTGGTTTCAGAAATCCTAGTAAAGAAATATTCTCGGAATTGGACGAAATCAACGCCCAGGTTCCTATTTTGCCCGGAAGCATCCAGAACACCCGAGAGCCGCCAGAGGAGGGCCTTGTGGGCCCCAGACGACAGGGTGGCGCGGCCTGGGGGTGGCCCGCGCCCCCCTATGGTGTCGTCGCCCCGTTGACCTTCTGACGCCGCCTCTTCGCCTATAAAAAGGTCCCAGACCTAAAACCTCGATACGAAAAAAAGCCACGGTACGAGAAACCTTCCAGAGCCGCCGCCATCGCGAAGCCAAGATCTGGGGGACAGGAGTCTCTGTTCCGGCACGCCGACGGGACGGGGAAGTGCCCCCGGAAGGCTCCTCCATCGACACCACCGCCATCTTCATCAACGCTGCTGTCTCCCATGAGGAGGGAGTAGTTCTCCATCGAGGCTCGGGGCTGTACCGGTAGCTATGTGGTTCATCTCTCTCCTATGTACTTCAATACAATAATCTCATGAGCTGCCTTACATGATTGAGATTCATATGATGATGCTTGTAATCTAGATGTCATTATGCTAGTCAAGTGGGTTTTACTTATGTGATCTCCGGAGACTCCTTGTCCCACGTGTGTAAAGGTGACGAGTGTGTGCACCGTGTGGGTCTCTTAGGCTATATTTCACGAGAATACTTATTCACCGTTATGAATGGCGTAGTGAAGTGCTTATTTATATCTCTTTATGATTGCAATGTGTTTTGTATCACAATTTATCTATGTGCTACTCTAGTGATGTTATTAAAGTAGTTTTATTCCTCCTGCACGGTGTAATGGTGACGAGTGTGTGCATCCGTGTTAGTACTCGGCGTAGGCTATGATTATGATCTCTTGTAGATTATGAAGTTAACTATTGCTATGATGGTATTGATGTGATCTATTCCTCCTACATGGTGTGAAGGTGACAGTGTGCATGCTATGTTAGTACTTGGTTTAGTCGTGTTGATCTTTCATGCACTCTAAGGTTATTTAAATATGAACATTGAATTGTGGAGCTTGTTAACTCCGGCATTGAGGGTTCGTGTAATCCTACGCAATGTGTTCATCATCCAACAAGAGAGTGTAGAGTATGCATTTATTATTCTGTTATGTGATCAATGTTGAGAGTGTCCACTAGTGAAAGTCTAATCCCTAGGCCTTGTTCCTAAATATCGCTATCGTCGCTTGTTTACTTGTTTCTATTGCGTTACTACTCTGCTGCGTTACTACTGCTTGTTTACTGTCCCGGGCAAAGCACTTTTCCGGTGCCGTTGCCACTTGCTCATACTTATTTATACCACCTGTATTTCACTATCTCTTCGCCGAACTAGTGCACCTATTAGGTGTGTTGGGGACACAAGAGACTTCTTGCTTTGTGGTTGTAGGGTTGCATGAGAGGGATATCTTTGACCTCTTCCTCCCTGAGTTCGATAAACCTTGGGTGATCCACTTAAGGGAAACTTGCTGCTGTTCTACAAACCTCTGCTCTTGGAGGCCCAACACTGTCTACAAGAATAGAAGCACCCGTAGACATCAGTACCCCTTTGTGACACTTGGTTGAAACATAATCCATGGAAATCCGAGCTAATTAGGACAAGGAGCGGGCACTATTAGTATTCGATGCATGTGGTTTGCAACTTATAGGAGGTTTTATGCATAACACATATGAATTATTACTACCGTTGACAAAATTGTTTCCATGTTTTCAAAATAAAAGCTCTAGCACATAAGTAATCCCTGCTTCCCTCTGCGAAGGGCCTTTCTTTTACTTTATGTTGAGTCAGTTTACCTACTTCTTTCTATCTTAGAAGCAAACACTTGTGTCAAATGTGCGCATTGATTCTTACATACTTGCTTATTTGCACTCATCATATTACTTTGTATTGACAATTATCCATGAGATATACATGTTGAAAGTTGAAAGCAACTGCTGAAACTTAAATCTTCCTTTGTGTTGCTTCAAAACCTTCTATTAAGAATCTATTGCTTTATGAGTTAACTCTTATGCAAGACTTGTTGATGCTTGTCTTGAAAGTACTATTCATGAAAAGTTTTTGCTATATGATTCAGTTGTTTAGTCATTATCTTTACCATTGCTTTGAATCACTTCATTCATCTCATATGCTTTACAACAGTATTGATCAAGATTATGATAGTAGCATGTCACTTCAGAAATTATCCTTGTTATCGTTTACCTACTCGAGGGCGAGTAGAAACTAAGCTTGGGGATGCTTGATACGTCTCAAACGTATTATAATTTCTTATGTTCCATGCTAGTTTTATGACAATATCTACATGTTTTATCCATACTTTATATCATTTGGATGCATTTTCCGGCACTAACCTATTAACAAGATGCCGAAGCGTCAGTTCCTGTTTTCTGCTGTTTTTGGTTTCAAAAATCCTACACAGGAAATATTCTCGGAATTGGACGAAACAAAAGCCCACGGTCTTATTTTCCACGGAGGCTTCCAGAACACCGAAGAGGAGACGAAGAGGAGCCACGAGGCGGCCACACCCTAGGGGGGCGCGGCCCCACCCCTGGGCGCGCTGCCCTATGGGGTGGGCCCCTCGGGACTCCACCGACATCGCCCTTTGCCTATATATGCTCCCAGATGTGAAAACCCTAAGAAAATCGACGATATTCCACGAAGAGTTCCGTAGCCGCCGCCATCGCGATGAAAAGTTTCGGGGGACAGAAGTCTCTGTTCTGGCACGCCGCCGGGACGGGGAATTGCCCCCGGAGTCATCTCCATCGACACCACCGCCATCTGTCTCCTATGATGAGGAGGGAGTAGTTCTCCCCCGAGGCTGAGGGCTCTACCGGTAGCTATGTGGTTCATCTCTCTCTCCCATGGTGTGATCTTTATGTGATCATGAGCTTTGTATCACTATTAATCTATGTGCTACTCTAGTGATGTTATTAAAGTAGTCTATTCCTCCTCCATGATGCAAAGTTGACAGTGTGTGCATCATGTAGTACTTTGCGTAGGTTATGATGTAATCTCTTGTGGATTATGAAGTTAACTATTACTATGATAGTATTGATGTGATCTATTCCCCCTTTCATAGCTATTGTTGACAGTCTGTATGCTATGTTAGTACTCGGTCTAAATTGCAACGGTCTATTATGCACTCTAGAGGTTACTTTAATATGAACTCCGGATTCACTCTCCACGGTGTGATGGTGACAGTGTGCACGTCGTGTGTGATTCCTTTATGACGTTGTGGAGCTTGTTTACTCCGGCTTGAGGTGTGCTTTTATAGCCCTACACAATGAATGGTGTTTGTTATCCAACAAGAGAGTGTTTAAGAGTAGCATTTATTTATTCAATTATGTGATCATTGTTGAGAGTGTCCTCTAGTGAAAGTATGATCCCTAGGCCTTGTTTCTAAGCATTGAAATCCCGTTTCCAACAAGTTATGTTACATGTTCGCTTGCTACCATCTTTATTTGAGATTGCAATTACTACTTATAATCATCCATATTACTTGTATTTCACTATCTCTTCGCCGAACTAGTGCACCTATACATCTGACAAGTGTATTAGGTGTGTTGGGGACACAAGAGACTTCTTGTATCTTAATTGCAGGGTTGCTTGAGAGGGATATCTTTGACCTCTACCTCCCTGAGTTCGATAAACCTTGGGTGATTCACTTAAGGGAAACTTGCTGCTGTTCTACAAACCTCTGCTCTTGGAGGCCCAACACTGTCTATAGGAAAAGAAGCGTGCGTAGAAATCAACCGGCAATTGTAATATGCAATGAATGAGTGATGTCGGCGTACCTCCCCCCAAGCTTAGGATTTTGGCCTAAGTGGAGATCAACCCCACGGTGCCCATGAGGTGGCACCTCCGTGATATGATGAAGGAGGATCCTGTCCTTGTTACAAGCTGGAGGACGCACCAGGATACGTGACGGTGTACCCATCAGAGGGCTCGGCGTCCTCAGAGTCGTGCTGCTGGTGAAAGCCTAGTATCCTCAGCTGCTCATCCACCTCCTCCTTGGAGCGCGACCACGGCCTCCTACGAACACTGAACAAATCGGCCTGCGGCAAAGGGATTTCCCTCTCATCCCCATCAATAAACAACATTCTATAGACAATATTTTCTAAATTAGAGTTAGTTGTGACAAATTGGTGACCCTTCATAGCAGCAATATCAAGCTTAATAGGAATTAATTTCTCATCACTAGGATCAACAGAAAGACCTAGATATGCAACAATACGTGAAGCAACAATTCCTCCATAAATAGGTCCCTTATTAGATAAGCGACGAGCAATGAGAGGACCAAGATGATAAGGTGTACTTCCAGTAAGTGCAGCAACCAGAAAAGCAAGATGATAACTAGAAATCTTGCTAGTGTTCTCCCTACCAAGAATGCTAGTAGCAAGATAGTAAGTGAAATATCTAATGGCAGGGAGCTGAATGTTCCTTATCTTGCCACGCTGAATGGTACGGTCATCATCGTTGGTAACTTCTCGATAGAGTTCCATCAAAGCTTTGGGGTGGTTCTCGATTATCTTCGCTGTACCTATAGGAGTAATGTCCAGCAGCACAAAAATCACCCAACTTCATAGTAATAGGCATATCATAAATCTTAAATTTAACTGATGGTGTGAAAGGTGTGTTGCTGAATTTAAAGCTTTCAACAAAGATTTTAGTTAGCATATAAAATTGATCACTCTCATCTTCCATATAGGTATACAAGCCCACCCTATTAATGAGAAACAAGAAGTCATCAACTAGCCCTGCATTACGCAAAAAGTCAGTGCACGGAAAGGATGAAGCATTAGGAATCCCATTGTCCTCTTCATCTTCAAAGCTAGGTGCAATGACATTCTCATCATAGGATCGCCTAACTCGAGTAGTTGCCCTTGAAGGCCTTGCCACTCTTGGCGTAT
>NC_061509.1:185538473-185727495 GCF_022539505.1 Lolium rigidum
GCCCACTTGATTTACGGTGGACCCCACACCCTAATTGGGCCGGCCCACTTGCTTTAAGGTGGACCCCACCCACTACTGGGCCGGCCCACTAACTAGTTGGTCCAGCCCAATTGCTTTTGTGGTGGACCCCACATACTAAATGGGCCGGCCCTTTAAGAGGAAAGTGGGACCCACCTGTGTTTTTGGCACGGCCCACTATCTTGTTGGGCCGGCCCACTTGCTATATGGTGGACCCTACATACTAAATGGGCCGGCCCATTAACAGGAAAGTGGGACCCACCTGTGCTTTTGGCCTGGCCCACTATCTTGTTGGGTCGGCCCACTTACTACATGGTGGACCCCACATACTAAATGGGCCGGCCCTTTAAGAGGAAAGTGGGACCCACCTGTGTTTTTGGCCCGGCCCACTAGCGTGTTGGGCCGGCCCACTTGTTATATGGTGGACCCCACATACTAAATGGGCCGGCCCTTTAACTGGAAAGTGGGACCCACCTGTGATTTTGGCCCTGATGCGTGCAGTCGACACGTCCGTTGGGAACACCAAGAGGAAGGTGTGATGCGTACAGTAGCAAGTTTTCCCTCAGAAAGAAACCAAGGTTTATCGAACCAGGAGGAGCCAAGAAGCACGTTGAAGGTTGATGGCGGAGGAGTGTAGTGCGGCGCAACACCAGGGATTCCGGCGCCAACGTGGAACCTGCACAATACAATCACAGAACTTTGCCCCAACGTAACAGTGAGGTTGTCATTCTCACCGGCTTGCTGTAAACAAAGGATTAGATGTATAGTGTGGATGATGATGATTGTTTGCGAAGAACAGTAAAGAACAATTGCAGTAGATTGTATTTTAGATGTAAAGAATAGGACCGGGGTCCACAGTTCACTAGCGGTGTCTCTCCCATAAGATAACCAGATGTTGGGTGAACAAATTACAATTGGGCAATTGACAAATAAAGAAGGCATAACAATGCACATACATATATCATGATGAGTACTATGAGATTTAATCAGGGCATTACGACAAAGTACATAGACCGCTATCCAGCATGCATCTATGCCTAAAAAGTCCACTTTCAGGTTATCATCCGAACCCCCTCCAGTATCTATTATATAATTAAAACAACAAACAACCAACGGTTTAGATTAGCTAGATGGAAGCAAATTAAGAAACAACGCCCAAGATTAATAACTTGCTAACGCGCTGTGGGTTTCGGTTTGGATATGCGTATAAAGTTCCTTCAAATCCACGTCTAACCCGTCTAAACCGATCTTTTTCCACCTCTGATCAGCCGCCGCCCTCCGCATGGCTCCGCCGGATCTTCCGTCTCCTCTCTTTCTACTCTCTATCTCTGGCTGAGGCGGAACTCCCGGCCGGTGCCGTCGCCGCAGCAACAACCGCCAGAGGCCGCCAAGACGTGCAACACCTCTGTTGTAAAGTTCGTGTCCCTTCCGGATCGAGCAGCACGAGGACTCCAAGTGTGACCTCGATCGTCTCAACGTAAGTGTCTTCCATCCATCGATCTTGGTCCTTCGTCCGGCACAACTACAATAGTTCAGGATTGAGCCGATTGATGGAAATCTGATTCGGACCAGAACGACATGTTTCTATACATATATTTCATATGTGTCCAGCTCCACCCCGTGATAGCTAGGTACTCAAGAGCTTCAACGAGTAAGCCATCCACAAGACATGGAGAAAGGTAAGCCATGGCCGTTTCATCGGCTTAGCTTAAGTAAAGGCTGCAGCAATCGATGGTATATGCTCTTGGTCCTTCAACAGCGTTGATGATTGGTTAATTTACTGCAGATGGCTGCGATGCGTGACACTCACAGCATGCATTATACGCCCGCGACCCCTAAGACTATCAAAGGCACGAGTGGTAAAATATAGGCACGGCACCACCAACATTGGGTAATATCGCCCTGAACTTCATGTGCTTCTGATTATATTGATCACATATCTGTATATCCTGTTATAGGTATATATATTATATTTTGAGATACCATCCGAGTTGAAACTATATATATTGATCTGTGAAGCATTCTTTGTTTTCCTGCAACTCCAACTATAATATAAGAGCTAGCAAACACGACTACTCAAATAACTACTGAAAATTAGTACGTACCCTTCCAGCTTAATATTATTTATCACCAGATGTACTCTATGGCATACGAGTATTAGTCTCCAGGAAGCGTCAAGGAGGTGGCCGGGTTTCAAGAACCTTACAGTTGTGATAATCACTTGCACTTCTGGACAAGTGCAGGAGGGAGAAGCTCTCAGCTCTAAAAGCCAAGACGAAGGGCGACATGGCATGGTGTTCTACATGTGAAATATATGAGTAGTTTAGGTTTGATTTCTAGCTTTCGGCAGGTTTTAGAAGGCTCGAGCACGTTTAATCTTTTAAATTCGAAGAGTACCTGTCCTTTGAAAGAACGTGGTTGCCCTATCATATATTTTTTTTTTATTATATAACAATATTACCAACTGATTATCATGCCTGATATTTGGTCACAATGAAGCGCGGCGATCTTCTTTGCTAAGGTCGTGGCAGAAAATCACTACCCTGCACATCAGCCATGCCGACGAAACAAAGAGGCACGATCTCTGGTCCCAACCTTGGTGCAGGCATGGGACGCCCTGGAGCACTAGACCAGGCCATGGCTATGGCCTATGGGCCACACAGGGATCCGATAATATATAATAGTCGTATGGGCAGCTGACGACATCGGCTATTGGGCTCTATTCGCATATGGTGGTGCTCCCTAGCAGGTATGGATTCTTTATTTCATATTTAGTGATATATTGAAACTTCACATATTTGACATTCACTCTCTAGATTGAGTTGCTGAAATATGTATTCTTAATTTGCATAGAATGATATGATTTTTAAAGAATTTATGCAAATATCAAATCATTATGAGCTGTCTATCTTATGACAGGTAATGATGCTCATGTGGATCCTCTAAACCATTATTTCAAGAATTGGTGGAGTGATCAGGAGGTAACACCTAGACCGTAATTGAGAAGGATATCAGTAAGCTTTTGTTCTGTTTTTATCCTCATCATTTGCTTTAAATTGAAAACAA
The DNA here is from genome assembly GCF_022539505.1 of Lolium rigidum. NCBI lineage: Eukaryota > Viridiplantae > Streptophyta > Magnoliopsida > Poales > Poaceae > Lolium > Lolium rigidum. The sequence goes on from NC_061509.1 coordinate 185,541,558, forward strand.
ATATAAACAGGACCTGCCATGGAAATACTTTTAGTTTGCTCGAAATATGTATGAACCAACATTAGTTCGAAAGTATAACATCAGTTTAGGATTTAGGTAAAGTTTGAGATTAAAAAATGCTTTGACTTGGTTATCTAACGTATATTTTCTCCTAGATTAGTGAGTGGACGTGAGCAGCACTAACTAGAATTTATTTTCTAAATAGGTTTTGCAAGCGAGAACAAGCATTTTTTATAAAATTAAATAAATTGCCGTATGTACGCTATTTGGTACTAATGTTTGTAGGTCTAAATATCATCTAGGGAGTACACTCATGTGACAACAAGGAGTGTGCCAACAAATTAGCTATGGTAGGATCATAACATGCTCGGTCCGTTGCACAAATAAGTCTTTTGTGCTTGAGCAATCTTCAATAGAGTGATAGTTAGTCGGCGACGATGTAATGTTTAATTGGTGAGGTATGAGGGGTGGCCGCAATAACATCGAGCATGATCATCTGCCATGAAGGGCCTTGGTTGTTCACGGGTAGTAGAATGCTATTTTTTCATTAAGTTGTCAAAGAAAAAAATCTCACTTTTTACCTACCTTCACGGTTTGATGTATTCTGCACGAGGTTAGTGCGGCCACCCCTCACACCTCACTTTTATCATGCATGCTTGGTTATCTAATCCTTGCCCATAAAAAAACAAACTTTTTTTATTTTCTCCTTATACTATTATTGAATTTTCTTGACATACGAACAACTAAAGTTATTTTTCGTCATCCGTAGATTTTTTTCCTATACTCAAGTATACAATCACCGTTATTATTTCTCAGTGCCGGTACCTATTTATTTATATTCATGATCAATATCCAATGAGAGCATATCAAGAAGTGAAGTTTCCTACAAAAGTATTATGAAATCCAAAAATATTGATCCTCTAAACTGAAATTGGTCAATAATATGATATGTTTAATCATGTATATAACACCTTCAAGCATTTCTATATGTTATCAGTTTCTATATGTGTGTTTTATGGAAAAGTTAAACCTTTAACATTGAGTTGATGTTGAAGTATATATAATTGTCATTTTCCTATGCAAAAAAAATTGTATATAAAAATATATTAATATAAAAATTAAGTGAATACCATAAATAAAATGAAGAAATAATTCTTAGTTACAATGTCAACTCATCACAAATTTAGCTAGCCGCGCAAATGTGCGGGCCACGCCACTAGTTAAGTTGTAAACAACAGGCAATTGCATTAAGTATTGTGCGTAATGTAATCAACACAAATATCCTTAGACAAAGCATCGACGTTTTATCCCTAGTGGCAACAGCACATCCACAACCTTAGAACTTTCTGTCACTGTCGCAGATTTAATGGAGGCATGAACCCACTATCGAGCATAAATACTCCCTCTTGGAGTCACAAGTATCAACTTGGCCAGAGCCTCTACTAGCAACGGAGAGCATGCAAGAACATAAATAACATATATGATAGATTGATAATCAACTTGACATAGTATTCAATATTCATCGGATCCCAACAAACACAACATGAAGAATTACAGATAGATGATCTTGATCATGATAGGCAGCTCACAAGATCTAACATGATAGCACAATGAGGAGAAGACAACCATCTAGCTACTGCTATATGGACCCATAGTCCAGGGGTGAACTACTCACACATCGATCCGGAGGCGATCATGGCGATGAAGAGACCTCCGGGAGATGATTCCCCTCTCCGGCGGGGTGCCGGAGGCGATCTCTGAATCCCCAGAGATGGGATTGGCGGCGGCGGCGTCTGCGGAAGGTTTTCCGTATCGTGGCTCTTGGTACTGGGGGTTTCGCGACGAAGACTTTAAGTAGGCGGAAGGGCAGGTCGAGGAGGCGTCACGAGGGGCCCACACAACGGGGCCGCGCGGCCGGCCACAGGCCGCGCCGCCCTAGTGTGGCGCCACCTCGTGACCCCACTTCGTTTCCTCTTCGGACTTCCGGAAGCTTCGTGGAAAAATAGGCCCCCGGGCGTTGATTTCGTCCAATTCCGAGAATATTTCCTTACTAGGATTTCGAAACCAAAAACGACGAACATGACAAGCGGCTCTTCGGCATCTCGTCAATAGGTTAGTGCCAAAAAATGCATAAATATGACATATAATGTATATAAAACATGTGAGTATCATCATAAAAGTAGCATGGAACATAAGAAATTATAGATACGTTTGAGACGTATCAGGCCCGGCCCACTATCTTGTTGGGCCGGCCCACTTGCTATATGGTGGACCCCACATACTAAATGGGCCGGCCCTTTAGCTGGAAAGTGGGACCCACTGTGTTTTTGGCCCGGCCCACTATCTTGTTGGGCCGGCCCACTTGCTATATGGTGGACCCCACATACTAAATGGGCTGGCCCATTAACGGAAAGTGGGACCCACACGTGCTTTGGCTCGGCCTGCGGCTTGTTGGGCGGCCCATTTGATCTAATGTGGACCCCCCGTACTAAATGGGCCGGCCCAATAACTTCTTGGGCCGGCCCACTTGCTTAAGGTGGACCCCACTTGGTAAATGGGCCGGCCCGATAACGAGAAAGTGGGTCCCACATGTTTTGTGGGCCGGCCCTTTTGCTCGTTGACCAGGTCAAACGAGTGCGTTCGGCCCGGCCCACATGCTTAGTGGGCCGGCCCATTAATGTTTTGACCGGTCAACCTTAGAGGTTAGGCCCGGCCCACGTAACTAATGGACCAGCCCAGCTATATAGTTGACCGGTCAAACTAAGTCAGCTGGCCCGGCCCGCAAACTTAATGGGCCGGCCCGCTTAAGAATCAATAAGACTTGCATAAGAGTTACTCATAAAGCAATAAGTTCAAAGTAAAGGCATTGAAGCAACATAAAGGAAGATATAAGTTTCAGCGGTTGCTTTCAACTTCAACATATTTATCTCATGGATAATTGTCAACATAAAGTAATATAACAAGTGCAATAGGTAAACATGTAAGAATCAATGCACACGAGTTGATACAAGTGTTTGCTTCTAAGGTAGAAAGAATAGGCAAACCGACTCAACAATAAAGTAAAAGATAGGCCCTTCGCGAGAGGAAGCATTGATTACTATATTTGTGCTAGAGCTTTTCATTTTGAAAACAAGAAACAATTTTGTCAACGGTAGTAATAAAGCATATGTGTTATGTATAAGACATCTTATAAGTTGCAAGCCTCATGCATAGTATACTAATAGTGCTCGCACCTTGTCCTAATTAGCTTGGATTAACACGGATTATCATTGCATAGCATTTGATTGTGAGAACCGCCCTTACTTCAGACAAGACGAACATGCATAGCAACTCACATGATATTCAACAAAGGTAAAGTTGATGGCGTCCCCAGAAACATGGTTACCGCTCAACAAGCAACTTATTAAGAAATAAAACACATAAGTACATATTCTTCACCACGATAGTTTTTAAGCTATTTGTCCCATGAGCTATATATTGCAAAGACAAAGAATAGAATTTTAAAGGTAGCACTCAAGTAATTTACTTTGGAATGGCGGAGAAATACCATGTAGTAGGTAGGTATGGTGGACACAAATGGCCTGGTTATTGGCTCAAGGATTTGGATGCACGAGAAGAATTCCTCTCAATACAAGGCTAGGCTAGCAAGGTTGTTTGAAGCAAACTCAAGTATAAAAAGGTGCAGCAAAGCTCACATATTAACATATTGTAACTATTATAAGACTTTACATTGTCTCCTTGTTGTTCAAACACCTCAGCCAGAAAATATCTAGACTCTAGAGATCAATCATGCAAACCAAATTTTAACAAGCTCTATGTAGTTATTCATTAATGGGTACAAGGTACATGATGCAAGAGATTAAACAAGATCTATATGAGCACAACAATTGCCAAGTATCACATTATTCAAGACATTAAACCATTTACCACATGCGGCATTTTCCGTTTCCAACCATATAACAATGAATGAAATAGTTTAAATTTCGCAATGAACATTAAAAATAAAGCTAAGAACACATGTGTTCATATGAAACAGCGGAGCGTGTCTCTCTCCCAAACAAAGAATGCTAGGATCCGATTTTATTCAAACAAAAACAAAAATAAAAAAACAGACGCTCCAAGTAAAGCACATAAGATGTGACGGAATAAAAATATAGTTTCACTAGAGGAACCTGATAAGTTGTCGATGAAGAAGGGATGCCTTGGGCATCCCCAAGCTTAAACGCTTGAGTATTCTTAAAATATGCAGGGATGAACCACGGGGGCATCCCCAAGCTTTGACTTTTCACTCTTCTTGATCATATTGTATCATCCTCCTCTCTTGACCCTTGAAAACTTCCTCCACACCAAACTCGAAACAAACTTATTAGAGGGTCAGTGCATAATTCATATATTCAGAGGTGACATAATCATTCTTAACACTTATGGATATTGCACAAAGCTACTGAAAGTTAATGGAACAAAGAAATTCATCAAACATAGCAAAAGAGGCAATGCGAAATAAAAGGCAGAATCTGTCAAAACAGAACAGTTCGTAAAGACGAATTTTATAGTGGCACCAGAATTGCTCAGATGAAAATGCCCAAATTGAATGAAAGTTGCGTACATATATGAGGATCACGCACGTAAATTGGCAGATTTTTTTTGATTTTTCTACAGAGACTACTGCTCAAATTCGTGACAGCAAGAAATCTGTTTCTGCGCAGTAATCCAAATCTAGTATTGGCTTTACTATCAAAGACTTTACTTGGCACAACAATGTAATAAAATAAAGATAAGGAGAGGTTGCTACAGTAGTAAAAAACTTCCAAGACTCAAATATAAAATAAAGTGCAGAAGTAAAATAATGGGTTGTCTCCCATAAGCGCTTTTCTTTAACGCCTTTCAGCTAGGCGCAGAAAGTGTGTATCAAGTATTATCGAGAGATGAAGCATCAACATCATAACTTGTTCTAATAATAGAATCATAAGGTAACTTCATTCTCTTTCTAGGGAAGTGTTCCATACCTTTCTTGAGAGGAAATTTATATTTAATATTACCTTCCTTCATATCAATGGTGGCACCAACAGTTCGAAGAAAAGGTCTTCCCAATATAATGGGACAAGATGCATTGCATTCAATATCTAAGACAACAAAATCAACGGGGACAAGGTTATTGTTAACCATAATAAAAACATTATCAATCCTCCCCAAAGGTTTCTTTATAGCATTATCAACAAGATTAACATCCAAATAACAATTTTTCAATGGTGGCAAGTCAAGCATATCATAGATTTTCTTAGGCATAACAGAAATACTTGCACCAAGATCACATAAAGCATTACAACCAAAATCATTGACCCCCATCTTAATGATGGGCTCCCAACCATCTTCTAACTTCCTAGGAATAGAGGTTTCAAGTTTTAGTTTCTCTTCTCTAGCTTTTATGAGAGCATTTGTAATGTGTTTTGTAAAGGCCAAATTTATAGCACTAGCATTGGGACTTTTAGCAAGCTTTTGTAAGAACTTTATAACTTCAGATATGTGACAATCATCAAAGTCTAAACCATTATGATCTACAGCAATGGGATCATTGTCCCCAATATTTTGAAAAATTTCAGCGGTTTATCAATTTCAGCGAGTTTTAGCAGTTTCAGGCAATTTTGCACGCTTTGCACTAGGAGTAGTAACATTGCCAACACCAATTATTTTACCATTGATAGTAGAGGGTGTAGCAACATGTGAATCATTAACATTACTAGTGGTGGTAATAGTCCAAACTTTAGCTACATTATTCTCTTTAGCTAGTTTTTCGTTTTCTTCTCTTTCCCACCTAGCATGCAATTCGGCCATCAATCTAATATTCCCATTAATTAGAACTTGGATGGAATTTGCTGTAGTAGCAATCTTATTATCAATATCCTTATTAGGCATAACTTTCAATTTTAAAAGATCAACATCAGAGGCAAGACTATCAACCTTAGAAGCGAGAATATCAATTTTATCGAGCTTTTCCTCAACTGAATTTGTTAAAAGAAGTTTGTGTACTAACAAATTCTTTAAGCATGGCTTCAAGACCAGGGGGTACACTCCTATTATTTTTGTAAGAATTCCCATAAGAATTACCATAACTATTACCATTAGCAGAAGGATATGGCCTATAGTCGTTACCAGAGTTATTCCTATAAGCATTGTTGTTGAAATTATTACTTCTAATGAAATTCACATCAACATGTTCTTCTTGGGAAACCAATGAAGCTAAAGGAACATTATTAGGATCAACATTAGATCTACCATTCACAAGCATAGACATAATAGCATCAATCTTATCACTCAAGGAGGAGGTTTCTTCAACGAGAATTTACCTTCTTACCTTGTGGAGCTCTTTCCGTGTGCCATTCAGAGTAATTTATCATCATATGATCAAGAAGCTTTGTTGCCGCCCCCAAAGTGATGGACATAAAGGTACCTCCAGCAGCTGAATCCAATAGGTTCCGCGAAGAAAAATTCAGTCATGCATAAAAGGTTTGGATGATCATCCAAGTAGTCAGTCCATGGGTTGGGCAATTCTTCACCAAAGATTTCAGTCTCTCCCATGCTTGAGCAACATGTTCATTATCTAATTGCTTAAAATTCATTATGCTACTTCTCAAAGATATAATTTTAGCGGGAGGATAATATCTACCAATAAAAGCATCCTTACATTTAGTCCATGAATCAATACTATTTCTAGGCAGAGATAGCAACCAATCTTTAGCTTTTCCTCTTAAAGAGAAAGGAAACAATTTTATTTTTATAATGTCACCATCTACATCCTTATACTTTTGCATTTCACATAGTTCAACAAAATTATTAAGATGGGCAACAGCATCATCAGAACTAACACCAGAAAATTGCTCTCTCATAACAAGATTCAGTAAAGCAGGTTTAATTTCAAAGAATTACGCTGTAGTAGCAGGTGGAGCAATAGGTGTGCATAAGAAATCATTATTATTTGTGCTAGTGAAGTCACACAACTTAGTATTCTCAACAGTACCCATTTTAGCAGTAGTAAATAAAGCAAACTAAATAAAGTAAATGCAAGTAACTAATTTTTTTGTGTTTTTGATATAGAGAACAAGACAGTAAATAAAGTAAAACTAGCAACTATTTTTTTTGTGTTTTGATATGAGAAGCAAACAAAGCAGTAAATAAAGTAAAGCAAGACAAAAACAAAGTAAAGAGATTGGAAGTGGAGACTCCCCTTGCAGCGTGTCTTGATCTCCCCGGCAACGGCGCCAGAAAAAGAGCTTGATGCGTGCAGTCGACACATCCGTTGGGAACCCCAAGAGGAAGGTGTGATGCGTACAGTAGCAAGTTTTCCCTCAGAAAGAAAACCAAGGTTTATCGAACTAGGAGGAGCCAAGAAGCACGTTGAAGGTTGATGGCGGAGGAGTGTAGTGCGGCGCAACACCAGGGATTCCGGCGCCAACGTGGAACCTGCACAACACAATCACAGAACTTTGCCCCAACATAACAGTGAGGTTGTCAATCTCAGCGGCTTGCTGTAAACAAAGGATTAGATGTATAGTGTGGATGATGATGATTGTTTGCGAAGAACAGTAAAGAACAATTGCAGTAGATTGTATTTCAGATGTAAAGAATAGGACCGGGGTCCACAGTTCACTAGCGGTGTCTCTCCCATAAGATAACCAGATGTTGGGTGAACAAATTACAGTTGGGCAATTGACAAATAAAGAAGGCATAACAATGCGCATACATATATCATGATGAGTACTATGAGATTTAATCAGGGCATTACGACAAAGTACATAGACCGCTATCCGAGCATGCATCTATGCCTAAAAAGTCCACTTTCGAGGTTATCATCCGAACCCCCTCCAGGTATTAAGTTGTAAACAACAGACAATTGCATTAAGTATGGTGCGTAATGTAATCAACACAAATATCCTTAGACAAAGCATCGATGTTTTATCCCTAGTGGCAACAGCACATCCACAACCTTAGAACTTTACATCCTCTGTCCCAGATTTAATGGAGGCATGAACCCACTATCGAGCATAAATATTCCCTCTTGGAGTCACAAGTATCAACTTGGCCAGAGCCTCTACTAGCAACGGAGAGCATGCAAGAACATATAACATATATGATAGATTGATAATCAACTTGACATAGTATTCAATATTCATCGGATCCCAACAAACACAACATGAAGAATTACAGATAGATGATCTTGATCATGATAGGCGGCTCACAAGATCTAACATGATAGCACAATGAGGAGAAGACAACCATCTAGCTACTGCTATGGACCCATAGTCCAGGGGTGAACTACTCACACATCGATCCGGAGGCGACCATGGCGATGAAGAGACCTCCGGGAGATGATTCCCCTCTCCGGCAGGGTGCCGGAGGCGATCTGCTGAATCCCCCGAGATGGGATTGGCGGCGGCGGCGTCTCTGGAAGGTTTTTGTAATATCCCAGGTAATGGGGTTACAAAAATAGAGGAAACAGATTGTGCATTGCATTCATGCATAGAAAATCTGGGGAATTTTCGCGCTTTAAAGTAAAACAGATCACGATGATCGAAGTTTCACTTGACCTTGGTGGAATTGAAGTAGCTCATCAAGTCAAGCGCTATAAACCTCAAAGTGACTTTGCTAAAACCTTGTTTTGGGTAGAGATGATTTGATCTAAGGGGTTAGATCAAATGGAACTAATAATCAACACAACAACACTTTACTCAATGATCAATTGCTTGATCTTATGAAAGGTTATAATATGGTAATCCTTGTCATAACATATGAACACCAATTCAATTGCAAATCAAGAAATAATAAAATGGAGATAAACTCTATAAATATATATCCTTCTCCATTCCAAATTATTATACATCAAACCTAGAGAGGTGAGAGTTATATATAATTTATTAGAGAAGCAATAACAAACCTGGAGCTAAACCTTGGATATACATCCAAGTATTCAAATCATCATCTCTAAGAGAAACAGTAGGATATTATTCAAGACAATTCCTAGAGAGAGAACCTAATTTTGTTAAACCTAGATATTGATGATCACATCAACCTCTAGGGAGCCTAACCTTAGGTTATCATTGAATTCCTTCCCAAATGAGAGAGACCATTCATACTAACCATAGCTTTACCTACTTAAGAATCAAGGACACCATTGAACTAAAGTATTAGGAGTTAAACCATTTCATTTGGGAGTGGTGAGATAACCCATTATCACATGGTATAATACCATATCCATGAATTGATAAGGTAAGTAAGAGACCAACCCAACTAAGCTAGACAAATGGAACCTTAGCCTAGATACCTAAGGAGATATTAGGAATACACCATATAATAACTATTCCTATATAAGAGAGCTCAAGCTATGGTGTTACACTCAAGTTAGTTGAGGCAACACTTGAATTTAAGGGAGAGAACTATATATACAACCAAATGATTATATCATCATTAATTAAGTAGAACCCTAACATAATATCTCAGGCATTCTCCTGGGATATAAATTATTGAGTCAACCATAACTATGCCTATTCAAGAAACTATAAGAGAAAGTATATATTTAGTTGATCAAGACAACACTTAATCTTGGAAGTGAGAAACCAAATTCATCAGAGATACCTTAGGAAGTCCAACCTTGATCATTATAAATTGTGTAATGACCATAAACCCTAAAGAACTTGAGGTTAAGATATTAAGAACAAGATGATCATATATAATATATGATCATGCTTTGGAGATATGTAAGGACAAGTTAAACCTTAATAAGATAAGTAGATACCATTCACCACATGAAATTATAGGGAGGTAACTAATAAGCAAACCTAGGCTTATATCCCAACCTTAACTGGTGGACCACATGGTGATCATAAGTGGAGTTCTACCACCTCTGCAATCCACTTGTCCTTCACCTAAGAAACATAAGAAAACCTTAGAGTTAAACCCTATACTTCATAATGGTGAGAAACCATACATCCATATGATCAAAGTTAACTATGAAAGAACCATAATCACTTTAGTTACTTTAATGATAAATTGAGGATACCAATAGAAGTTAATTGGGAGAAGACAAAACTAATTCTTAAGTCCTTAGTAACTAAAGGAGAATCTCAACTATTAAGCAAGTAACCACCTTAAAATGGATAGGGAAACTAAACCCTGGTTGTGTATCACTTGGGTGATCACAACTATAGGCCTAGTTCACATATGAGATTCAAACCATTTGCCATTAGGTGAATATGATAAGAACCCTATAATTGTTCACTAGTTAAAGCTCATGCTTCATTATGGAACTTAAGAATAATTTAGTGCTACACCCTTTGATTAGAACCATGGTGGTGATCAACCACTCATAATTATAACCAAGACCAAACCATGATGAGAGTAATACCTACTCTAGGTAATCCCAAGTATTATTAAATATAATCCTAATGCTACCTTTGAAATATGGATACAATAAATCACAAGACCTTAATCAACAAGTGTTCACATGAAATAACAGGCACATGAACAGATTCTCAAATAGAAACCAAGCCCTCATAATAATCTTTAAAAATGCTTTGGGAAGCAATTATCCACTTTAAATAATTCAAAAGAGAGTTGTATTACAAGGAGGAACAGGAATTCCAAAGAAAACATAAGCTCATGGCTAAATTGAGATTTAAATAGGACCCACAATGATACAAATAAAATCATGCATAACACATTAGTTTTGGGCAATGAAATAATGCAATGATCACTATTGCTAAGTCCTAAATTGAAAATAAGTAGAAACATCTGAAAGCATAATTGAATTAAAATATGAATTTAAAACAGAATTCAAACTAGGAAATCCAAAACAGAAAATAAATAAATAAAAGGAAGAGGAACTGGGCTCACCTGACTCACCTAGTCGGTCACCGAGCCCAGCAGGAGTCCAGCAACACAGCCCACTAGGCAGCCCAAGGTCCAGCCTAAAGCAAAGCCCATCTCAGCCCAAAATACCTGTTCGTTAAAAAAAAGAATGGAGGGGGGTCGTCCTCATCTTCTCCAGCACATGCTGGCCAGCGCAACATCGTGCTCCCCTTCTCCTCGTCGGTGGCGGCTTCTCCTCGCCGGAGGTGTGACGAGGCACCCTCCCGAGTCGTATAAAACCTAAACGATGAACCCTAGCTCGAGTTCTTTCTCTCTCTGCTCCAATTCGCCCTATGCCGAAACTCTGGCCGCACCACTCCATCATTACCGCCGTAGATTGAAGCATCTTCAAGCCACACTGAGAAGCTCTGGAGCTTCGCTAGGATGAGTAGAGCAGCCCAGTACAAGGAATCGAACCGAAGCATCCTCTATCGAGCCAATTTGAAGATTTCCCCTGCGCCGGTGATCGCCGGTATCGGCAAAACTCGGCTCGAATTCGGCCGCAATCCTCACCGCCGACCACACCATCCATTCCAGGGTACAAATACGCACTCATAGCTCATTTATCCTTATCATTTGGCATGCGGTAGCCTGATTTCGAGACCTCGCCGGAGTTGTGCGCCGCAGACATGAATCACGGTGATGCTCCGGTGGTCTAATCGAGTAATAAACACCACCATCCGACTCAGCGTGAAGAGGGGGTCCGGAAAATACTACTCACACATCCCAGTAGGCCTTAGATCGGCGGCGCGGTCGTTCTCTGGCCGTCGGCGTCAAGCCGCCGGCAAGAGCGACGTGGCCAGTGGGTCCCTCACAAGGTCTTTGACCAGTCTTTGTCCAGGTGGCCGCTGACATGGATTCGGGCCCCATCTGTCATTGTCTGTGGTTAGAATTGAACCGGTACAAGTAGTATTCCTGTTTAAATTTCAATTTTCATTAATATCTGAAACTTTGCAGATTTATAGAAAATTCATTATAACTCGGAAAATTATAAATAAGATATCAAAATTCTTAGAAAAGTAAAATCTATCCAATAAAAATATAATATGAAATTTTTATTTTTAATAAAAATTCAATTATTTAATACTTATTAATTAAGCCTTTTCCATTAATTCCAAATTCAATTAAAATTCAATAATTAAGAAAAACTTCCAAAAATTAATAAAAACCAGTAAGAAAATAAGGAAAATATTAAAACTAATTTTCCTTTGTTTATAATTTATTAAATCCTTAATAGGAGGATTTAAACCCTTATTAATAATTGTCTTAATTATTAATTCTTTAAAAATAAGAAAATGTCAAATCCAATATTATTTTTAATTCAAAATTATTAATAACTTCAACTTTATAATGAAGTTATCAAGCTAATAACTATATGGTGATTAAGAAACCCTAATTCCATATTGAATAAAGAACACAACCTCATAATTGTATGTGGAACTCTAAAACCCTAGTTATTTGCAACATGTGATCATGCTTACAAAACCTAGATGATCAAATTTGATCACTAAAGTGTAAACCCTAGTTACTATTCTCTTAGGCATCAACACTAGTTATCCATATTAAGCATCACACCATTGTGATGAACCCTAATAGCAACCATACCTATTATTAAGCATTACATAACCATGTTCCACTAAACCCTACTAGTGTTGGATACTTATGAACCATTTTATTTAGAAACCAACCATTCTTCACTTAGTGAATCCAATAATAAAACCTAGACAACCTCAACCCTAATTGCAATACTTCTTATTACTTAAGAAGTATGTTCTTCAAAAGTTATTCTTTGGAAGAAAACTAAGAATAGCCAACAACCCTGCCTTATAGGACCTATAAACCCTAACTATCTACCACCAAGCAAGTATACCAACCCTGATAGCAATCATATACTAGTAATTGCTTAAGATACTTATGCTTTACTAAAACCATACAAGCCCTATTGGTTGATGAATCAAACATCTTTAGGATCCATCTAATACCTATTCCAGCAACTACATGCAGCCATAGTCAACCATAGAAAACCACCCACTTAATTATCATACTTGTTCTTTATTAAAGAACATGTTCTTCAAAAGTTATTCTTTTAAAGTATATGATAATTAATCATTAACCATGCCATATAGTACTAAATCGACCAATCGTTCTTTACTTGTTAATATTATGCCAATTATCATTCTTTGTGTGCTCAATTGATTATTATGCTCTATTAACTACATGTTGATAATACCAAGTAATCACAACTGAATAAGAACCTTGTATGTGAATCACTCTAAAAGTGCAACACACCCTGAACCAATCATTACAACTCACTGATCCCAAATCATCGGGGTTAGGTCACGCTTAGAGCGATTGCATCTCATTCTTATGCATTATTGCATCCTTGCCAATCTTTTAAACATCGTCCTATCGGACGATGATGCTATTTCAGAATTTGGAGTTATTGCGTATCGAAGACCTTGCATGCATAATCTTGCAGTCAAGAAAGGCAAGTTCATCGCTTGCTCATGTCATTTGAGTATTTCTATCAAATTACTTGCAAAGTATTATGGTTATCACTATTGCATAAAAATCAAAACCACTACTTTCATAACTATGAATATGACTATGTGGTGGGCAATGGAACCATGGATTGTGTTGATATGGTGGAGGTTCCATTGCACGGGTTTATATCCATCTAGGATTAAACAACAAATGTCGCCGATGATTCTTGTGCCGTAATACCCGTGTTAACCATAAGATCCGGAGTGGGACGGAGTAGTCAAAAGTGTTTCCACCTCGCGTTCATCAACGGATGCGCTTACCGTAGCAGCTTGTATCCGGCGGAACAACCGGAGGGTGGGGATCCCATTCTAATTCCCCACGGTAAAGCATTGCTTGCCGTAGCAGCTTGTGTCTTGCGGAACAACCGGAGGGTGGGGATCCCATTCTAATTCCCCACGGTAATGCGGTCTATGATGGGTTGCAGCTACCGGCGTAGGAGTGTATGGTAGAGCCCAAGCACCGTCGTCGTGGTCGGGGTCCACCCTGAAATTACGGGAATAATGGGACCGGCGTGGACCCAGGGTCGGGGCATGCAACAACGGGTGGGTGTTCGAGGTAGCGGAGGAACATGATTGGCTAGACTTTATACCGGGCCTCACACCAAAGGAAGTGTGGACGGGTCGCCTCGGTTGGCACCAAGGTTAAGATCTCTTATGGGTAAAGCAACACACCTCTCGCAGAGTGTAAAGAACCGTGACTCTGTCACTCCCTGTTCCGGGATATGGAACTGCGAACGCGGCCGGAAAGGAGCTCCATGAAGTTCTAGTAAACCGGTGAAGGCTGACGGACATAGTTCTTCCGAATAAAAGCAACCTTTTGAAGAAATGGTTATGAAAACCTGCATTGGTATTAGACTTTCCGGTCTAATGCCGTAGTTAGTGCATTAAACACCTCTTTCCTATAATGAACTTGTTGAGTACGCTCGTACTCATCCCACTCTTAAATCCCCGCTTAGATATGGAGGCCACGAAGGAGGATCTACAGTGCAACTCGAAGACCGAGGAAATCAACAACTACTTCAAGGGACATGAACCTGTCAGAGGAGTCAAACACCACATCTAACAAGGAGACAACCTACATTAGCAATAGAAGGAACTAGCTTCCTAAACTTAGCTCCTATTTAGCTAGAATCTATTCATAGCCTCTGTAGCTAGTTAAATACTCTACAAATAGAGTTCGTGTTAGGATTATAGACTACGAGTCGTTCTCCTGGAGTTTATTTGCAGTTTTACCTCATTGTAAAGTAGGAGGCTGTGCTGATTTTCTGTAACAGAGTCTGTATGTAATTCTATAGACATGCCTTGGACCCGCATATGTTTCTATTGTACCACTCTGAGCGATATAATACTAGTGGAACGGTGTTTCATTGATGTTATATCAGACTTGCATACTACACCATGCAGTGGTATGCCGGGTCACCACAGTTGGTATCAGAGCAAATGCTTTGACCTTAGGATTAAAACCCTTTAAAGGAGACCTATAGGATTGGTAGTGTCTATAGGAAGTTGTCTTAGCTAAACCAAATATTTTTATGACTTGAGATGGATATTCACTTGAGAATAATCCTGACACACTTGAGTCAAATCTTCTTACCTACCTTTCTTAAGTGAAATTAGTTAGCTAATCCCAAACATGTAGCATACCATTAAGTCCTTAAAACGATAGATGAGTAGATCACAGTTGGTATACAATACATGGTAGTCCCAAGAGAGGATACAACCATAAGGAAGATATCCTAGTGGAAGATGTGTACCAACATATGTTATGATTAAGTAAAAGTTATCCAGACCTGTAAAAGGAGTAATATCAAGTGATGAAGGTAATTAAGATGTCCTAATAGAAGTTGTAGACCAAGTTAAGTAATGAGTAAGTAAAATTATCTAGACGTGTGAAAACAAGCTTGCTAGTAAGTGATAACTATGAGTTATATGAGGTAGTATAGACCATGATGAGTCAATCATGAGAGGTAAGTAAGAGAGATAGAAATAAAACATGTCTACTTACAGAGTAGTGATAGTAATCATATATGATTCACCTGAGAATCATTATGTGATGGACTAGAACCTCATAATTAATTAAGAGGAGTACAATCAGAAGCCAAGTGCAAAACTATAGTGCAAGGATTGTGTTCCAAAAAATATGGGAAGTGTGCCAAGCACATCATGACCATATGCTTATGGTAGAAACACTTAGAAGTATAGGAACTATATCCTAATAAATATGTATTCAGAGTAACCATATTAGAACTAGAGGTATCATACAAAATAGTCCTCAATAGCACTTACATATGGTATAATACTAAGTTAAGTAGTACTTCCAAAGAAAATTAGGTTAACCTTAACCATCCCAAACCACTTTGTTTCAAGTTTATCTCATTGCAAATGTGCAATTAAGGTAAAAGTTGAGACAAATAGTAGAATCCCATCTATTCGTGCTAAGTATCACGATATAAACCTATCTTATGTGGTGTTTCATACTACACATCTCAGCCCGATGTTTAGAGATGTCATACTCAACTATTATATTCAGTGCTTATGATGATGTGTATTATAAGCACAAAGCTGGATTTTCTTGAATTTTATTGGATTTTCATTGTTTGACTAGATCCATACATGAAGTTTGACTTTGATATGCAAATGCATGTTGCAATATCAAGTCCTTACTTGGTGCTATAGATCTAGAGGGTAATGGTAAACGTGTGAGGAAGTGACGAATTCTGGAAGATTCCGAAGACAAGATGAAGCTCCACCAGAAGAAAGGAGTAAATTTGTGGGATGTAACCACAATACTCTGAATGAAGTACAATCAGAAACCCATGCTTACCTCAACAGAGGAGTACTTTTGTACGAAAGAAGCATGAAGGTGAGAAATATGATGATTATGGAGAAGTAGAAGTAGAACCATAGTCATCATGGAAGAGGGAATGCAATGGAAATCACCTAGGATACTATAATCATAGTATCAGCTAGTGGTTTTCTTGCAAAATAAACCCTGAATGAAGGAATGTGATATATGAAATCATAGCACACATAAGAAGACTATAGTCGATATCAGAAGACCACAATTGGTATAATATCAATACTTTGAGATAAGGTAGAAGATGACTCGTCCAGTTGATCAGAACCTATAATAGAATCCATTTTTAGATATCAAATAGCCACAGTTGGTATAATAACCACAGCTGGTATTAGTTGGTCTAGTCCACGATTTAATTATTTGTAACAAAAGTTTGTGAACAAATAAAAATCTTGTCAGCCAAATAGCTAGATATATAATCATTTAGTCGAAGGATTCACATTGGTTGTCCACAATCAAGTGGATACACCACAAACATTCTTCGCGAGATCTTAGAAGAAGTAAAACCCATAAGCTAGAACCAGACCAATATTCCAACCATAAGTCCAATAGTTGGAAGAAAAGGAGTTGAAGACCATAAGAAAACTCTAAGGGGTAGAGTAAACATTGAGTTGGATGTACAATAACTCAATATTTTGAGCAAGATAGTTGAAGAAGGTCTGAACTGAGAGGTAGTTCGATCTTATTTTCATAAGATTATTAAACACTACTTTCGAAGGATATCAGACCGTAAGCCAAGGTTTATACCTCGAGGAAGTAAGAAGTGGTCTATAACTCGGAGAAAGTGAGTAATATTTACTCGGAAGTACGAAAGCTCAAGTAATCTAAGGTTAATGAAGTTGTATGAAGGAAATACTATAGACCAAATACAGCTCATGAAGGCCAAAGACTGAAGTAGATTGACCATACCAAAAGCCAAGACTAATAGAATGATTCCTTTCATGGAACCTAAATAAACCAAAAATAGTTATAGGTATCAACTATAAACCATGATTGGATGGACTAAATGAGTCTAATCCATTCTTAGGAATAAACCATCACGATCATTTCCATGATAAGTACCTTACGAAGTACCAATATTGAAGTTTTGGTAGTAAGGGAAAAACAAAGACCTATTTTATCAAATAGGAGAATGTTATCCAATTAGTCCTCAATAAAGACTGCCAGGACAAGAAGAAGTCCTAATCATTGAATCTTCAATGAGATAGGAAACAACATTATAATAGTTGGAAGAAATCAATGAATCAAAGTAAGAGCCATGGTTCAGAGACAAGTATTATTAGATTCCAGAGAAAATCATAGAACTGGAGTTAGAAACTTATGTTCAGAGACAAACCATAATGGATTCCAGGAAGAATCTGGACAAGGGATATATTCAATTATATCCAGTAAGATCAATACGGAGTTCGAGAAAAGAAGTAGTCTGCACAAGTCAGATCCACACTCCGAAACGTAAGAGAGTTCAAACTTCGAGGACGAAGTTTAGTTTAAGGGGTAGAGACTGTAATATCCCAGGTAATGGGGTTACAAAAATAGAGGAAACAGATTGTGCATTGCATTCATGCATAGAAAATCTAGGGAATTTTCACGCTTTAAAGTAAAACAATCACAATGAATCGAAGTTTCACTTGACCTTGGTGGAATTGAAGTAGCTCATCAAGTCAAGCGCTATAAACCTCAAAGTGACTTTGCTAAAACCTTGTTTTGGGTAGAGATGATTTGATCTAAGGGGTTAGATCAAATGGAACTAATAATCAACACAACAACACTTTACTCAATGATCAATTGCTTGATCTTATGAAAGGTTATAATATGGTAATCCTTGTCATAACATATGAACACCAATTCAATTGCAAATCAAGAAATAATAAAATGGAGATAAACTCTATAAATATATATCCTTCTCCATTCCAAATTATTATACATCAAACCTAGAGAGGTGAGAGTTATATATAATTTATTAGAGAAGCAATAACAAACCTGGAGCTAAACCTTGGATATACATCCAAGTATTCAAATCATCATCTCTAAGAGAAACAGTAGGATATTATTCAAGACTCCTAGAGAGAGAACCTAATTATGTTAAACCTAGATATTGATGATCACATCAACCTCTAGGGAGCCTAACCTTAGGTTATCATTGAATTCCTTCCCAAATGAGAGAGACCATTCATACTAACCATAGCTTTACCTACTTAAGAATCAAGGACACCATTGAACTAAAGTATTAGGAGTTAAACCATTTCATTTGGGAGTGGTGAGATAACCCATTATCACATGGTATAATACCATATCCATGAATTGATAAGGTAAGTAAGAGACCAACCCAACTAAGCTAGACAAATGGAACCTTAGCCTAGATACCTAAGGAGATATTAGGAATACACCATATAATAACTATTCCTATATAAGAGAGCTCAAGCTATGGTGTTACACTCAAGTTAGTTGAGGCAACACTTGAATTTAAGGGAGAGAACTATATATACAACCAAATGATTATATCATCATTAATTAAGTAGAACCCTAACATAATATCTCAGGCATTCTCCTGGGATATAAATTATTGAGTCAACCATAACTATGCCTATTCAAGAAACTATAAAAGAAAGTATATATTTAGTTGATCAAGACAACACTTAATCTTGGAAGTGAGAAACCAAATTCATCAGAGATACCTTAGGAAGTCCAACCTTGATCATTATAAATTGTGTAATGACCATAAACCCTAAAGAACTTGAGGTTAAGATATTAAGAACAAGATGATCATATATAATATATGATCATGCTTTGGAGATATGTAAGGACAAGTTAAACCTTAATAAGATAAGTAGATACCATTCACCACATGAAATTATAGGGAGGTAACTAATAAGCAAACCTAGGCTTATATCCCAACCTTAACTCGGTGGACCACATGGTGATCATAAGTGGAGTTCTACCACCTCTCGCAATCCACTTGTCCTTCACCTAAGAAACATAAGAAAACCTTAGAGTTAAACCCTATACTTCATAATGGTGAGAAACCATACATCCATATGATCAAAGTTAACTATGAAAGAACCATAATCACTTTAGTTACTTTAATGATAAATTGAGGATACCAATAGAAGTTAATTGGGAGAAGACAAAACTAATTCTTAAGTCCTTAGTAACTAAAGGAGAATCTCAACTATTAAGCAAGTAACCACCTTAAAATGGATAGGGAAACTAAACCCTGGTTGTGTATCACTTGGGTGATCACAACTATAGGCCTAGTTCACATATGAGATTCAAACCATTTGCCATTAGGTGAATATGATAAGAACCCTATAATTGTTCACTGGTTAAAGCTCATGCTTCATTATGGAACTTAAGAATAATTTAGTGCTACACCCTTTGATTAGAACCATGGTGGTGATCAACCACTCATAATTATAACCAAGACCAAACCATGATGAGAGTAATACCTACTCTAGGTAATCCCAAGTATTATTAAATATAATCCTAATACTACCTTTGAAATATGGATACAATAAATCACAAGACCTTAATCAACAAGTGTTCACATGAAATAACGAGCACATGAACAGATTCTCAAATAGAAACCAAGCCCTCATAATAATCTTTAAAAATGCTTTGGGAAGCAATTATCCACTTTAAATAATTCAAAAGAGAGTTGTATTACAAGGAGGAACAGGAATTCCAAAGAAAACATAAGCTCATGGCTAAATTGAGATTTAAATAGGACCCACAATGATACAAATAAAATCATGCATAACACATTAGTTTTGGGCAATGAAATAATGCAATGATCACTATTGCTAAGTCCTAAATTGAAAATAAGTAGAAACATCTGAAAGCATAATTGAATTAAAATATGAATTTAAAACGGAATTCAAACTAGGAAATCCAAAACGTAAAATAAATAAATAAAAGGAAGAGGAACTGGGCTCACCTGACTCACCTAGTCGGTCACCGATCCCAGCAGGAGTCCAGCAACACAGCCCACTAGGCAGCCCAAGGTCCAGCCTAAAGCAAAGCCCATCTCAGCCCAAAATACCTGTTCGTTAAAAAAAAAGAATGGAGGGGGGTCGTCCTCATCTTCTCCAGCACATGCTGGCCAGCGCAACGTCGTGCTCCCCTTCTCCTCGTCGGTGGCGGCTTCTCCTCGCCCGGAGGTGTGACGAGGCACCCTCCCGAGTCGTATAAAACCTAAACGATGAACCCTAGCTCGAGTTCTTTCTCTCTCGCTCCAATTCGCCCTATGCCGAAACTCTGGCCGCACCACTCCATCATTACCGCCGTAGATTGAAGCATCGTCAAGCCACACTGAGAAGCTCTGGAGCTTCGCTAGGATGAGTAGAGCAGCCCAGTACAAGGAATCGAACCGAAGCATCCTCTATCGAGCCAATTTGAAGATTTCCCCTACGCCGGTGATCGCCGGTATCGGCGAAACTCGGCTCGAATTCAGCCGCAATCCTCACCGCCGACCACACCATCCATTCCAGGGTACAAATACGCACTCATAGCTCATTTATCCTTATCATTTGGCATGCGGTAGCCTGATTTCGAGACCTCGCCGGAGTTGTGCGCCGCAGACATGAATCACGGTGATGCTCCGGTGGTCTAATCGAGTAATAAACACCACCATCCGACTCAGCCGTGAAGAGGGGGTCCGGAAAATACTACTCACACATCCCAAGAGGCCTTAGATCGGCGGCGCGGTCGTTCTCTCGGCCGTCGGCGTCAAGCCGCCAGGCAAGAGCGACGTGGCCAGTGGGTCCCTCACAAGGTCTTTGACCAGCTCTTTGTCCAGGTGGCCGCCGACATGGATTCGGGCCCCATCTCGTCATTGTCTCGTGGTTAGAATTGAACCGGTACAAGTAGTATTCCTGTTTAAATTTCAATTTTCATTAATATCCGAAACTTTGCAGATTTATAGAAAATTCATTATAACTCAGAAAATTATAAATAAGATATCAAAATTCTTAGAAAAGTAAAATTTATCCAATAAAAATATAATATGAAATTTTTATTTTTAATAAAAATTCAATTATTTAATACTTATTAATTAAGCCTTTTCCATTAATTCCAAATTCAATTAAAATTCAATAATTAAGAAAAACTTCCAAAAATTAATAAAAACCAGTAAGAAAATAAGGAAAATATTAAAACTAATTTTCCTTTGTTTATAATTTATTAAATCCTTAATAGGAGGATTTAAACCCTTATTAATAATTGTCTTAATTATTAATTCTTTAAAAATAAGAAAATGTCAAATCCAATATTATTTTTAATTCAAAATTATTAATAACTTCAACTTTATAATGAAGTTATCAAGCTAATAACTATATGGTGATTAAGAAACCCTAATTCCATATTGAATAAAGAACACAACCTCATAATTGTATGTGGAACTCTAAAACCCTAGTTATTTGCAACATGTGATCATGCTTACAAAACCTAGATGATCAAATTTGATCACTAAAGTGTAAACCCTAGTTACTATTCTCTTAGGCATCAACACTAGTTATCCATATTAAGCATCACACCATTGTGATGAACCCTAATAGCAACCATACCTATTATTGTGCATTACATAACCATGTTCCACTAAACCCTACTAGTGTTGGATACTTATGAACCATTTAGAAACCAACCATTCTTCACTTAGTGAATCCAATAGTAAAACCTAGACAACCTCAACCCTAATTGCAATACTTCTTATTACTTAAGAAGTATGTTCTTCAAAAGTTATTCTTTGGAAGAAAACTAAGAATAGCCAACAACCCTGCCTTATAGGACCTATAAACCCTAACTATCTACCACCAAGCAAGTATACCAACCCTGATAGCAATCATATACTAGTAATTGCTTAAGATACTTATGCTTTACTAAAACCATACAAGCCCTATTGGTTGATGAATCAAACATCTTTAGGATCCATCTAATACCTATTCCAAAGAACTACATGCAACCATAGTCAACCATAGAAAACCACCCACTTAATTATCATACTTGTTCTTTATTAAAGAACATGTTCTTCAAAAGTTATTCTTTTAAAGTATATGATAATTAATCATTAACCATGCCATATAGTACTAAACCGACCACTGTTCTTTACTTGTTAATATTATGCCAATTATCATTCTTTGTGTGCTCAATTGATTATTATGCTCTATTAACTACTCGTTGATAATACCAAGTAATCACACCTGAATAAGAACCTTGTATGTGAATCACTCTAAAAGTGCAACACACCCCGAACCAATCATTACAACTCACTGATCCCAAATCATCGGGGTTAGGTCACGCTTAGAGCGATTGCATCTCATTCTTATGCATTATTGCATCCTTGCCAATCTTTAAACATCGTCCTTACTCGGACGATGATGCTATTTCAGAATTTGGAGTTATTGCGTATCGAAGACCTTGCCTCGCATAATCTTGCAGTCAAGAAAGGCAAGTTCATCGCTTGCTCATGTCATTTGAGTATTTCTATCAAATTACTTGCAAAGTATTATGGTTATCACTATTGCATAAAAATCAAAACCACTACTTTCATAACTATGAATATGACTATGTGGTGCGCAATGGAACCATGGATTGTGTTGATATGGTGGAGGTTCCATTGCACGGGTTTATATCCATCTAGGATTAAACAACAAATGTCGCCGATGATTCTTGTGCCGTAATACCCGTGTTAACCATAAGATTCGGAGTGGGACGGAGTAGTCAAAAGTGTTTCCACCTCTCGTTCATCAACGGATGCGCTTACCGTAGCAGCTTGTATCCGGCGGAACAACCGGAGGGTGGGGATCCCATTCTAGTTCCCCACGGTAAAGCATTGCTTGCCGTAGCAGCTTGTGTCTTGCGGAACAACCGGAGGGTGGGGATCCCATTCTAATTCCCCACGGTAATGCGGTCTATGATGGGTTGCAGCTACCGGCGTAGGAGTGTATGGTAGAGCCCAAAGACTAGCCGTCGTGGTCGGGGTCCACCCCGAAATTACGGGAATAATGGGACCGGCGTGGACCCGTGGTCGGGGCATGCAACAACGGGTGGGTGTTCGAGGTAGCGGAGGAACATGATTGGCTAGACCTTATACCGGGCCTCACACCAAAGGAAGTGTGGACGGGTCGCCCCCGGTTGGCACCAAGGTTAAGATCTCTTATGGGTATGTTATCACCAGAATTTGACCGAGTCAGAGGTGGGCCGCGATCAAGATGGACGTGAATAAGTATATATATAGGAGAAATACGTGAATCGGCCTTTTACCAAGTTGGGCTTAATTGCCCGTGTATCTGTAACATATTAGATCGCATCTTAGTTTAGAAGTTAGAATCTTACTCGTGCACGGTTTGGTGCACGCCCACATTAGAAAGCCCGCTGGACTATAAATATGTATCTAGGGTTTATGGAATAAACAACCAACGTTCAACCACAAACAAATCTCGGCGCATCGCCAACTCCTTCGTCTCGAGGGTTTCTACGGTAAGCATCATGCTCGCCTAGATCGCATCTTGCGATCTAGGCAGCACAAGCTCTGCCTACGTTGTTCATGCATTGCTCGTATCGAAGCCTTTTTGATGGCGAGCAACGTAGTTATCTTAGACATGTTAGGGTTAGCATTGTTCTTCATATTACATGCTTTCGTAGTGCAACCCTTGCATGTCTAGCCGCCCTTACACCTATCTTAGGTGTAGGGGCGGCACCCCGCTTGATCATAGTTTAGTAGATCCGATCCGTTACTGATTGCTCCTTGTTCTACAAGGATTAGTTTAATATCTCGCAATAGTTAGGCCTTACAAAGGGTTGGAGGATCCAGCGGCGTGTAGGGTGGCGTTTGCTAGTCCTAGAACGGATGTTCCGGGGATCAACCTCGTGTTGGTTTTTAGGCCCTGTCTAGGATCGGCTTACGGTCACCGTGCGCGAGCGCGAGGCCCAATCGTGAGTAGGATGATCCGATTATGCGGTGAAAACCCCACATCGTCGTAGATCTAATCAGCTTTACCTTGATCAAGCAGGACCACCATATATTCGGACACCCCGTCTCGAATCATGGGTGGATCGGCTCTTTGAGCCGATTCACAGGATAACCCGAGAGCCGATCGAGGCTCGTATTTAACGTTTACGTGTGTGCCCCGGCAGGAAACTAAGCGAGGCATCATCCACACCTTCCCCGACCAGGTATAGGTCAGTGTGGCACGCCCTTGTGATAAACATCGGTGCGTGCGACCAGGAGGCTTTGCGGGCCGTCGCTCAGAGGGACTGGGGCCAGCCGCAGCCCTAGTTGTTCCCGGCTCTACGGTGTTGATCGTCTCTGCCCGCCAGGGGGTTTCTGACGTCAACACATTCTGGCACGCCCGGTGGGACAATCGACGACATCCACCACATCGCCATCTACATCCGAGATGGCGGAAGACACTCCGGTCACGTACGCGGATCTGCCTGATGAGCTCAAGAAGAAGCATGACGAGATCAAGGCAACCCTCGAAGCCGAACTCATCGGCTCCTTCCACCGAACCCGCTCCCATGGCGTCGGTGGAAGGGTTTCACACCTGAAGGCGCGCTCGATGGAGTGGACCTGTCCGCTCCGTCGAAGAACGCACCAGTGTCGCCGCGGCAGGAGATCAACTACATGGTGGCTCATTCGCCGCACCGCCACTCGAGAGCCTCGGTGAACACCCTCGGAGCGTGTCGCTCCGCGCGTCGTCCGTAGAAATCATGAGTCACCGGTACTCCCCATCGGGACCGGCTCGGGGACTTTCAAAGGAGAGATGCCGCTCCAGCCCCAGCCCGCTCGCATGGGCAGCACCGGAACCGCCGAACTCAGCGGCATATGTCGTCTACAAGGTTGGTGGTGATCCTAGTGACTACCAATTCCTACCCGAGCCGCCTAAGGAGATCCCGCACGGATACACGTGCGCATACGTACCGGACCGCAACGCCCGGGCACTCTCGAACCAGGCTGCAATATCGCCGGCCTCTGGGACGGCAGGAGGAACGCCGGAGCCGATCCCGAGAAGCAATCGTGGCTGGCTAAGTACGCCACCCCGACGAACCTCCAAGGCCCAGCTCCCGCAGCTTGGCTTAGAACCGGAAAAGCAAGCATGGCTGGTTAAGTATGCCACCCCGGCGAATCTTCGGGGTTCGACACCTTCAGCCATCACAGCGGATCAGATCTCGTGCAATTCCGAAAGATCAGCTCGGTATGATGCCGAAAAGGAAGGCGTTCGGCTACACCAAGCCGTACCCCAACAGCCTACGAACCGATCCCGCTGCCACCCAAATATCGGCTCCCGGACTTCACAAAGTTCGGTGGGTCGAGGGGTCCAGCTCCATCGAGCATGTGAGCCGATATTTGGCACAGCTCGGGCACGATCTCAGCGTCGATGAGTTGCGCGTGAGGTTCTTCTCACGATCCCTCACAGGATCGGCTTCGGGTGGTACACATCGCTACCACCGAACTCCATCCAAACTTGGAAGCAGCTTGGAAGAGCAGTTCCATGAGCAGTATCATTCGTAAGCTTCCGAGTCTAGCATTGCCGATCTAGCACAACTACGTCGAAGCGTGGAGAAACCGTGACAGTAATACATCCAGCGCTTCAGAATCTTAGGAACCGATGCTATTCGGTTCGTATAACCGAAAAGGAAGCAATCGAGTTGGCGTAGCAGTGCCTTGCAACACAGCTCAAGGACATGACCTCCCAAGCAGATTATCCTCGCCGGCGCACGTGGTTCAGAAACTTTCAGCATATGAACAAGCGCCACCCGGACCTGTACCAAGACAAGTTCAAGCGTGCAAGTAGCCCCGGTCGATGCGGAGGAAGACGAAGTTCCCGCGGGAGACCAAGAAGTAGCAATGGCTGAGTGGACTCGGGGAGGAACCCCGTGTCCCGCAAATGGGTAAAGCCACCAGTGCCCGCCTGTGGGATTTGATTTTGACGTGACCAAGACCGAGCAAATCTTCGACCTCCTACTCAAGGAAAAGCAGCTTGAAGATACCCGAAGGTCTCAAGTTCCCCACGGCGCAAGAGCTGAATGGAAAGCCATACCGCAAATGGCATAACTCGCTCTCCCATGCCACCAACGACCGCAGGGTGTGGCGTCGGCACATCCAAGCGGCGATAGAGAACGGGCGTCTAATTTTCAACCAAGTACGCCATGAAGGTCGATACCCAGCCCTTTCCCGCCGTAAACATGGTGGAGTATGCGTGCCATGCATGGTGCCAGCCGGGTTTCCTGTGCAACATCAACATGGTAGATCTTGGACACCACGCTGGCAAGGATGGAGATGAGGGCAGCTGCTCTCATAGCAAAGATACAGAGGAAGCCGCTCCACGCGATCGGCTCCGCCAAGACGCGCAAGCGCTACGTCACGGAGGGAGAAGTGAAGAACATAAGATATCGGCGACCTCTCTCCGATCACCCCCTCAACAAGTATGTGGGTCAGCACGACCAACGCCGACGGTCCAGCCGATGATGATGAAAGAGTTCGTCCGGCCGTAGAAGCCGTAAGACATCGTCGGCAGAATCGCGATGAGGAGGAGCACGAGCGTTGTGCCAAGGGAAAGGCAAGGGAGCAAGACGACGAGGACAGGCATCGGGATTGTCCTTTCTTCAGCACTCGCCGGGATTCAGGAATGAGCCGATTGCCAACAATCGGCAATTGCCCGAATGCAACCGGAAGAAGAAGGAGGCAGCCAACGTGTCCGTGTTCGAGCGCTTAGGACCTCTCCCGCCACGAGAAAACGAGCTGAGTCCCCTCGGTTGGAAGATCTCGAAGATTCGGAAGACGAGGGGAAGAAGAAGACAGTACCACCGGCCAAGGTGGTGCCCCGATGGACTCATCCGTTCCCGTAAACGCAGGGTTCAACGATTGCGCGGCCCGGAAGAAGCCGAGAGGTTATACTTGCATACATTGAGGAAAGCAAGGCCTCGATCTGGCTGCAAAGGTTCAGCGAACCCCGGATGAAGAGGGTCGTCCACGGAAAATGGAGTGGCGCCCCAAGCAAAGGAAAGCCGATGATGAAGCATCGGCTGGCACAAACATGGTGCTCGTTCTTCCGGCAAAGCTTAGCGCTCCACGATCACACGATGCATTCAAGGTGGGCGACAGCAAGCGTGCCAACATGATAAAATCAGAGATTGGGCTGGTTCTGTCTACCGGCCTGGACGAGTAGCAAGAACACGTCAATGAGCAAACATGGCGAGGCTGATCCTTGTGATCGGCCCCGAAAAATTTATGAAGGGGCATTACAAAACCTTCACCGAGCAAGCAACGTGGAGGCCGATTCCAGCAATCGGCCAAAATTATCCTCACCCACCGTTCTGCTTGGGTTCAACATGTTATCCAACAGAGCCGATACCATCAATTCTCTTGACAGAATCGGCTCGGGGGGGCACCCAGGTGGATAAAATACGAGGATATGCAACGGAAGCATCTCATCTTTTGGTGATGGGTATTGGAATATGGGGGCCGATGCACTAGTCGGCCGTAAAAAATAAAAATCTGAAAATTCGAAAATTTTCGACTTAAGGATATAAAAGCCGATGCATGGCCATCGACTCAAGAGGAGTAACTGTCACGATCAGAGGGTCGATAGAGCACCAAGGGAGATTTTTAATGGAGGAACTCCTCAATGGAGTAGTTTAAAGGCTCAGATCCTCTCTTCAAAGGAAAGGATGGATTGCATTAGATCCATCAAAGGAAAGGAGCCGATCTGGCCGACAAGAACTGAAGAAACTCGGGGGGCAGCTCACCTTGAAGGCTCTCTGCTTTGAGAAGCCGATTTATGTTCAGATCGGCTGGCTTTGCACAAGAAGTTCCCTCAGACATGATCGAGCCCAGGTCCATACAGCTACTTGGCGTATCCTCGTCTCTGTCTTGCCTTGGCTGAGACTCGGGGGGCAACGAGCTCCGGTGGATGCTTTTCTGAGGAACCGGTCGGGGTACCATCGGCTGATCTTCGTTGCAACCTTCTTCACAAAATGATGAGCGCTCGCTAAAAAGGATCTCTGAAACCGGTGGGAGGAATTTAAGGGCTCTCTTGGAAATCCCACAGTATCCACCGAAAAGAGAATCATCAGGTGAAGAATGTAAGGGTAAATGTCGAAGGACCGATGCGTTGCTATCGGCTCATTACGCATTGGCAAAAGGGGACGAATCGGCAAGGTCAATATGAGGGGGAATCGGCTAAATTAAGCTCAAAGGAAATCAGCAAAATCGAATTGGGGAAAAGTTCTTCATTAATAGGCGGGATTTCTTACATCAAAGAGCTGGTTGCTCTCAGAAGGAAATACTAGGGGATACATTGCCCCATCTACTACTACTGGCCCTATGCTAGAGGTCCTATCTACGGGCCGTCATTGCCCTCGTCGTCGCCGTCGTCGCCGCTGTCGGCGCTGCTCCCGGCGGGCTCGTCGTCGCTCCAATGGCCGCCGACCGGGCCCTCGTTGTCCTCGTCTTCTTCGTCAGCGTCGTCCTCATCGCTGTCGAAGTCGCTAAGGTTGCCCGGCCAGGGGCAGAACCGCTTGGCCGGCGGCTCGTCGGAGGGGCTGTCGTCGTCGTCCTCCTCCTCCTCTTCCTCCTCCTCCGCCCCCTCGGAGGAGGTGAAGTCATCCCACGAGAAGCGATCGTCATCGCTCTCCTCCTCCGATTCCCCGTCGGCGAGGAAGCGGAGGTCGCTCTCCCCGTCTGTCGAGGACTGGTCGTCCTCGGACCAGATGGAGAAGTCATGGTCTGACTCCTCCCCGCCGCAATGGCACGACGGGTATTGGCCGCATGGACCTCCGCCGGGTTGTACTCCGGCGTCGGCTCACGGGACGTGGAGGACTGGCTGGAAGGATCCGATGGAGCAGAGGAGGAAGAAGACATGGTGGCGCAGCAGGGCTTTTGGACTGCTAATACGAAGGAGATGCAGAGCAGAACTGTTCATAGCGGTTAAATAAAAGGGGATATAGTGGGAATTCAATGCCACAGCAGTTTCCGAGGAATTGGTGCTTGAAAGAAGGAGAAAAGACTGCCAAGTCACGCGGAGAAGTTGAGAAGGCAAGTCATCATGATTAACGGATACTGCGACGGTTCTGCCACGACATGACCCGATGAAAGAAAGGCATAATGATTTTGGAAATGTCATTTCCAAAACCAGGGGGGCATGTGTTATCACCAGAATTTGACCGAGTCAGAGGTGGGCCGCGATCAAGATGGACGTGAAGAAGTATATATATAGGAGAAATACGTGAATCGGCCTTTTACCAAGTTGGGCTTAATTGCCCGTGTAACTGTAACATATTAGATCGCATCTTAGTTTAGAAGTTAGAATCTTACTCGTGCACGGTTTGGTGCGCGCCCACATTAGAAAGTCCGCTGGACTATAAATATGTATCTAGGGTTTATGGAATAAACAACCAACGTTCAACCACAAACAAATCTCGGCGCATCGCCAACTCCTTCGTCTCGAGGGTTTCTACCGGTAAGCATCATGCTGCCTACGTTGTTCATGCGTTGCTCGTACTGAAGCCTTTTTGATGGCGAGCAACGTAGTTATCTTAGACATGTTAGGGTTAGCATTGTTCTTCATATTACATGCTTTCGTAGTGCAACCCTTGCATGTCTAGCCGCCCTTACACCTATCTTAGGTGTAGGGGCGGCACCCCGCTTGATCATAGTTTAGTAGATCCGATCCGTTACGATTGCTCCTTGTTCTACAAGGATTAGTTTAATATCTCGCAATAGTTAGGCCTTACAAAGGGTTGGAGGATCCAACGGCGTGTAGGGTGGCGTTTGCTAGTCCTAGAACGGATGTTCCGGGATCAACCTCGTGTTGGTTTTTAGGCCTCGTCTAGGATCGGCTTACGGTCACCGTGTGCGAGCGCGAGGCCCAATCGTGAGTAGGATGATCCGATTATGCGGTGAAAACCCCAGATCGTCGTAGATCTAATCAGCTTTACCTTGATCAAGCAGGACCACCATATATTCGGACACCCCGTCCGAATCATGGGTGGATCGGCTCTTTGAGCCGATTCACGGGATAACCCGAGAGCCGATCGAGGCTCGTATTTAACGTTTACGTGTGTGCCCTGCGGAGAAACTAAGCGAGGCATCATCCACACCTTCCTGACCAGGTATAGGTCAGGTGGCACGCCCTTGTGATAAACATCGGTGCGTGCGACCAGGAGGCTTTGCGGGCCGTCGCTCAGAGGGACTGGGGCCAGCCGCAGCCCTAGTTGTTCCCGGCTCTACGGTGTTGATCGTCTCTGCCCGCCAGGGGGTTTCTGACGTCAACAGGGTAAAGCAACACACCTCTGCAGAGTGTAAAGAACCGTGACCTGTCACTCCCTGTTCCGGGATATGGAACTGCGAACGCGGCCGGAAAGGAGCTCCATGAAGTTCTAGTAAACCGGTGAAGGCTGCGGACATAGTTCTTCTGAATAAAAGCAACCTTTTGAATAAATGGTTATGAAAACCTGCATTGGTATTAGACTTTCTGGTCTAATGCTGTAGTTAGTGCATTAAACACCTCTTTCCTATAATGAACTTGTTGAGTACGCTCGTACTCATCCCACTCTTAAATCCCCTGCTTAGATATGGAGGCCACGAAGGAGGATCTACAGTGCAACTCGAAGACCGAGGAAATCAACAACTACTTCAAGGGACATGAACCTGTCAGAGGAGTCAAACACCACATCTAACAAGGAGACAACCTAGATTAGCAATAGAAGGAACTAGCTTCCTAAACTTAGCTCCTATTTAGCTAGAATCTATTCATGGCCTCTGTAGCTAGTTAAATACTCTACAAATAGAGTTCGTGTTAGGATTAGACTACGAGTCGTTCTCCCGGAGTTTATTTGCAGCTTTACCTCATTGTAAAGTAGGAGGTCTGTGCTGATTTTCCGTAACTGTAGTCTCGTATGTAATTCTATAGACATGCCTTGGACCCGCATATGTTTCTGTTGTACCACTCTGAGCGATATAATACTAGTGGAACGGTGTTTCATTGGTGTTATATCAGACTTGCATACTACACCATGCAGTGGTATGCCGGGTCACCACAGTTTTCCATATCGTGGCTCTCGGTACTGGGGGTTTCGCGACGAAGACATTAAGTAGGCGGAAGGGCAGGTCAGGAGGCGTCACGAGGGGCCCACACAACAGGGCCGCGCGGCCAGCACCTGGGCCGCGCCGCCCTAATGTGGCGCCACCTCGTGGCCCCACTTCGTTTCCTCTTCGGACTTCTGGAAGCTTCATGGAAAAATAGGCCCCTAGGCGTTGATTTCGTCCAATTCCGAGAATATTTCCTTACTAGGATTTCTGAAACCAAAAACAGCGAAAACAAAGAATCGGCTCTACGGCATCTCGTCAATAGGTTAGTGCCGGAAAATGCATAAATATGACATATAATGTGTATAAAACATGTGAGTATCATCATAAAAGTAGCATGGAACATAAGAAATTATAGATACGTTTGAGACGTATCAGGCCCGGCCCACTATCTTGTTGGGCCGGCCCACTTGCTATATGGTGGACCCCACATACTAAATGGGCCGGCCCTTTAACTGGAAAGTGGGACCCACCTGTGTTTTTGGCCCGGCCCACTATCTTGTTGGGCCGGCCCACTTGCTATATGGTGGACCCCACATACTAAATGGGCTGGCCCATTAACAGGAAAGTGGGACCCACCTGTGCTTTTGGCATGGCCCACTGGCTTGTTGGGCCGGCCCATTTGATCTAATGTGGACCCCCCGTACTAAATGGGCCGGCCCAATAACTTCTTGGGCCGGCCCACTTGCTTTAAGGTGGACCCCACTTGGTAAATGGGCCGGCCCGATAACAGGAAAGTGGGTCCCACATGTTTTGTGGGCCGGCCCTTTTGCCTGTTGACCGGTCAAACGAGTGCATTCGGCCCGGCCCACATGCTTAGTGGGCCGGCCCATTAATGTTTTGACCAGTCAACCTTAGAGGTTAGGCCCGGCCCACGTAACTAATGGACCAGCCCAGCTATATAGTTGACCGGTCAAACTAAGTCAGCTGGCCCGGCCCGCAAACTTAATGGGCCGGCCCGCTTAAGATGTGGCAGGCCTCGTGTGGGCCTACCATCTACCACGGGGTTTCGCGGTTAACGCCGTTAACTGCCAGTTAACGGCGTCTGCCACGTGTCGGCTTGCATTACGTCGGCCAGTCAACGGGCTCCCGGAAACACTTCTGCAACGGTCCGATTTTCCGTGGCGGAAGGGCGCCCTAGCGCGACGGACCGAAAAAATCGTCGTAGGACTTTGCCTGACGCAGTTTCGACAACAGAACCCATATCATCGGGTTAGGCCCATAGGCGACGAAAAATACCCCTTAGCGGGCGATTTTGGGACGTTGTCTATCAGAACTTTTCTTGTAGTGCCAACCAATCCTCTGGATCCTAAAGTCCATCGAACTTTTTATAATTGTCGGGTAGTTTGAAGCTAGTGGGTACTCGAGTTTTGCGAACCCTTTGGGTAAAGCAAGGGAATCCGCACAAGTCTTCATCGATATCCTATGTTGTTTGACGACTTTCTCGGGTTATGTTTTCTCGACCTCTTTCCTCGCATGCTCTGTTGACTCGAGCTTGAACTGCGGTGTTTCTCGCGTCGCCTTCTCTTGGACCATCTCGAGTTGCCGCCATAGTACGTCGGGGACTATTTTGTTTTGGGCTATTTCGGCGCGGAGCACTTTCAGGTTGTTGTGATATTTCTCTTCCTGCTATTGCTGCATCCATAACACCGACTCCCGCCATAGCCATTTGATACAACGATGAACGAGGGTCTCCTTGAGGCGGTCTGGATGCCATCAGATATGCGTGTGTCGCCATGTATCCTGCCTCTGGTGTTTTCGGGATTATATGCCCTCTCGTATCTATCGACATGAAGGACATGTCGAGGTTTTGAATCAGGTTATCTCGCTCAGCTTCGGGTATGCCTGCCAACCAAGATCTTGCTCTTCCACGGCTATCTCTCTGATTATCTACTGAGTTTCTCGAGTGTTGACTCAAGTTGTTTCTGCGCTCGCTGGAAGCATCTGCTGTAGCCCTTCTTTCGTCAAGTTTCTGCAGTAGTTTTTCCCACTCGAGTCTGGAACGACTAAGTTTATATTGATATGCTTGTAGCGCTGCTGCCGAAACTTGTGTAGTCATCGGCTCTGTGCCATTCATAGCTCTTGTAGCTCTGTCCCATGCTTCCTGCGACAGCTGCACTTTTTCTCGTGGCTCAGCTCCAATATATTTGATTCTTGTTCCACACGTAAGATCTGCGGGATCGGTGTAAGGGTTGCCCAGATCGTCGAAAGCCTCAGATTCTTCGTCATCTTCACGGCCTGCTTCCGTGATTACGCAAATTTGGTGATATGTTGCAGTCGTGTTTCCATCAAACTTAGGATAGGTGACACCGTCTGATAGATCGGCGAAGACCTCCCTGCTAGCGGTGGAGTTGGTGGTGTTGGTGAAGTTGAAGTTGGTGAAGCTCTCGGAGTCGCTCTCTTGAGATAGATCGGTTTTCGTGAACGACCTGAAAGTCATATCACCGAACAGATCGATGAGTACTCCGCTATCGGCGGTCTTGGTGAAGTGTGGCAGCTAAACTTCTTTGTCGCCTGACTCAACGGACGATGTTGACGACCCTGAGTAATCGGGATCGACCGCCAACGGTCCCAAAAAATCGGTGCCAAAAATCGGTGCGATCCTTCTTTCCCGACGAGGAAACGGAGACTCCCGAAAGTCATCAACGTAGAATCCTCCAGATCGGCATATGCATGCAAACAGGCGGGAGGGTGTGGAACAAAATCGACGAGATCAGGCTAGACTCGTTACCTCCTTCCACCGCGTTGCCTGCTGCCGATGATGATGTTGATGATGCCATTGAGATCAGAACCTTGCAACCTACAATTCCCACAGACGGTGCCAATTGACGAGGGATTAACTCTTCAATGCCTACGTATTGTAGACTTAGGGTTTCGTAAGAAGTATAGGGCAAGTAGATCTCGAAGGTTCAGCCTAACAAAGGTGCTCAACTCAATATTACGGTGGCTATGTTACAATGTTTTCGGTCCCTTCTTTCACCCTCGACTTCCCCTTTCTATAGGAGGTGAAGTCAAGGATTTTCCGTGTGGTACAAGTTACAAACTGTCGGGCCGCATTGGGCCTTTCCCTATATTGATACAAGTTTCCTATAGTAACTCTATTTTTCTAATCCGAGGGCTTCCAACCTTCTAGATATCCAAAACTTCGAGTCCATGGGATTCTTGCTTTCTTGTGGACCTGGGTACTTATTCGACATGCCCTGTAGGCATACCTATATATGTCACTACCCGAGGAAAAGAACTTGTGAGCTGCCTATCATGATCAAGGTCATCTTTATGTAATGCTACATGTTGTGTTTGCTGGGATCCGATGAATATTGAATACTATGGTTGAGATTGATTATATACTTTTCATATGTTATTTGTGATCTTGCATGCTCTCCGTTGCTAGGAGATGCTCTAGCCAAGTATATGCTTGTGACTCCAAGAGGGAGTATTTATGCTCGATAGTGGGTTCATGCCTCTAATAATCTGGGAGAGTGACAATAACTTCTAAGGTTGTAGATGTGCTGTTTCTACTAGGGAGAAAACAACGATATGCTTTATCCAAGAGCAACTTCAAAACTTTCAGTATATAGAGAGGTGTTTTAGTAACATGAAAACTTCTACAACCATATTCTCCTCTCTCATAATAACTTTCAGTAGCATCATGAATAAACTCAACAATATAACCATCACATAAAGCATTCTTATCATGAGTATGCATAAAATAATTCCTACTCCCAACATAATTAAGCATAGTCATTCTTATTAATTGTAGTGGGAGCAAATTCAACAAAATAGATATCATTATTATTCTCATCACCATAATCATCAAATATAGGAGGCATGTTGTAATCATAATTAATTTTCTCCTCAATAGTAGGTGGACTGAAAATGACATAATCATCATTGTAATCATCATATATTGGAGGCATAGTATCATCATAGCAAATTTCCTCCTCAAAAGTTGGGGAACTAAAAAGATCATTTTCATAAAAACTAGCATCCCCAAGCTTAGACTTTTCCATAGCATTAACAATAATGGTGTTCAAAGAATACATACCAATAACATTGCTACTAGCATGCAAATAAATTTCCATAGGTTTTTTTAATTTTCTCTTCAAACACCTCATGTCCTAACTCAAGATAAATACTATAAAGCTCTCTAATTTTTGTTGTTGTTTTCCATTAAGCCTAACTAGTGAAAATAAAAACAAGAAACAACAGGATATAATTGCAGAATCTAAAGGAAATAATTTCGAGCACTCACCAGGAACTAAAAGACTTAGTAGCCAGAGGATGTGAGTGATGGCGCGTGAGACACACGTCTGTAGGGAACCCCAAGAGGAAGGTGTGATGCGTACAGCAGCAAGTTTTCCCTCAGTAAGAAACCAAGGTTATCGAACCAGTAGGAGTCAAGGGCCACGTGAAGGTTGTTGGTGACGGAGTGTAGTGCGGCGCAACACCAGGGATTCCGGCGCCAACGTGGAACCTGCACAACACAATCAAAATACTTTGCCCCAACTTAACAGTGAGGTTGTC
Organism: Lolium rigidum; assembly: GCF_022539505.1. Lineage (NCBI taxonomy): Eukaryota > Viridiplantae > Streptophyta > Magnoliopsida > Poales > Poaceae > Lolium > Lolium rigidum. The sequence continues at coordinate 185,577,466 of NC_061509.1, forward strand.
AATCTCACCGGCTTGCTTTAAACAAAGGATTAAACGTATGGTGTGGAAAATGATGTTTGTTTGCGAAGAACAATGAGAGAACAGAGTTTGCACTAGATTGTATTTCAGATGTAAAAGAATGGACCGGGGTCCACAGTTCACTAGTGGTGTCTCTCCGATAAGATAAATAGCATGTTGGGTGAACAAATTACAGTTGGGCAATTGACAAATAGAGAGGGCATAACAATGCACATACATATCATGATGACTAATATGAGATTTAATTAGGGCATTACGACAAAGTACATAGACCGCTATCCAGACATGCATCTATGCCTAAAAAGTCCACCTTCGGGTTAGCATCCGCACCCCTTCCAGTATTAAGTTGCAAACAACAGATAATTGCATTAAGTATGATGCGTAATGTAATCAACACAAATATCCTTAGACAAAGCATTGTTGTTTTATCCCTAGTGGCAACAGCACATCCAAAACCTTAAAACTTTCTGTCACTGTCCCAGATTCAATGGAGGCATGAACCCACTATCAAGCATAAATACTCCCTCATGGAGTCACAAGTATCAACTTGGCCAGAGCCTCTACTAGCAACGGAGAACATGCAAGAACATAAACAACACATATATGATAGATTGATAATCAACTTGACATAGTATTCCATATTCATCGGATCCCAACAAACACAACATGTAGCATTACAAATAGACGATCTTGATCATGATAGGCAGCTCACAAGATCTAACATGATAGCACAAGAGGAGAAGACAACCATCTAGCTACTACTATGGACCCATAGTCCAAGGATGAACTACCCACACATCAGTCCGGAGGCGATCATGGTTATGAAGAGTCCTCCGGGAGATGATTCCCCTCTCCGGCAGGGTGCCGGAGGCGATCTCCTGAATCCCCCGAGATGGGATTGGCGGCGGCGGCGTCTCTGGAACTATTTCCGTATCGTGGCTCTCGGTAATAGGGTTTTCGCGACGGAGAGTTTAAGTAGGCGGAAGGGCAGAGTCGGAGGGCTGACGAGGTCCCCACACCACAGGCCGGCGCGGGCCCCATGCTGGCCGCGCCGCCCTATGGTTACGACCCCTCGTGGCCCCACTTCGTATGCTCTTCGGTCTTCTGGAAGCTCCGTGGAAAAATAAGACCCTGGGTGTTGATTTCATCCAATTCCGAGAATATTTCCTTTGTAGGATTTCTGAAACCAAAAACAGCGTAAAACAAAGAATCGGCTCTTCGGCATCTCGTCAATAGGTTAGTGCCGGAAAATGCATATAAATGATGTAAAGTGTGTATAAAACATGTGAGTATTGTCATAAAAGTAGCATGGAACATAAGAAATTATAGATATGTTTGAGACGTATCAAGCATCCCCAAGCTTAGTTCCTACTCGCCCTCGAGTAGGTAAACGATAACAAGGATAATTTCTGAAGTGACATGCTATTATAATCTTGATCAATACTATTGTAAAGCATATGAGATGAATGAAGTGATTCGAAGCAATGGTAAAGACAATGATTAAACAACTGAATCAAATAGCAAAGACTTTTCATGAATAGTACTTTCAAGACAAGCATCTATAAGACTTGCACAGGAGTTAACTCATAAAGCAATAAATTCTTCGTAGAAAGTTTTGAAGCAACACAAAGGAAGATATAAGTTTTAGCGGTTGCTTTCAACTTCAACATGTATATCTCATGGATAATTGTCAACACAAAGTAATATGATGAATGCAAATAAGCAAGTATGTAGGAATCAATGCACACAGTTGACACAAGTGTTTGCTTCTAAGATAGAAAGAAGTAGGTAAACCGACTCAACATAAAGTAAAAGAATGGCCCTTCATGAGAGGAAGCATGGATTACTATTTTTGTGCTAGAGCTTTTCATTTTGAAAACATAGAAACAATTTTTTCAACGGTAGTAATAATTCATATGTGTTATGCATAAGACATCCTATAAGTTGCAAGCCTCATGCATAGAGTACCAATAGTGCTCGCACCTTGTCCTAATTAGCTTGGATTATCATTCCATAACATATGTTTCAACCAAGTGTCACAAAGGGGTACCTCTATGTCGCCTGTACAAAGGTCCAAGGAGATAGATCGCATTTGATTTCTCGTTTTTGATAGATCTCAACTTAGGACATCCATACCGGGACAACATAGACAACAGATAATGGACACCTCTTTAATGCATTAGCATTCAACAATAGATAATATTCTCATAAGAGATTGAGGATTGATGTCCAAACTGAAACTTCCACCATGATTCATGGATTTAGTTAGCGGCCCAATGTTCTTCTCTAATAATATGCATACTCAAACCATTTGATCATGATAAATCACCCTTACTTCAGACAAGACGAACATGCATAGCAACTCACATGATATTCAACAAAGGTGTAATAGTTGATGGCGTCCCCAGAAACATGGTTACCGCTCAACAAGCAACTTATAAGAAATAAGATACATAAGTAACATATTCAATACCACAATAGTTTTTAAGCTATTTTCCCATGAGCTATATATTGCAAAGACAAAGAATAGAATTTTAAAGGTAGCACTCAAGTAATTTACTTTGGAATGACAGAGAAATACCATGTAGTAGGTAGGTATGGTGGACACAAATGGCATAGTTTTTGGCTCAAGGATTTGGATGCACGAGAAGTAATCCCTCTCAATACAAGGCTTTCGCTAGCAAGGTTGTTTGAAGCAAACTCAAGTATGAACCGGTACAAAGAAAACTTACATAAGAACATATTGCAAGCATTATAAGACTCTACACTGTCTTCCTTGTTGTTCAAACACCTTAACCAGGAAATATCTCGACTTTAGAGAGACCAATCATGCAAACCAAATTTCAACAATCTCTATAGTAGTTCTTCATTAATAGGTGCAAAGTACATGATGCAAGAGCTTAAACATGATCTATTTGAGCACAACAATTGCCAAGTATCAAATTATTCAAGACATTATACCAATTACAACATGAAGCATTTTCTGTTTCCAACCAAATAACGATGAACGAAGCAGTTTCAACCTTCGCCATGAACATTAAAAGTAAAGCTAAGAACACCAGTGTTCATATGAACGAGCGGAGCGTGTCTCTCTCCCAAACAAAGAATGCTAGGATCCTATTTTATTCAAACAAAAACAAAAAACAAAAAACATACAGACGCTCCAAGTAAAGCACATAAGATGTGACGGAATAAAAATATAGTTTCACTAGAGGTGACCTGATAAGTTGTCGATGAAGAAGGGGATGTCTTGGGCATCCCCAAGCTTAGATGCTTGAGTCTTCTTGAAATATGCAGGGATGAACCACGGGGGCATCCCCAAGCTTAGACTTTTCACTCTTCTTGATCATATTGTATCATCCTCCTCTCTTGATCCTTGAAAACTTCCTCCACACCAAACTCAAAACAAACTCATTAGAGGGTTAGTGCATAATCGAAAATTCACATATTCAGAGGTGACATAATCATTCTTAACACTTCTGGACATTGCACAAAGCTACTGAAAGTTAATGGAACAAAGAAATCCATCCAACATAGCAAAATAGGCAATGCGAAATAAAAGGCAGAATCTGTCAAAACAGAACAGTCCGTAAATACGAATTTTTCAGGGGCACTTAACTTGCTCAGATGAAAAAGCTCAAATTGAATGAAAGTTGCGTACATATCTGAGGATCACGCACGTAAATTGGCAGATTTATCTGAGTTACCTACAGACGGGGCTACTCAATTTCGTGACAGTAAGAAATCTGTTTCTGCGCAGTAATCCAATTCTAGTATCAACCTTACTATCAACGACTTTACTTGGCACAACAATGCAATAAAATAAAGATAAGGAGAGTTTGCTACAGTAGTAACAACTTCCAAGACTCAATTATAAAACAAAAGTGCAGAAGTAAAATAATGGGTTGTCTCCCATAAGCGCTTTTCTTTAACGCCTTTCAGCTAGGCGCAGAAAGTGTGTATCAAGTATTATCAAGAGATGAAGCATTAACATTATAACCAGAGGAGTTGGGAGTTTTGTCAACAATGCATTGTATCTTATCTATGTAAGTTTCAGAGGCTCCTCTTTCATTACTCTTAGGCTTGCTATTTTCATCAAACAAATTTTCAGGAACAAGCCAAGCATAGTTATTTTCTAGAGCTTCATGCATTCCTAGGAGCTTACTAGGTATCGGTACTTTAATCTCCCCCTCACAATTAACTTTATTAGTGTACTTTAATCTATCTTTTTCCATCTTTTCAAGGGTATTTGCAAAATTGGTATAAAAGCCGAGCATCTTATGTTGAATAAAGACTTTCCTAGCTTCTCTTGCTACATCACCAAATTCTTTAAGAAGGGTTTCTAAAACAAAATCTCTCTTTTCTCCCATTTCCATATCAGAGAGTGTAAGAAACATATGTTGCATTATAGGATTGAGATTAACAAATCTAGCTTCCAGCATGTGTATTAAAGAGGCAGTAGCAATTTCAATAGTGGGAGCAAGTTCTACCAAGTGTCTATCTTCAAAATCTTCAACCATACTAACATGAGTGAAAAATTCTTCTATATTATCTCTTCCAATGATAGATCCTTGCCCTACCGGTATATCTTTCAGAGTGAACTTAGGAGGAAGCATGATGAAATAAGTAAAGTAAATGCAAGTAACTATTTTTTGTGTTTTCAATATAAAGAACGCAAACAAGACAGTAAATAAGGTAAAGCTAGTAACTAATTTTTTTGTATTTTTAATATAGAGAACAAAAAAAGCAGTAAATAAAGTAAAGTAAAGCAAGACAAAAACAAAGTAAAGAGATTGGATGTGGGAGACTCCCCTTGCAGCGTGTCTTGATCTCCCCGGCAACGGCGCCAGAAAAATTGCTTGATGGCGCGTGAGACACACGTCTGTTGGGAACCCCAAGAGGAAGGTGTGATGCGTACAGCGAGCAAGTTTTCCCTCGGCAAGAAACCAAGGTTATCGAACCAGTAGGGAGTCAAGGGCCACGTGAAGGTTGTTGGTGACGGAGTGTAGTGCGGCGCAACACCAGGGATTCCGGCGCCAACGTGGAACCTGCACAACACAATCAAAATACTTTGCCCCAACTTAACGATGAGGTTGTCAATCTCACCGGCTTGCTGTAAACAAAGAATTAAACGTATGGTGTGGAAAATGATGTTTGTTTGCGAAGAACAGTAGAGAACAGAGTTTGCAGTAGATTGTATTTCAGATGTAAAAGAATGGACCGGGGTCCACAGTTCACTAGTGGTGTCTCTCCGATAAGATAAATAGCATGTTGGGTGAACAAATTACAGTTGACCAATTGACAAATAGAGAGGGCATAACAATGCACATACATATCATGATGACTAATATGAGATTTAATTAGGGCATTACGACAAAGTACATAGACCGCTATCCAGCATGCATCTATGCCTAAAAAGTCCACCTTCAGGTTAGCATCCGCACCCCTTCCAGTATTAAGTTGCAAACAACAGACAATTGCATTAAGTATGGTGCGTAATGTAATCAACACAAATATCCCTAGACAAAGCATTGATGTTTTATCCCTAGTGGCAACAGCACATCCACAACATTAGAACTTTTTGTCACTGTCCCAGATTCAATGGAGGCATGAACCCACTATCGAGCATAAATACTCCCTCTTGGAGTCACAAGTATCAACTTGGCCAGAGCCTCTACTAGCAACGGAGAGCATGCAAGAACATAAACAACACATATATGATAGATTGATAATCAACTTGACATTGTATTCCATATTCATCGGATCCAACAAACACAACATGTAGCATTACAAATAGACGATCTTGATCATGATAGGCAGCTCACAAGATCTAACATGATAGCACAAGAGGAGAAGACAACCATCTAGCTACTGATATGGACCCATAGTCCAAGGATGAACTACTCACACATCAGTCCGGAGGCGATCATGGTGATGAAGAGTCCTCCGGGAGATGATTCCCTTCTCCGGCAGGGTGCCGGAGGCGATCTCCTGAATCCCCCGAGATGGGATTGGCGGCGGCGGCGTCTCTGGAACTATTTCCGTATCGTGGCTCTCAGTAATAGGGTTTTCGCAACGGAGAGTTTAAGTAGGCGGAAGGGCAGAGTCGGAGGGCTGACGAGGGCCCCACACCACAGGCCGGCGCGGGGCTCCATGCTGGCCGTGCCGCCCTATGGTTATGGCCCCTCGTGGCCCCACTTCGTATGCTCTTCGGTCTTCTGGAAGCTCCGTCGAAAAATAAGACCCTGGGCGTTGATTTCTTCCAATTCCGAGAATATTTCCTTTGTAGGATTTACGAAACCAAAAACAGCATGAAAACGAAGACCGGCTCTTCGGCATCTCGTCAATAGGTTAGTGCCGGAAAATGCATATAAATGATGTAAAGTGTGTATAAAACATGTGAGTATTGTCATAAAAGTAGCATGGAACATAAGAAATTATAGATACGTTTGAGAATCGGCAACGGTGCCAGAAAACAGCTTGATGTCTACGCACGCTTCTATTCTTGTAGACAGTGTTGGGCCTCCAAGTGCAGAGGTTTATAGAACAACAACAAGTTTTCCTTAACTGGATCACCCAAGGTTTATCGAACTCAGGGAGGTAGAGGTCAAAGGTATCCCTCTCAAGCAACCCTGTAATTACGATACAAGAAGTCTCTTGTGTCCCCAACAAACCCAATATACTTGTCAGGTGTATAGGTGCACTAGTTCGGTGAAGAGATAGTGAAATACAAGTAATATGGATGATTATGAGTGGTAATTGCAATCTGAAATAAAAATGGCAGCAAGCAAACATGTAGTAGAACTGGTTGTAAACGGTGGTTCAATGCTTGGAAAACAAGGCCTAGAGATCATACTTTCACTACTAGACACTCTCAACAATGATACCATAATTGAATACATAGACTTTATCACTTCGCTATGCTACTCTGAACCTCTCTCCGGTTTGAAAACAAACACAAATTCACTGTGTAGGGCTGCAGATTCCAACTCTACCCCGATGTGTCTGGCTGTTATGGTTCATGAAGTGGAGATGTTAGTGTTGGGGTGCTGCCCGTGATGCCTACGTTGACGGTGAACTAGTGGTGTGGCGGCTACTTCGTTCTCGACGCCGGCTGGACGGTGCCGTAGGCGCAACCTCGGCGTCGACGGCTGCGACTACGCCTCTACTACACTGTGAGCTATTCTTCTTCCCTTCTCTGCATATGCCAAATTGTTGGTGTGCTCCAATACTATGATTTGATTATGTGATGGATATGCTTATGGTCTAGCTCCTAGTGGTTTATGTGCATACTGAATCAGTGAGGTGTGGACTTAAGCTAGTGATACTCTGGTTCAATGATCATTGCTATATGTTCTGTGCGGTGCCCCTGTTTGGATGGTTTTATTTAATCCACAGATATTTGTTTTACTGTGATAAATTGGTGCCCCATTTAACTCATGGTTGTGTTTAAGCAATGAACTAGAATTACTGTGGCTTGATAATTTATTTGATGGCTTCCTTGTGATAAATGGCTTGTTTCTGTAAGTGCAAATTTATAATTGCCCAATAATTAGTGGGGTGCCTCAATATGGATGATCAGCTCATCCATGGCTTTCTGCTATCTTAAACTGATGAAACTGAACAGATTGATGATTTGCTGGGTAGCTTGGCTGTGAGCTTACATGCTTACTTATGGTGGCTTTGCTGCGGTTTAATCTTAAATGAGCTCAAATATGCTGATGATTTTAATACTGCAGTTACTACTGTATAACTTACTTGATGGCCTGGAGTATTTTCTAGTCTCAGAGTAATCCTCTAGAATTTGTTGGCTGTTACTCTAGCTACTCTAGTTGTTGTTGTTGTGCCTATATTGTGCCTCTGTTTGGATGATGAATTATCATCAGCACTCTGGATCTAGTGGCTTGTTGGTCGTCTTGTATGCATACCTATATATAGTTGCTTAGCTGCAGCTAGGATACTACTTGGTTGGCCTGGGACGAATGTTCTGGACCCTAAGTAGATCCCAATAGCATGTTGATTATTACTGGCTACAGGTTGTGGTTACAGTGACCCCTTTTATCCTCATAGAGTTTATCTAGGAACAGGTTATTTGTGTTGGTTTCTATACACTACGATTCCTTCTATTTTTGGTGGGCTTTTTGATAAGAGCAGATGCTCCTCTTGCTGGATTCGGATGCTTTCTTGTCGGTTGGCTTGTGGATTTGTGTGCAAAATGAATACTGCCTACTCCTTGAACATTCTCTATGTGTTGGATATTAGACTGAGAAAGAATGGATCCTTGCTTGATCTCTTAGTCTAGCCTGTGATGCAAATGTTGAGGCATTGTTGGATAATAAGAACAGATACTCATGTGCCTTAAGTTCTCTGTGATGAATTTGAATAGCACTTCTATTCAAGACTGAGAGAAAACAATCCCTCCAATCCTCCTAGATAAAATATGGTGGAAGTGTAGTTGGATTGGTTGTCTGTGTATTATTCCCTTTTTCCCCTCATTGATGCGCTCATGCAAAACTAAGAACAGATGCTATGCTTAATTTGTTGCCTAACAACCTGCTGTTGGAGAGTAGCTTTATCTTGCTTGATGTTGATCTGGCTTTGCTGCTGATCTTGTCTTCCACCTCCTCCATGGGCTATGCCTTCTCCTTATGGGCTCTTATTGTCACCATGGTTCTCCTTGCAACTTTGGTTGTGATCTTGATACGGATCTCCTAAATCGTTGCCTGGGAAGGATTTGTGGTTTTGGCTGTTGAACTGAAGTTGATGTTCTTGGATGGATCATCTTGTGCTAGCTAAGCAGTTGTGTACTGCAAGAGACACCACTTTTATATGGTGCCCAAGAGCTGTGCTTGGCTGACAGCTATGTGCATGCATGTGTGCGTGAGCTGCTTGCATGTGGGACCCTCCTGGTTCAAGTTTCCGAGTGAAGATCTTTGTAGCTGTGGATCAGCTCAACTTAGTCGGCATTATCTTGAGTTGGAATTTATTCGTAATGTTGCCAAGTGTTAAATTGACCCTGCCCATGATGCATGAGCATGGGGCCATAATTTAGCATAGCAATTCTTTGCCAAAACCTGAGAGTAATCACTAACCAACATTATCTCTCTTCTACTTGTTTTGTTTCTCTTATTGCAGGAAAAGAAAAATATTGGAAGATTGGGAAGATCAAGATTTAGTTTAGGAATTCTTTTTATTCTTTTGTAATATAATTTCTTTTTGTAACTTGGAATTTTTCTATTTCTCTTGAAGAGACTTGTAAATATTGGATGATAAAGGTTGTAATAAAGTTTAATTCATTTATTTTTTTGAATTTGAATTTGTATTTGACCTCATATACTTTATGTGATATGATTATTGGGAAAAATTTAAATTCTTATTTATTCATATTTGAATCTCTATTATCCATATTTGTAATGAATTCAAATTGATTCCCCCTAAACCAAATAGTTCAACAAAGGTCATGCCGAAATTTATCGCACTCACGTCGATGAGCTAAATTAATTCCATCGACGTGAGAGAAACCTCGATCTCTTTGTGTTTTAAATGAACGCGCGAAAATTTCCCGGATCTTCTATGCATGAATGCAGTGCACACTTCTGTATTCTCTCATTTTGTAGCCTCTAAACCTAGGATATTACATATGCTTCACAACCGGAGAGAATACATCATTATAATCAATACTTGGAATTTGGTTGCAACCTTTTGCTACTAACCTTTCCTTAAACCTCGGAGGCACATTAGGAGACAAATCTTCCTTTCTTTTAAATATACACTTACAGCGGGCAACCTTCTTTTGTTTAGGCAAGTGCACAACATCTCATGTGCCATTCTTGTTAAGAGATTGCATCTCCTCTTGCATAGCGGAAATCCACTTCACGGGGTCAAGGGATGCAACGGCCTCAGCATATGTAGCAGGTTCAGTATCATGCTCCACCTATTCAGCACAACTCAAAGCATGATGAACAAAATTACACTCTTCAATTAAACGAGGACATGGACCTTTGTTACGGCTCGGTCTATCAGCAGCAATGAAACTATTTATTTGCTGCAAAACAGGTGGTGAGTGTTGAACAACAATGTTATCAATTTCAGCAACATCATTTTCTTTCTCCTCTACGTGCTCCACCTGCACGATGATCCTCTCATGCTCATCATCAGAATTATCAGAAAAATCAACAGCATCAGTAACATCTGTAGATAAACTCTTATAAAACATGACAGTCTCATTAAAGACAACATACCTGCTATGCAAAACTTTCTTAGTTTCAGGATTCCATAACTTGTATGCCTTAACTCCTGAACCATAACCAAGAAACACACACTTAACAGCCCTAGGCTCTAGCTTCTCATTATCAACAAGAGCATAAGCAGTGCAACCAAAAACTCTCAAAGTATAAATAATCAGCAGGTGAACCAGACCATACTTCAATCGGAGTTTTTTTATCAAGCGGAATGCAAGGTGACCTGTTTATCAAGTAACAAGCGTTGGAGGCTACTTCAGCCCAAAAACGTCTATGCATACCAACATTGGACAACATGCTACGAGCCTTGGAGATGATGGTTCTGTTCATCCTCTCTGCCACACCATTCTGCTGAGGAGTATATGGGATGGTGTGGTGCCTCACAATGACTTCGTCGCTGCAATAATTATTGAAAACGGTAGAACAAAACTCCATGCCATTGTCAGTACAAAGCAATTTAACTTTTTTTCGTTTTGCTTCTCTACCATAACTTTCCACTTTCTAAAAGCATCAAAAACATCAAATTTATGTTTCAGAAAGAAAGGTCACACTTTTATGGAGTAATCATCAATGATAGTAAGCATGTAATTTGCACCACCAAGAGAAGTCTTGCGGGAAGGTCCCCACACATCAACATGCACATAATCAAGAATCCCTTTAGTGGTATGAACGGAAGCATTGAATTTAACTCTTTTATGCTTACCAAAAATGCAGTGCTCACAGAACTCAAACTTACTCAAATTGCAACCATCTAGCAGGTCTCTCCTGTGCAATTCTGCCATGTCATGTTCACTCATATCTCCAAGACGCATATGCCACAGATTAGTTTTACCAGGTTCATCAGGAATAACAACAGCATCAATACCAGACAAAGTGCTACCTCTAAGAACATATAATTTTGCAGAATTTATATCACCAATCATGTGAACGAGAGAACATTTTGATACCTTTATAACTCCGCGAGAATCGGAGTGTTTGTACCCATCAACATCAAGGGTACTGAGAGAGATCAGATTTCTGGCCATGCCATGTATGTGTCTCACATCTGTCAGAGTGCGTGTCATGCCATCATGCATCTTGATCTGAATGGAGCCAATGTCCATGATCTCACGTGGGTTGTTATCTCACATACACATAACATCTCCACTCTGCAGGAACTCATAAGAACTGAACCAGTCTTTGTTACAGCAAATATGAAACGAACATGCAGAATCAAGGATCCACTCATCATTACCAGAAACACAACCAGCAAACACAACTAGGCAATCGCCATCAGAATTATCACTGAAAACAACAACAGCCTTATCATCACCATCAGATTTGTTTTTCGGTTGGTAAGTACCGTTTCTTTTCTCTTTGTTCTGCAACTTCCAGCAATCATCAATATTGTGGTTAGTTTTCTTACAATACTTGCAGAACTTACCATCTCGTCCCTTGGACTCTAAGCAACCTCTGTCGGTCTTGCTCTTATCTCTGTTGTAGTTTTTGTAGTTGTTGTTTCTGTTCCCGGTCCTACCTCGGACCTGCAGTGCTTCTGCCTTAGATGACAAACCCTCTACCTGCACCATAGATTTCATCTTTTCCCTCTACTGGAGGGCCTCATAAACTTCGGCAAGGGTTAGTTCATCACGGCTATATAACAAGGTGTCTCGAAAATTCGTAAAAGAATTAGGCAATGAGACTAACATTATAAGAGCGAGATCCTCATCCTTACCTCCATGGATAGCAAATCAGAAACGATCTGTCTAAAGATCGATAGGTGATTCATCATTCACGCACCTTCTTGCAGCTTGTGTGAGAACAACTTCATCTTCACGTGCATCTTACTGGTTAGATCTTTGGACATGTAGATCGATTCCAGTTTCAACCATAGCGCCACTGCAGATTTCTCAGCCAGCACTTTCTGCAAGATATTGTTGGATAGATGGAGCTGAATTAAAGAAAAAGCCTTATGGTCTTTCCTCTTTTCATCGTCGGTCCAGGTCTTAGCATCTTTCTTGCCAAATCCATCAAGATCTTCATCCAGATCAGAAGATTGGTTAAGGATCACCCTCATCTTCACTTTCCACGGAGAAAATCTCGTGGTATAATTCAGTTGCGGCAGATCGAACTTCAAGGAAGACATGTCGCAAACCCTAGATTGAAACACGGGCTCTAATACCACTTGTTATAAATGTGACAAGCAAAGAACGAAGAACGATAAAGAAAAACGAGTGAAGACACACGATTTAACGTGGAAAATCCCTTCCAACATGGAAGGGGAAAAACCACGAGCGCCAGCCAGCAAAACTTCACTATATCAGGGAGTGTTTACAAACGTCGTTGGTTATCTTATAATCAGATAAACCCTAGCCGACGGCCCCCCGCATCCGCTACGCTTCGGCCCAAGCCTACCGACACGGACCTCGCTTCGCTCGTTTGAAGTTAGCCTCCCTTTAGTATATGAATTTGACTCATAATATAACACATTAAAGCTTGTTTTAAACCTTAGACTGGTAGGCAGTGTTGAGATCAAACTCTGAACTCCTAAATTCGGAAATCAGCAAGAAATTGCTGATCTGGCTAGGATCCTCTATCTCTTCTACGCAGACAAGTATGGCCCACGTGTTATGATTTTTTTCTCTCAATATCTCTCATATGTCCTTTCGCTCGTGCCTCGCGCGGCCGGCTCCGCCACAGCCATTGCGTGCCCGCCCGTGGCCGACGAGGCGCGCACGGCCAGCTGCGGCCCCGCCCGCGGCCGGCGCCGCCCTCGCCGGTGCCCGCCCGTGGCCACCGCGGCCGGCACCGGCCCCGCCCGTGCCTCGCGCGGCCGGCTCCGCCACAGCCGGTGCGTGCCCGCCCGTGGCCGACGAGGCGCGCACGGCCAGCTGCGGCCCCGCCCGTGGCCGGCTCCGCCCTCGCCCGTGCCCGCGCGTGCCCGCCGTAGCCGGCGTCGAGGCGCGCATGGCCAGCTCCGCCCCCGCCCGTGGCTGGCGACCATGCTCGCGGCGGCGTGGCTCGCGTGGCCGACCCCCATGCCCGCGCCCTTGGACGCCGCCTTGCGCGTCACCGTCGACGAGGTTTGCCGCCGGAGCTCCTTTTGGAAGCAGCAACTTCTGGCATGGCTGAAAAAAAGGAGGAGTCGGCGCCGGGTACTCCATGCGCGTGCGACGGCGGCAGTTGGCCAGGCCAGCCAAAATCCGGTGGCTATTCCGGCCATCTCCATGTGAAAGAGAAGATAGAGGAGAGAGAAAATGTGGGATCGGACGGATATAAACGGACGTCCAGAGCCACGAGATACCGTCCGCGGAGACGCAAAGTCCGCCCAAATTTACGCTGGCTTTGGTCGTTCCGGACGCGGTAGCGGTCCGTTTTTAGTTTGCGTCTGCGCGTTGGACCGCGTTTTTGTCCGGTTTGCCCTGAGAGCCAGCGCCGCGTCCGCAACGCACAACACGAAGACGGCGCCCGAGGTGGGGGTCCGACTCCGTGTATGGAAGGCGGCGGCGGTGTCACCGTTTGGCGGTCGAAGCAGAGCGCCGCGCTATCTCCCACAATCCCACATGCTCCTGCCCTGGGCGAGCGAAGTTTTGGTCAGAGATGCCCCGCGGCCCGCGCGAGGGATGGATTGGGGATTTTCTTGCTGGGCAGAAAAGGGATTAGGTGAGGACTCGATCTGTTCCTTTTTTTTTATGATCGATCTGTTCTCTTGGTTTTCTACTTGAGCCTGATGTGTTCTTCCCTTCAAACTCCGGCAAGAAGGTAAAAAAAAAATGGTGCTCTCTCCCCCACCGTCGTCTTCCTTCACTAGCGGGAGAAGCTCGCAGCCAAGGTGTTGTGCCTCATGGAGAAAATGGCCGCGTGTGGCGCGGCGCGCGGCACAGGAGGACCTCGCGTGCAGATGCCATGGCAAACGCCATGCCGACAAGGAGCTGCTGCTAGCGTTCTGGTGCGCCGTCAACGACCGGCACGGTACCCTCGCGCTCCCGGCGGTGCTGGGCAAAGGTCGTGCTGCGCGATGGCAACCTGCATCTGCTGCTCTGTTCTTAGAGTGTTCTTTGCATGATCCTACAGCGTGTTTGGCAATTTTGGGGAATGGCTTTGGGAGTTTAGAGAGGGGAGTTTGTTGGAGGATTATGCTTGGGAAATTGATTATTAGTCTCACTCCCCTGTTTGGTGTGAGATGGGAATTTCTATTGCGAATTCAGGCGTACCCGTTCGCGGTTCGCCTCCTTACCAATGACACCCCGTCGACTTCGCGTCGTTCCAGGTGGAAGCCGCCGGCAGCATTATGGACGTCCACCCTGGGCTGCTGTAGGCCAGCGTGCTAGACGAGCGGCTTCACGACATTCATGGTTCTTCAATTTGGCTGTGCCGGCAGCTGGTACAAGCCAGACACTATGCAGACGCAGGCGCCATAAGGCTGCTCATAGTGGGGAGTAACTTAGACTAGTAACATATAACATGTTACTAGTCTAGGTTACTACCTTCATAGTGGGTACTAACTTATATGTGGTGTCATGCATTGTGTCATTTATTATGTTGTAGACTCATTTTACCTTGGGGTGTGTGATGTTATGGTAACATAGCTACCTAGTTACCATCTCACTCTCTTTCTTCATTTATTCGCATGCCATGTCACCAAAATGCCTTGAGATGTGTGATGTTACTAGCTATGTTACTCCCACTATGAGCAGTCTAAGAGCAAGTACAATAGAGTCCAGTCAGCTGACTATAAGACATTAAATAATATATTTTAGATGAGTTGGAGGAGAGAGAAGAGGAGAGAGAAGGGAGGTGGGCTACTATGCAATAAGCCAGCTTCTTGCACGTGCTCCTAAGCACTCAGTGAGAGTGAAAGGTGGCCCATATATTAGTAAAGTACTACATTCTTATAGCCAACTATTGTACATGTTAGCTATATGATGACTACAAATGATATGACATCTTGTTATAGCCAACAGTTGGCTATACTATTGGAATTGCTCTAAGCCATGAATTGGTGAATTAAAACTCCATGATTGGAGCAACGGATATCATGCGTTTGACTGGGATTCTGATTAATTGCATGTGTCATTGCACTTTCGTAGCATACATCTAGGCCGGCCGGCGGCACCGCCGCCCAGCACGGCCCCAGGCGTCGCGGCGCACCCATCTAGTTCTTCCATCTATTCTCCGTACCCAGCGACGCCAGGGCACCGGCCATGGCGCCGACGCGGTGCGCTGCTGCGCGTGGAAGTTGTATCTGGTTAGCAGGCTCGTACTCCCGTTGGGTCGACACGCACGCGATCAAGGCATGAAGCGGTCTTTTTTCTGTCAATTCCCTATCCTCGCTGAATTACCTGGTCCTCCCCAGGGAAGAAATCTGTGGGAGTTGGCCTCCTTAATTCCTTTTCCCTTTCCCTCTCCAACTCCCATGCCCCTGAAACAAACAACGGATTGCAAGTCCCGCCTCCCTCAAACTCCTATTCCCGACCTCCAATTCCCATGAAACAAACACGCTGGAGACCTAGACCCACTCCCATGTGGCATTTTAGTCAAAATCCCGGTGTTGACCAATGCCACGTCACCAATTCTAGTCTTGAAACACGTTTTTGAAATCTTTAGACCGGGAACAATGAGTTCAGGGTGGTGATTCCTGAGATTAGAAGGTCAAGGTTACATTTCGACACCGTCTATGAGTTCAAGATTTAAAACAGACTTTACTCATATCTGAACAGTTCCTACCACACGATATGAAAAGCAGCACAGACGAGCTCCCTCCAATAAACAACACTACACAGTTCAAAAAAACACCACAGACGTTTTGCACGACAACGTAAACATGTTCCAAGCTGTGACTTACGGAGTATAATTTATTTAGTATTCTTACTGAAGTTACTCATGATAATAGTTCATACTAGACACTGCAGTGCATGGTGGCATAACAATAAAAGTTCACTACTCGCGAAGATCAATTAAATTGGTGATAAAAGAGCTAAAGCAGCAACATCAACAGCATCAGAACAGCCTAGTTCCAAGCCCCAACAGTATCGCTAGTTCTGCCAAAAGCACCAATAGTAGGCCAATGCCGCCTCGCCCGCCCATCAGGCAGTTAGGTGTGCAATGTCAATCGCTCTTCACCTGCATCCGAAGGAGCATCTTAATAGTGTCCAAGGCAGGGCAATTCATACAGCACAACCACAAAAATTCAAACCACATATTAAGTTGTTTACTCAAGTTCGCCTCATGGTGATTAATCAAGAATAGTTGGAACTTCTATTGGTGATGCAGCTGGCTAAGTTCCAAAAACAATATTTATTGTTATTAAGAAAGGGAAGCTGCCAAACACTCAGTTAATGCTACTCCCTGCGTTACATAATTGTTGTCGTGGTTTTAGTTCAAATTAGTACGACAAGAATTTGAACTGAAACCACGAGAAGAATTATGGAGAGAAGGAAGTACTCTACAATAAATGTTTATAGCAATGGTGAAAATGTGAAACTATAATTTAATTAATTGAATAGTCTTTGCAGAAGAACAGCAGAAGTCCTAACAAAGGAGTCGAGTTGCTGTCTTCTCAAGGGAGCTTGACAAGCAGGCGCTACCGAGTTTGCGTTTGGGTTCAGAACTTGTTTTAATGGCAAATCATCCAAGTGCCGAATTGTGTGGGTTTCACACTGTTTCCACTTTAATCGAGGTATTGTAAGTACTTCAATATTCTTAATGAATATGCAGAGTGCCTGACAGTTTTCCCGAAAAAATGCACAAACAGTTGTAGTTTGTTTCTACTATATTAAGTCCAAATTAATGATACGTCGGTTACTGGAAAAGGCGGTAATTTCTAACACTCATGAAAAAATTAGTTGGTTAAAGTCTATCCTATGAACTGAAGTAACCACAACTTGTGCTGCTGTTTGATGTTGATTTAACCTTCAGCCTACCTGGTTATGCACGAAAGAAACTTTGCATATCATACTGGAGTAACTAATAGATTCGCACAGCTTAGTCCAGCATACTCAATTTCTTAGTCAAACTATTATTTTAGGCAGTGTAGAAGAAATAAAACACTAGCAATCTTGTTACTAACTGTTATATTTACTAAAAAAAAAAGGTTTGCAAAAGGAACTAAACCCCGGTACGTTGACATACAGTACATACTTACTTCACCAAACGGCTTGGTAGTCCGTTGCCTTTTTGCATCCGAATAAACCTCTTCAGTTGCCATTTCTGACCTTGGGTTCTTTCTTAGATGGGAAACCTGGTAAGAGCTCTCAGTATAACCACTTTCTTGACCCAAATTCTTGCTTGTGCCTGCCCAATAATCAATAATGCTAAGGATCACAAAGTCGAATTACACTTGACTCATATTTTGCGTAATATATTCTCTTAACAGCAAGCATTCCAAGGACCAAATGTGAATAAATAAGGCTTTGCAAGCATTAGAGAACAATGGTATGCACTTAATTTACTTCCATTAGTTTATGATGACATCTTAGAATTTTCAGCATGGCCCATATAAGGTAAAAATAATTGCAGGCAAGAAACTGCATCGGAATTTGCAGCACACAAAGCTTGATAGAGCTTCCAGATGCAAATGCAACCCTGAAATACTCATACACGGCTACTCCACTCCAAAATCAACTTGCATAGAACTAGGCGGTAAGAGGACAGCTCATAGCATCCCAGCAGCAAAATCAGTCGTACAACTGAAGTAATGAAACTTAAATGTGGGGACTATACTTTTAGTGTTCTCTAG
Organism: Lolium rigidum; assembly: GCF_022539505.1. Taxonomy (NCBI): domain Eukaryota; kingdom Viridiplantae; phylum Streptophyta; class Magnoliopsida; order Poales; family Poaceae; genus Lolium; species Lolium rigidum. The sequence continues at coordinate 185,595,442 of NC_061509.1, forward strand.
TAACAGTATAAGGGGTCCATTAAGCATATATTGTTTCCTCCCGGTATTGAAATTACTGATGTTTGTTGAACTAATTTACCTGCATTCGCCACTGATGAGATCCCAGAGTTTTTTGCACTGTTCGTCAAATTTACAGTCTGCTGGACTCGAGGAACAGGAGCACCTGCAGTGACTTCAGCTATTGAGAACGGTAGCATGTACTAATGAAGATCAAAGAACACCATCAAAGCCTGATGATCACATGGGAGTATAGCACCAAGTTATCGTCATGCACATAAAACAGTTATACAGTGTGACACAACCAACAAAAGAATGGCAGTAGAAAGCTTAAGGAAAAAGGTTTCTGACGTAGATCTTTCAGCACAAGTTCTATAACTAGGAGCAGACAATGTGCATAGGAATCGAAGTACCAAAAAATGAGGGATGCAGCAGAATAGCGCATGACAAAGAATCATAGGTGCAGGACAACGGACGTGTGGAACATAAAATCACTATGTATAATCAATAGGGCGAATATACTACAGATTATGCTCATAGCCTGTTAACTAGTTCACACTCAGTCTTCTTTAACAATGAAAATTTATGGAACTAACTGACAGGATGGAACGTCGACAAAGTTTTGAAGTGGTTACTACCTGTAGCAGGGTTTGTCAAAGTACCAAACATAGTGTGCGAATCTGGAGCAACAGGTGCATCTGCAATAAATCAGAATGTAAGAACTGGCAGCAGTCGCCACACTGCTAAACTTTAAGAACATCAAGCCTGACCAGGAAATAAAGAATTTTCAAGCAAACAAAATTGGCATGAAATGTGACGCAATCCAATGAAAGAGTGGCAGATAGAAAAGTTCAAGGAAAAATGATTCCAGCGCTGGTATATGTATTGATATTATTATAAGCTCATTCGCCAGGTCTTTGAGTGCCTGTCGTACCACGTGGTTGGTACACTAGGCTGATAGATACTTTACTTTCAGGATCTCGCACGTGCGCCCGACTTGGTCTGCCAGTGAATTTTGGCTCTACATCTGGTTGTGCGTGGTATGTTCGCGATTCGTACAAATGGAAGGCATCGCGTACGTTAACCCTCCTTTATTGGGCTGGGACATTCCATCTTTGAGAAGGGGCCCAATCTCGTATTTGTACATACAGTCACTTGACATGACTATCATCTGGAGTACTCTACTAAGAGATTCACTAAACAGATATTGTTTCCTCCTGGTATAAAAATGATTGAAGTTTTGTGAAATAATTTACCGGCATTCGCCATTGATGAGATCCCAGAGCTTTTTCCACTGCTTGTCAAGTTTACTGTCTGCTCGACTCCAGCAACAGGGGCACCTGCAGTGACTTTGCCTATTAAGAATGATAGCAGGTACTAATGAAGATCAAAGAATACCATCAAAGCCTGATGGCCTCATCACATGGAAGTACAGCACTGAGTTACCATCATGCACATAAAACAGGTGTACATTGTGCCACCAACAAAAAAATGACAGTAGAAAGCTTAAGGAAAAAAGATTTCTGACGTAGATCTTTCAGCATAAATTCTACAACTAGGAGCAGACAATGTGCACAGAAACCGAATACCAAACAATGATGGATGCAGCAGAATATCGCATGCCAAAGAATCACAGGTTCAGGACAATGGATGCGTGAAACATAAAAAAAACTATGTTTAGTATATTACTGATGATGCAAATAGCCTGTTCAGTAGTACATTCGGCGTTCTTTAACAATGAAAATTTAAGGGATTAACTATCGGATGGACCATCGACAAAGTTTTAAAATGGTTAATTACCTGTAGCAGGAATTGCCAAGGTAACAAAGCTAGTCTGTGAATCTGGAGCAAGAGGTGCACCTGCAACAAATCAGAATGTAAGAACTGGCAACAGTAGCCACACTATTGAAGTTTAAAGAAACATCAAGCCTAGCCAAGAATGCAATCAAGATTATCACACACACAAAATTGGCATCAAATGTGAGGCAGCCACTGAAAGAGTGGCAGATAGAAAAAATCAAGGGAAAATGATTCCAGCGCTGGTATTTATATTAGTCGGATAAGAGGTCATGTATTGATATTATTATAAGTAGTACATACAGTCACTTGACATGACTATCATATGAAGTTCTCAACTAACAGTATAAGGGATTCACTAAACAGATATTGTTTCCTCCTGGTATGAAAATGATTGACGTTTGGTGAAATAATTTAACAGCATTTGCCATTGATGAGATCCCAGAACTTTTTCCACTTCTTGTCATGTTTACAGTCTGCTGGACTCCAGTAACAGGAGCACCTGCAGTGCCTTCGCCTATTAAGAATTGATAGCAGGTACTAATGAAGATCAAAGAACACCATCAAAGCCTGATGACCTCATCACATGGGAGTATAGAACTGAGTTATCATCATGCACATAAAACAGGTGTACACTGTGACGCAACCCACAAAAGAATGATAGTAGAAAGCTCAAGGGAAAAGGTTTCTGAAGTAGAACTTCCAGCAAAAGTTCTACAACTAGGAGCAGACAATGTGCAGAGGAACCGAATACCAAACAATGAGGGATGCAGCAGAATATCACATGCCAAAGAATCACAGGTTCAGGACAATGGATGTGTGAAACATAAAAACACTGTGTGTAATATATTACTGATGATGCTCATAGCCTGTTCAGTAGTACATTCGGTGTTCTTTAACAATTAAAATTTAAGGAATTAAATATAGTATGGAACATTGATAAAGTTATAAATGGTTATTTACCTGTAGCAGCAGTTGCCAAGGTACTATATGTAGTCTGGGAACCTGGAGCCACAGGTGCATCTGCAACAAATTGGAATGTAAGATCTAGCAGAAGTACCACACTATTAAAGTTTAAAGAAACATCAAGCATGACCAGGAATGTAATCAAGAATTATCATGTAAATGAAGGCATGAAGTGTGAGGCAACCAATGAAAGAGTGGCAGATAGGAAACGTCAAGGGAAAATGCCTTTATCGCTGATAGTTGAAAGATGACCTATTTAAACAAGGGCAACAATGGACTCAGGTACCAAAAGGTAAGGAGTGGAACAGAAATTGGAATGGTAAGGTGTTACAGGGTTAATGGGTCACAGGCTCACAGGGCCAGGCATTGCTTGTATTATATTTGGTGGGGCCAGGGTGAAGTACACTTGAATTTTTTTAATTGAAACAGACCTCCTCTATCTCTATGGTACCATTAATTAACTGAAATTTCAACCATACATCGGTAAAGCATCTTTGGCTCAGATTTCTCATTATACTGTTTAGAGAAAGCAACTCCCTCCATTCCTATTTACATGGCATCCTTTTGCATGATCTAACATTGACCATCAATTTGACCAATAAACATGAGCAATGTGTCGTACAAATTATACCGCTGGAAACCTTTTCCGTATACTAATTCAACAATATATAATTTTGTAGCACATGACCCACGCTTTATTGGTCAAATTGATGGATAAGTTGAACCTTGAAAAACTTGTTCACCATGTAAAAAGGGATGGGTGGAGTCTGAAACAATATTAGGAAATCACGAAATATTCCTACGCAGTCTATTTGCCAATCTCGGTATATAGCATGCAAATATCAATGTTTTTTTTTTGGCTAGCCGGCAATATGTATGTGGGCCAACTCAATATATATGGCTAAAAATGAACTAGATTTGGCCTAGTAACATTGGCATGCCAAACAATTAACAAATATCCAGCAAAGACCAAACTTTTGGTATAACTTCTAAACATAGGTGCAACCAATGTGCACAAGAACAAAATTGTAGGGAATGCAACAGAATGTAGCATCCATAATAGAGGAATATCTGAAGCATAAACATCGGAGAGAAATTTAGAATTACCAAATAAGAAAATCTGTTCAGTAAGAATAAAGAACTGGTTGTAACAGCATGGAAAAAGAGGTACAGTGGGGAAAAAAGTTACTGCGACTAGAGTTAGTCCATAGTAGTTTGCAAATAATAAATCAACAGGAAATCCCATAAGAAAAGTATGACACTAGAAATGAAAGATAAGAGAACACTGAAGTTGGATTTACAAAAATAGGAGGTGGCCGAAAAGGATTAGACAAAATGAAAAGCTACTGAAATTTTCCTGGACAAAACAAGTGTGAAATTACCTTTCTTCCCACTTGATTTAAGCTCCAAAGGATAACCAGCTTGTAAACTTTCATCTGAAAATGGCACAGGCTCATCAGTTTCTACAGATACACATAATCAAAGGGGTTTCCCAAGCATCGGAATGGCAGCAAGTACAGCTATTTTGTGCAATAAAGTAGAAATAGATGAAAGATTTTCTTGGTGTTGAAGTTCGTCATGGAAAATAAAATGGCATCGGAGCTTGCATGTGTTCTCAGGCCTCAGGGTACCAAATAAATCCCTACTAACAGTAAGTTGAGTACAGATGGACATGGTTGGTGCAAAACAAGGGACACTAGCAGAGAAGAGGCTAGTTTTACCGATAATATCTGCCAGCCACTTCCTCGTCCTATCTGTCAATCCTGCCACCAGAGAATAGTAGATACAGATGTTAACTGCCTCAAATATACAGAATTTAGGAGTTACATTTCTCAATCCTAAGCTTCTCGCAAACACAGTAGTGTATATACCTCGGTTTAACGGGTGATGCTCAGGCGAAGAAGATATCCTGCAGTAAGAAAGGAACTTGCAGGTGAGTGAGTTTGTCAAGATCCAGGAAGAAGAGAATTGAGGAGTATCTATCTTAGGATATGTGATCGTGTGGTTACATCTTCTTCCTCTCAAGATAAAGCTTGGCAAGTGTTTTAGGCCTTGGCCGTGAATATTGCTTCAGGTGGCGCCTCCGGCGGAAGCTAGCAAAGGTTAGATGACAGTCGTCAGTTGCTAGTAGGCAAGAATGTATACATTGACAAAATGAACCAGTGGTGGGCGTACCCGAACCCTATGGGAAGTACATCGTGCGGAAACATTGAGCCTCCCGGCAATACCACGAGGCTTGTCAACTCTGGAACCTTATTTGCCAAGTCCTCAACGATATCCGATGCCTTGAGACGTACGCGTTCCCAGTCCAGGGAGGCCCTAGGAACATGCATTTTAATACCAACCATACTTTAGGTAGGCTCAAGAACAATAAGATGCTGCTACAAGGAAGACACACAGGAGGACACGCGCGTAGGCAGCAACACAGGAGATGGAGGAATATATAAGAGGGAGAATTGCAGGAACTGATCATAGAAATAGGAAATTAAGAGTGTATACCTGATTTGCTCCGAGTAGAGGAGGGTGGTGGTGATGGACCGCACCCTGAGTGCATCTCGGGATACAGAGTCATCATGCTTGGGGTACTGCTTGTAGGTTTGGTAGAGGCGCTTGACGTCCATGTCGTGGTCGCCGGTGACCATGCTGTGGAATGCCTTGTGATGCCTGAGGAAGTAGTGGAGGACCTTGGCCTCGTCGCTCTGCGGGTCGATGGGTGGCCCCAGGAAGCGGGAGATGTAGGCGATGGCGTCGCCCCACAGGCCCTGCTCCACCAGCCGCGACAGATGTATGGTGCTCATGAACGAATTCGTCTCGTTGAGCAGCCTGAAATAAGCAATGCATGAATGAATGATTGGAAGCGAAACAAGCAGGGGGAAACATGCGCGCGCGGCATACCCTCTGAAGGTGTCGCTGAAACCGTTGATCCAGAGATAGGTGACGAGTCGCCGGTGACGGAGCCGCCGCACGCACCCATAGTCCACGGGGCCGATAATCTCGCCGCGCTTGCCCACGCTTTCAGGTACCAACTCGCAGTGGCGCCCCATGGATCGATCGATCGCGGCGAGAGAAGAGCTAGCGGTGGTGGCGCGGCGTTGGGGATTTGGGATTTGGGAGGAACAGGCAGAGGGGATTGAGAGGCCTCGGGCAACATCTCAGCCTTCCTTTTATACCTCCATCAGGCAGAGACAGCCAACCCACCTCCCTTTCACCACCAGGCAGTACACCACCACTCTGGGGTGGTGACTTGAGTCACCACCACCACCACCACCACCACCACCACCACCACCCCCCTTCTCTCTCTCTTTTAGGACTTGGGCTTTTGCAAAAAATTGGGCTACTGGGCTTTACTTGTACTAGTCCAAAGTGGGCTCTTTTTTCACCAGTTTCCTTCCCTCGTTCGTTCGTGGCTTCGTGCTATGTTTGAACTTTGCATTCTAGCAGTTCCACCTAAAGTAGGACACGTCTAGGTGCTTTTCCTTTTTCTTTTCTTTTCTTTGGTATATTTCATTTCCATTTTTCTCTCTACTATATTTCGTTTTTCTATGTTCTATTCCATTTCAATTGCTTTATTATTTCTTCTTTGTCCATTTCTTTACATCTATTTTTTAATTTTTTATAGTGAAAAACGTAAGTTTTATTCATCTTGTCGCATTTTTTAGTTGTGTTATTTAATTTGTATTTGTGTTCCTATATTAGTTTATTACGCTTATAATTTCTTGTTCTATTTTTCCTTTATGCTTTAGTTGTTTTATATTTTATCTTCAATTTTCTTTGTTCTTGATTTCTTTCGCATTTCTTTATTTGTATGGTTTCCCGAGTACTCCTTTTTTGTTTGTCCTTTATTATAAAAGGTTTGTTTCCCTCGACCTATGGGTTTCTTTCTCATTATAAATGGTTTTGTTACTCTTAAACTATTGTGTTGTTCCTTATATTGCTCCAAGTTGGTCCTCATAATAAATAGTTTGGTTTCCTCAATCTACAGGGTTGTTCCTCATTATAGATAAGCTTTTCCATCTCGACCTATGAGATTATTCCTTATATGCCTCAAGTTGTTCCTCGCTATAAATTAGTTTGTTCTCCTCAACATATAATGTTGTTTCTCATATATACTCAAAGGTGTTCCTCTTTATAAAAAAAAAGTTTTGTTCCCCTCAATCTATGGGGTTGTTTCCTCATATGATCCATGTTCTTCCTCGTTACTAATGGTTTTGTTCCCTTCTCAACCTATGGTGATGTTCCCAAATGATTCAAACGTATTCCTGAAAAAAAATGTTTTTGTTTCACTCAATCTATATGGTTGTTCCCTATGTGCCTCCATGCTGTTTGTATCTACATATGGGTTTGTTCTTGTTCCCATTTGAATCAAATTTGTTCCTAACTACAAATGTTTTTGCTCCCCTAAATATATGGGTTTGTTCATTATTAGCCTCTAAGTTGTTCCTAACTACAAATATTTATGTCCCTACCAATCTATGGGGTTGTTCCCATAAGACAAAAAAATTGTCCCTCAATACAAATTGGTTTCTGCCCTCAATCAATGGGGTTGTTTCCAATTGACTCAAAGTTGTTCCTCCCTACACATATATGTCAACATGTTCCTAACTAGTAATGGCCATGTTCCCCTCAACCTATGGTGGTGTTTCTAATATGCCTCTATGAAAGGACAAGATGTCGCCTAGAGGGGGGTGAATAGGTGATATAAAAACTCTTACAGATTTGGCTTGTAAGAATGCGGAATTAAACTAATATTTATTTTACAAGCACAAATCCTAAATATGTTAGGCTCAACTAAGTGCAACAACAACTACTAGAGCTAAGCAAGATAGGCATAAGTTATATGTAGCACAAGTGATAGCAAGATATATGTACTTCAAGCACGATGGCTATCACAAGGAAAGTAAACTCGCGTATAGAGATAACCGAGGCACGCGGAGACGAAGATGTATCCCCGTGTTCCCTTCATTTGCAAGAAGGTACGTCACGTTTGGAGATGTGGGATCCCACGAAGGATTTCCCAACGCCACAAAGGCTCACCTTCTTCTCCAAGACTATCCCACGAAGGAATAGCCCCTTTTCTTATGGTTAGCTTTTCCTCCACTCCAGAGATGGCAAGGTCCACAACCACTTCACAAGCTCCACGAAGGAGAAGCCCGGGCCCCTTCACAATCTTCCACGAAGAGGTCACCGGGACACCAACCAAGCCAACTAGGGGGTCACCCTTCAAGAGTAACAAGCTCACGGTCTCTCACTCGAACTAATCTTGGTGGAGAGAACAACACTATGCAATGATGCAAAGCAAGAACACCAAAGGTGTTCAAATCCTTCACACTCAAATCCCACCAAAGCAAGAAATGCTAGGATGAGATTAGAGAGGAAGAACAAAGGAGGAAATCAACAAATGACTCCAAGATCTAGATCCAAAGGGTTCCCCTCACTTAGAGGAGAAATGGATTGGTGGAAATTGTAGATCTAGATCTCCTCTCTTAGATCCTCAAGAATGAGCAAGAATCATGCGGGGAATCAAGAGATAGGGCAAGTTCTTCAAAGTCAACAATGGATGAGAGAGAGTAGAAGAACTTACCTAGCCCAAGGTGGAAGAAGGCCTATTTATAGCCTAGGGAAAAATATAACCGTTGGAGAGAAAAACAAGAAGAAAAACGACCCAGCCGGCCAGCCGACCGATCCACCGGGACGGGCGCCGGACAGGCCGACGCACAGGCCGGCAGCGCCGGCTGACAGGCCGGACAGGGTGCTGGCAGGCCGCGCAGCAGCCTAAGGCCCAACCGGTGAGCAGGCCGGTCGACCGGGTGCTAGGCCGGCCGATCCGGCGGCCACCGGGCCAGGAGCCGGTCATGGGCCGGGGGACCCCTGGAGCGAGCCCGGTGTGCACGAGCGCAGAAGCCGGTTCCCACTGGGCAGGCCAGGGGGCTCGGCGGTGCCGGGCGGTGGGCCGGACAGCAGGATACTCCAAAACTTTTTCTTTTTCTTTTAAACAGAAAATGCTCCCGAACTCCGTTTGATACGAAACCAATTTTGTTGGAAAGATAACGACAAATAGAACCCCAACAAAAATCAATTTTGTTGGAAATATTGAGAGTCCTCACATAATGTTTTTAGATTATTCTAGAGAGGGAGTCTCCCAACGTCAAGAAATAGTAAAGACGTCCAAACTCGAAACCGCAATAGAAGATGCATGCGAATTCCGTTTGCGATGAACTTGGGCTTTTTGAAAAGCTAGAAACAAGCTCAAGAACCTCTCACAGAGAAATACCAAGAATCAATAGGGATATGCAAAGTATGTAAAGGATTGAGCTCCCTAAGACGATGTGATCAAGTTACCCAACCGAAAGCCCCTCTTGATAGTGCGGCTATCTATCCTATAATCCGGTCTCCCAACAACCACCTTGAGACCAGTAAAAGGAAAACCTATCAAGGCCATACCTTTGCCTTGCGCATCCCGCTTGATCTTGATGATAACTCTTCAAGCTCCACTCAAGCCGGAATGCCTCACTTGATCATTGTTGCTTCGTGAAGACTCACCAATGCTCCCCCATACACCATGATGGGATAGCTCCATTGATGCACATCTTCACATGTCCATTATCACCAAATGGATGACAGGCTTCAAGCATATGATCCTCTTGAGATGCTCATCTTGAACTTGCCCAACTCAATCTTGATGACGATCAACACTTGATGTCATCCTCTCATGGGTTATGAGATCTCACTTTTGATGCATGCCCATGGAAAGATACCTAACCCACATAGACAACACAATGGCACATATATGATGGGTTAGTTCATATAGCATAATTGACAAGGCTTACCATACCACATGACTTCACGTGGCACATTCTTCATGCTTCATGTGTTGACCAAACTTGAATCTATTCTTTACTCTTTGTATTGGTCAACCTTGTATCTTCTCCTCATGCTCTATCATACTATCTTGAGGTGTATAAAGAATTCTTCACTCGGAATCAAGCACTCAAGATCTTGATCATTCATTGTGTAACACATAAGCTAGAACATGGCTAATATTGAGTTCCACGTAAGAACTCCATCTTCATTTCTTCTTCTTGATCATATCACATATATGTCTTCAAATCGATGGTCCTGATCTTCAAATCGATGATCTTGATGCCAATACTCAAGGTATATCTTTATCTTCATGGCATCCATACTTGAATCCAACATATGGACTACAAGTAGTATCTATGGAATATTCCTTCATATAAACTCAATGAAAACATTAGTCCATAGAGGTTGTCATTAATTACCAAAACCACACATAGGGGCAATGTACCCTTACACTCTAAGTTTTTCCTAGCTACAAATGGTTGTGTCCCCCCTCAATCTATGAGGTTGTTCATATATGATTCAGTGTTGTTCCTAACTACAAATGTTTTTGTTCCCCTCAATCTTTATGGTTGTTTCGTATGTGCCATCATCTTTTTTCTAACTACACGCGGTTTTGTCCCCCTCGATTTATGGTGTTGTTCGTATTTAACTCAATGATTTCCTAACTACCTGTGCACCCTCGTGAGACAACTATCATTACTACATTCTACTCTGTAATATCCCAGGTAATGGGGTTACAAAAATAGAGGAAACAGATGTGTGCATTGCATTCATGCATAGAAAATCTGGGGAATTTTCGCGCTTTAAAGAAAAAAGCATCACGATGAATCGAAGTTTCACTTGACCTTGGTGAAATTGAAGTAGCTCATCAAGTCAAGTGCTATAAACCTCAGTGTGATCTTTGTTAAAACCTGTATTGGGTAGAGATGATTTGATCTAAGGGGGTTAGATCAAATGGAATTAAAACCAACACAAGAACATATGAATCAAGGATCAACTACTTGATCTTATTAAATATCACAACATGGTATTCCTTGCCATAACATAAGAACATCTGTTCAATTACAAACCAAGTATGAACAAAATGGAGAAACCATTCTTGACCTATCTTTTCCATGTCTTAAACTAATTCTTGAACCTACCATGAACCTCATGGTATTCATTATATTTCAATCTTGGAAACATGACATGGAGATCAACTCTAGAAATATGTATTCTTCTCTATTCCACATTATTAAGCACCAAACCTAGAGAAGTAAGAGTTCTATGTTACCTATTATAGAGTCAATGATAAACCTTGAACTAAACCTTGAATGTACATCCATGTATTCAAATCATCATCTCGAGAGAAACCCTAGGATATTATTGAAGACATTTCCTAGAGAGAGAACCCATTTATGTTAACCATAGGTATTGGTGACCACATCATTATCTTTGGAGAATAATCTTAGGTTAGCATTGAAGTCCTTTCCAAATGAGAGAGTCCAGTTATATCAATCCCAGCTCTACCTAATTAAGAAGAAAGGACAACCTGTGAACTAGAAGTATTAGGAGATTAATCATTACATCTTGGAGTGGTGAGACAACCTAGTATCACATGGAATAATAACATATCCATGAATTGATAAAGTAAGGAGGAGATTAATTCAACCAAGATAGCCAAGTGGAGTTTAGACTAGATACCTATTGAGATATGGTGAGTACACCATAAACTCTAGGATAAACCATTCCTTTATAAGAAAGCTCAAGCTATAGAGTTACACTCAACATAGATGAGGCAACACCTGAAATGAAGGGAGAGAAACATTCTTAAACCAGATGATCATAAACCCTAAGAACTTGAGTAAATGATATCAAGAACAAGTTGATCATGCCTAAACCATGATCATGCTCTTGAGGTATGTGAGGATAAGTTAAACCCTAATAGGATAAGTAGATATCATTCACCACATGAACTTATAGAGAGATCACTAGTAATCAAATCTAGGCTTAGATCCCAACCTTTAATTATGAACCACTTGGTGATCACAAATAGAATCCTACCATATCTATATTTCATAAATTAATGAACCTAAGAAAACCTTAGAGTTAAACACTATACTTTATATGGTGAGGAAACCAACAATCCATTTGACCAAAGTTAACTATAAAAAGAACCATAACCACTCTAGTTACTTCAACAATAGATTAAGGATAATAATAATAGAAGTCTATTAGTAAAAGATAACACCAATTCCCATATCCTTAGTAACTAAAGAAGCACATGAAATAATAAGCAAGTAACCATTTTACCATGCATTGGGGAGATTAAACCTAGCACATGCAATATGATGTCATCCCAATTCTATAAATTAGAATTGTATCTCAACCCTAGTTTACATATCACTATGGTGATTACCATATAAACCTAGACCATAATTGTGAATTAAATCAATGGCCATTAGGTAAATATCCCTAGAACCCTAGTATGGCTTATTGATAAAATCTTATGCTTCATTTATTAAACCTGAGGAAAACCATTGTGATACATCTTATAATTAAAACCATAAGTGAAATTATCCACCACTTATCTATTTAATTAAGACCCAACCTTGAGGAGAATAATATCTACTCTAGGTACTGCAAAGTGTTACTAGACCATCACCCTAAGGTTAATTTTAACATGAGTTATCAACAAACCTACAAAACTTTACTAGAAATTGCTCACATAAAATAACATGCAAGTGATTAATTAGTCAAATAGGAACTAAGATATCACAACAACTTCAGAAATACTTTGAGAAGAAAGTATCAACTCCTACATTTCTAAATTAAGTGGAATTCATAATAAAAAGGAAATCAAAGTGAAAGTATAATTCATGTCTAATTGCTATTTTGAATAAGCCAACAATATGCAATATAATCCAATACAAAATAATTGTTTCAAACAAAATAATGGTGTACTAATCATTGCACCAGGTCTTAATCAAATTCACAAATAAAAGATCTGCAAAAATAAATAAAATTCAAAGATGAAATTCAAATAGGAAATATAAAACGAGAAAATGAAAACGAGAAAAAGGAAAAGAGGAGAAAAACCTTACCTTGGCTCACCTGGCCGTGGCAGCCCAACAGGAGCCCAAGGTCCAGCCCACCTCGGCAGCCCAACAGCACGGCCCAAACCCCAGCCCGTACCCCTTCGTCCAAAATATCGTGGATGAGTTCATCCTCATCCCCTCCGTGCACTGGAGGCCACGGCGACGCCGTGCTCTTCTTCCCCTTCGCGCTGTCGACCTCCCCTTGCTCCGAATTCGTGATGAGGCGCATTCCCGAACCCTATAAGTACCCTGGACGACGAATTGGCTCTGTTTCTTTCTCCTTCTGCCCCAGTTCATCCATGCCGAAAACCTGCTGCACCACTCCACTTTACCGCCGACGAACGAAGCCTTCCCGAGCCGAGCTGAGCACACCGGTGTGACCACCATCATCGACAAGCTCATCCCATAGGAGGAATCGAACTGAGACGCACGAAATCGACGCCGACGAGCTCATCTTCCCGGAGGCCGGCGACACCAAATTCCGGCAAACCAGACCACGGCGAGCTTCTTCGACCTCATCATCGTGTTCCTGGTATTCTTGCGCACCTCTAGAGCTATATATTGCATCCTTGCGCGTCCCGTAGATCGTGTTTGCTTGTTGGCCGGAGCCCGCCGCCGCAGATGGTGACCACCGGCGACATTCCGGCGATCCCCTGCGAAAACCACCACCACCATCGTACTCACCACGTAGGGGGGAGTCGATTAGTGCTAGCCGCGCGTCCTGGGGAGCCAAAAATCGGCGGCGCCGTCGCGCGCAGAGACGCCGGCGTTTAATCGCCGGTGGGTCAAACGCCCTGGTCAATCTTGACCGGTCGCTACTCACGTGGCAGTCCACGTGGACTTCTGGCCCACGGGTCAGTGTCTCTGTGGGTAGAAAACCGGGTAGGTTAGGGCGGTAGCTTTAGTAGTTTTTGGTTTATTTCAATTTCATTAATTCCAGAAACTTTGAAATAATTTAGCAAATCCATATTTAGTCAGAAAAATATAAATGAGATATCAAAATTCTTAGAAAAAGAAATTCTACCCAATAAAAATATAATATGAAATTTTTATTTTTTAATAAAAATTCAATTATTTAATACTTGTTAATTAAGCCTTTAATTTTAATTCTAAATTCAATTAAAATTCAATAATTAGGAAAACTCTTCAAATTAAATAAAAACCAGTAAATAAATAAAGAAAACATTAAAACAAATTTTCTTATTGATTATTTGTTAAATCTTTATTAGTGAGAATTAAACCCTAATTAATAATTACCCAATTATTAATTATTTAAAATAATAAAATACCAAATTCAATATTATTTTTATTTCCAAATTATTAATAACTTCAACTTTAAATTGAAGTTATTAATCATAAAACTATATGGTGATTAAGAAACCCTAGTTCCATATGGTAGGAAACTAGGAACTCATCATTTCATGTGTAACCCTAAAACCCTAATTCAATTAGGAACCTTAGCTCCACTACTTCATATGAACCCTAATTTATTCCCAAACATAAACCCTAAGTAACATGTGATCATGTTACTTCATTAGTAACCATAGATTCATATTTAGCAACTTAATGCTTGTTCAAATCCACATAACATATGGGAACCCTATCACTACTAACTAGCATCCCATGTGTTCAGACTTAATCAAATCTAGTTCCTATCACAAGGATCTCATCCTTAATTAACCTTAACTAGCATCACACTACTGTGATGAGCTCCAATATCATCTATACCCAATATTTATCATTATATCCCATGCCCACTAAACCCTATTAGTGTAAAATAATCATTAAACATCCTACTTAGGAAACCACCATTCCTTACTTAGTGAATCCAATAACAAAACCTAGACAAACTCAACCTTAATTGTTATACTTCTTATTATATAAGAAGTATGTTCTTCAAAAGTTATTCTTTTGAAGAAAATAAGGAATCATCTTCAACCACCGCTTATAAGAACCTATAAACCCTAGCCGACTATCACTAGCAAGATAAACCAATCTTAATAGCAACCATGTGTAATTAATTACTTAGGATGCCTAGGCATAACTCCAGCTGGTGTTGATGAATCCAACTAGGTTGTGATCCATCTAATATCTACTCCAAAACCAATTGGAACCATAGTTAACCATAGAACCCACCAACCTAATTATCCTACTTGTTCTTTATTAAGCACATGTTCTTCAAAGGTTATTCTTTTGAAGTATATAATAATTAATCATTAACCATGCCATATAGTGTTAAAACTAACCACTGTTCTTTACTTGATAACATTATGCCAATTATCATTCTTTGTGTACTCAATTGATTATTATGCTTTATGATCTACCTGTTTATAATACCAAGTAATCACACCTGAATCAGAACCTTGTATGTGAATCACTCTAAAAAGTGCAACACACCCTAAACCAATTATTACAACTTACTAATCCTAAATCATCGGGGTTAGGTCACGCTTAGAGCGATTGCATCTCATTTTTATGCATTATTGCTTCCTTGCCAATCTTTTAAACATCGTCCTTACCGGACGATGATGCTATTTCAGAATTTGGAGTTATTGCGTATCGAAGACCTTGACTGCATAATCTTGCAGTCAAGAAAGGCAAGTTCATCACTTGCTCATGTCATTTGAGTATTTTTAACAAATTACTTGCAAAGTATTATGGTTATCACTATTGCACAAAAATCAAAACCACTACTTTCATAATTATGAATATGACTATGTGGTGGGCAATGGAACCATGGATTGTGTTGATATGGTGGAGGTTCCATTGCACGGGTTTATATCCATCTAGGATTAAACAACAAATGTCGCCGAGTGATTCTTGTGCCGTAATACCCGTGTTAACCATAAGATCCGGAGTGGGACGGAGTAGTCAAAAGTGTTTCCACCTCTCGTTCATCAACGGATGCGCTTACCGTAGCGAGTTGTGTCTTGCGGAGTAACTTGAGGGTGGGGAGCCCCTTCTAATTCCCCACGGTATAGTCTGTTGCTTACCGTAGCGGTTACTCGCTTGCGGAACAACTTGAGGGTGGGGATCCCCTTCTAATTCCCCACGGTAATGTGGTCTATGATGGGTTGCAGCTACCGGCGAAGGAGTTTGGTTAACGAGTCCCAAACTGTTGTCGTGGTCGGGGTCCACCCCGAAATTACGGGAATAATGGGACCGACGAGGACCCAGGGTCGGGGTATGCAACAAAGGGTGGGTGTTCGAGGTAGCGGAGGAACATGATTGGCTAGACCTTATACCGGGCCTCACACCAAAGGAAGTGTGGACGAGAACTATAGACTCGGTTGGCACCAAGGTTAAGATCTCTTATGGGTAAAGCAACACACCTCTGCAGAGTGTAAAGAACCGTGACCTGTCACTCCCTGTTCCGGGATATGGAACTGCGAACGCGGCCGGAAAGGAGCTCCATGAAGTTCTAGTAAACCGGTGAAGGCTGACGGACATAGTTCTTCAGAATAAAAGCAATCTTTTGAAGAAATGATTATGAAATCTTGCATTGGTATTAGACTTTCCGGTCTAATGCTTAGCTAGTGCACTAAACACCTCTTTCCTATAATGAACTTGTTGAGTACGCTCGTACTCATCCCACTCTTAAATCCCTCGCTTAGATATGGAGGCATCGAAGGAGGATCTACGGTGCAACTCGAAGACCGAGAAGTCAACAACTACTTCAAGAGACAGGACCTCGTCGGAGGAGTCGGATACCACATCCAACAAGGAGAAACCTAGATTAGCAATAGAAAGGAACTAGCTTCCTAAACTTAGCTCCTATTTAGCTAGAATCTATTCATAGCCTCTCGTAGCTAGTTAAATACTCTACAAGTAGAGTTCGTGTTAGGATTAGACCACGAGTCGTTCTTCGGGAGTTTATTTGCGGTTTTACCTCATTGTAAAGTAAGAGGTCTGTGATGATCTTTTGTAAAGAGTCCGTGTTGTAATTCTATAGACATGCCTTGGACCCGCATATGTTTCTGTTGTACCACTCGAGCGATATAATACTAGTGGAACGGTGTTTCATTGGTGTTATATCGGACTTGCATACTACACCATGCGGTGGTATGCCGGGTCACCACAGTTGGTATCAGAGCAAATGCTTTGACCCTAGGATTAAAACCCTTTAAAGGAGACCTATAGGATTGGTAGTGTCTATAGGAAGTCATCTCAGTTAAACCAAATGTTTTATGACTTGAGATGGATATTCACTTGAGAATAATCCTGACACTTGAGTCAAACTTTCCTACCTAACTTTCCTAAGCAAAGTTAGTTAGCTAATTCCAAACATGTAGAACATCATTAAATCCTTAAAACAATAGATGAGTAGACCATAGTTGGTATACAATACATGGTAGTCCAAAGAGAGGATACAACCATAAGGAAGATATCCTATTGGAAGATGTGTACCAACATATGTTATGATTAAGTAAGAGTTATCCAGAGCTGCAATAGGAGTTATGTCAAAAGATGAAGAGAATTAAGATATCATAGTAGAAAATGTAGACCAAGTTAAGTAATGAGTAAGTAAATTATCCAAACTTGTGAAACAATTGATAGTAAGTGATAACTATGAGTGATATAAGGTAGTATAGACCATGATGAGTCAATCATGGGAAGTAAGGAAGAGTGATAGGAAAAATATATGTCTATTACAAGTTAGAGTTGCTAATCATATATGATTCACCTGAGAATCAATATGTGATGGAATAGAACATCATAAACAGTTAGGAGGAGAATAATAAGAGTCCAGTTGTTCAACAATATTGCAAGAATTGTGTTCCAAAACCCTGGGAACTGTGTCAAGTACATCAGAACCCTAGTTCTATGGTAAGAACATATGGAAGTATATGAGTTATTTTTCCATAGTTATGTGTTTAGAGTAGCAAATTTCGAACCAGACATATCATTGAAGTAGTCCTCAACAAAATGGAAGTTAAGTTAGTACTTCCAAAGAAAATTAGGTTAACCACAACTATCCTAGACCACTTTGTTTCAAGTTTATCTCATTGCAAATGTGCAATTAAGGTAAAGGTTGAGACAAATAGTAGAATTCCCTATATTTGTGTTAAGTATCACGATATAAACCTATATTATGTGGTGTTATATACTACACGTCAGAGCCTGATGTTTAGAGATGTATTACTCAATTATTTTATTCAGGCTTATGATGGTGTGTAATATATGCACAAAGCTGAATCTTCTTGGATTTTATTGGATTTTCATTGTTTGACTAGATCCATACATGAAGTTTGACTTCGATATGCAAATGCATGTTGCAATATCAAGTTCGACTTGATGCTATAGATCTAGAGGGTAATGGTATTCGTGTGAGGAAGTGACGAATTCTGCATATTTTGAAGACAAGATGAAGGTTCATCGAGTTAAAGGAAACAAAATTGTGGGAAGCAACCACAATACTCTGAAGGAAGTACAATCGGAAACTCATGCTTACCTCAACAGAGGAGTACTTTAGTACGAAAGAAGCATGAAGGTGAGAAATATAATGATTATGGTGAAGCTCAAGCGGATCCATAGTCAACATAGAAGAGGGAATGCATGGGAAATCACTTCGAATACTATAATCATAGTGTCGGCTAGTGGTTCTCTTGCAACAATAAACCCTCGAAGAAAGAAAGATGATCTATGAACCCATAGAAGACATAAGAAGACCATAGTCGATATCAGAAGACCACAATTGGTACAATATCAATACTGCTAGATAAAATAGAAGATGTCTCGATCAGTTATAAGAACCTATAATAGAATCCATTTTTAGGTATCAAATATCCACAGTTGGTATAATAACCACAGTTTGGTATTACAAATAGTCCACTATTTAATTATTTGTAACAAAAGTTTGTAAACAAATAAAAATCTTGTCAGCCAAATAGCTAGATCTATAAACATTTAGTCGAAGGATTCACATTGGATGTCCACAATTGAGTGCATACACCACAAACATTCTTCGCGAGACCTTAGAAGAAGTAAAACCCATAAGTTAGAACCAGACCAATATGCCAACCATAAATCCAATAGTTGGAAGAAAAGGAGTTGAAGACCATAAGAAAACTCTAAGGGGTAGAGTAAAGACTGAGTGGATGTACAATAACCCAATATTTGGAGTAAGAAAGATGAAGAAGGTCTGAACTGAGAGGAAGTTCAATCTTATTTTCATAAGATTATTGAGCACTATTTTCAGAAGTATGCCAGACCAGAAGTCGAGGTTTATACCTCGAGGAAGTAAGGATTGGACTATAACTTGAGAAAGGGAGTAATATTTACTCAGAAGTACAATAGCTCAAGTCGACTAAGTTTAATGAAGTTGGATGAAGAAGATATTGTAGACCAAATACAGCTCGAGTAGGTCAAAGACTGAAGGGATTTGACCATACCAATACCAAAGACTAATAGAATGATTCCTTTCATGGAACCTAAATAACCCAAAATAGTTATAAGTATCAACTATAAACCATGATTGGATGGACTATATAAGTCTAATCCATTCCTAGGAAAATAAACCATCACAACCATTTCCATGGTAAGTACCTTATCAAGTACCATTATCGCGATTTTTGTACTAAGGGAAAACAAAGTCCTATTTTATCAAATAGGAGAATGTTATCCAATTAGTCTTCGATCAAGACTAGCGAGCACCGGAAGAAGTCTCAATCATTGAATCTTCATTGAGAAAGGAAACAAGTTTATAGAGTTGGAAGAAACCAATGAATCAAAGTTAAAACCATGGTTCGAGAGACAAACCCTAATGGATTCCGGGAAGAATCTGGACAAGGGATATATTCAATTATATCTAGTGAGATCAATATGGAGTTCGAGAAAAGTGGCAGTCAATACAAGTCAGAACCACGCTCCGAAACGTGAGAGAGATTAAACTTCGAGGACGAAGTTTAGTTTAAGGGGTAGAGACTGTAATATCCCAGGTAATGGGGTTACAAAAATAGAGGAAACAGATGTGTGCATTGCATTCATGCATAGAAAATCTGGGGAATTTTCGCGCTTTAAAGAAAAAACTGTCACAGTAACTGAAGTTTCACTTGATCTTGGTGGAATTGAAGTAGCTCATCAAGTCAAGTGCTATAAACCTCAGTGTGATCTTTGTTAAAACCTGTATTGGGTAGAGATGATTTGATCTAAGGGGGTTAGATCAAATGGAATTAAAACCAACACAAGAACATATGAATCAAGGATCAACTACTTGATCTTATTAAATATCACAACATGGTATTCCTTGCCATAACATAAGAACATCTGTTCAATTACAAACCAAGTATGAACAAAATGGAGAAACCATTCTTGACCTATCTTTTCCATGTCTTAAGCTAATTCTTGAACCTACCATGAACCTCATGGTATTCATTATATTTCAATCTTGGAAACATGACATGGAGATCAACTCTAGAAATATGTATTCTTCTCTATTCCACATTATTAAGCACCAAACCTAGAGAAGTAAGAGTTCTATGTTACCTATTATAGAGTCAATGATAAACCTTGAACTAAACCTTGAATGTACATCCATGTATTCAAATCATCATCTCAGAGAAACCCTAGGATATTATTGAAGACATTTCCTAGAGAGAGAACCCATTTATGTTAACCATAGGTATTGGTGACCACATCATTATCTTTGGAGAATAATCTTAGGTTAGCATTGAAGTCCTTTCCAAATGAGAGAGTCCAGTTATATCAATCCCAGCTCTACCTAATTAAGAAGAAAGGACAACTCTGTGAACTAGAAGTATTAGGAGATTAATCATTACATCTTGGAGTGGTGAGACAACCTAGTATCACATGGAATAATAACATATCCATGAATTGATAAAGTAAGGAGGAGATTAATTCAACCAAGATAGCCAAGTGGAGTTTAGACTAGATACCTATTGAGATATGGTGAGTACACCATAAACTCTAGGATAAACCATTCCTTTATAAGAAAGCTCAAGCTATAGAGTTACACTCAAGATAGATGAGGCAACACACGAAATGAAGGGAGAGAAACATTCTTAAACCAGATGATCATAAACCCTAAGAACTTGAGTAAATGATATCAAGAACAAGTTGATCATGCCTAAACCATGATCATGCTCTTGAGGTATGTGAGGATAAGTTAAACCCTAATAGGATAAGTAGATATCATTCACCACATGAACTTATAGAGAGATCACTAGTAATCAAATCTAGGCTTAGATCCCAACCTTTAATTATGAACCACTTGGTGATCACAAATAGAATCCTACCATATCTATATTTCATAAATTAATGAACCTAAGAAAACCTTAGAGTTAAACACTATACTTTATATGGTGAGGAAACCAACAATCCATTTGACCAAAGTTAACTATAAAAAGAACCATAACCACTCTAGTTACTTCAACAATAGATTAAGGATAATAATAATAGAAGTCTATTAGTAAAAGATAACACCAATTCCCATATCCTTAGTAACTAAAGAAGCACATGAAATAATAAGCAAGTAACCATTTTACCATGCATTGGGGAGATTAAACCTAGCACATGCAATATGATGTCATCCCAATTCTATAAATTAGAATTGTATCTCAACCCTAGTTTACATATCACTATGGTGATTACCATATAAACCTAGACCATAATTGTGAATTAAATCAATGGCCATTAGGTAAATATCCCTAGAACCCTAGTATGGCTTATTGATAAAATCTTATGCTTCATTTATTAAACCTGAGGAAAACCATTGTGATACATCTTATAATTAAAACCATAAGTGAAATTATCCACCACTTATCTATTTAATTAAGACCCAACCTTGAGGAGAATAATATCTACTCTAGGTACTGCAAAGTGTTACTAGACCATCACCCTAAGGTTAATTTTAACATGAGTTATCAACAAACCTACAAAACTTTACTAGAAATTGCTCACATAAAATAACATGCAAGTGATTAATTAGTCAAATAGGAACTAAGATATCACAACAACTTCGAAATACTTTGAGAAGAAAGTATCAACTCCTACATTTCTAAATTAAGTGGAATTCATAATAAAAAGGAAATCAAAGTGAAAGTATAATTCATGTCTAATTGCTATTTTGAATAAGCCAACAATATGCAATATAATCCAATACAAAATAATTGTTTCAAACAAAATAATGGTGTACTAATCATTGCACCAGGTCTTAATCAAATTCACAAATAAAAGATCTGCAAAAATAAATAAAATTCAAAGATGAAATTCAAATAGGAAATATAAAACAGAAAATGAAAACGAGAAAAAGGAAAAGAGGAGAAAAACCTTACCTTGGCTCACTCGGCCGTGGCAGCCCAACGAGAGCCCAAGGTCCAGCCCACCTCGGCAGCCCAACAGCACGGCCCAAACCCCAGCCCGTACCCCTTCGTCCAAAATATCGTGGATGAGTTCATCCTCATCCCCTCCGTGCACTGGAGGCCACGGCGACGCCGTGCTCTTCTTCCCCTTCGCGTCGTCGACCTCCCTTGCTCCGGACTCGTGACGAGGCGCATTCCCGAACCCTATAAGTACCACGGACGACGAATTGGCTCTGTTTCTTTCTCCTTCGCCCCGAGTTCATCCATGCCGAAAACCTGTTGCACCACTCCACTTTACCGCCGACGAACGAAGCCTTCCCGAGCCGAGCTGAGCACACCGGTGTGACCACCATCATCGACAAGCTCATCCCATAGGAGGAATCGAACTGAGACGCACGAAATCGACGCCGACGAGCTCATCTTCCCGGAGGCCGGCGACACCAAATTCCGGCAAACCAGACCACGGCGAGCTTCTTCGACCTCATCATCGTGTTCCTGGTATTCTTGCGCACCTCTAGAGCTATATATTGCATCCTTGCGCGTCCCGTAGATCGTGTTTGCTTGTTGGCCGGAGCCCGCCGCCGCAGATGGTGACCACCGGCGACATTCCGGCGATCCCCTGCGAAAACCACCACCACCATCGTACTCACCACGTAGGGGGGAGTCGATTAGTGCTAGCCGCGCGTCCTGGGGAGCCAAAAATCGGCGGCGCCGTCGCGCGCAGAGACGCCGGCGTTTAATCGCCGGTGGGTCAAACGCCCTGGTCAATCTTGACCGGTCGCTACTCACGTGGCAGTCCACGTGGACTTCTGGCCCACGGGTCAGTGTCTCCGTGGGTAGAAAACCGGGTAGGTTAGGGCGGTAGCTTTAGTAGTTTTTGGTTTATTTCAATTTCATTAATTCCAGAAACTTTGAAATAATTTAGCAAATCCATATTTAGTCAGAAAAATATAAATGAGATATCAAAATTCTTAGAAAAAGAAATTCTACCCAATAAAAATATAATATGAAATTTTTATTTTTTAATAAAAATTCAATTATTTAATACTTGTTAATTAAGCCTTTAATTTTAATTCTAAATTCAATTAAAATTCAATAATTAGGAAAACTCTTCAAATTAAATAAAAACCAGTAAATAAATAAAGAAAACATTAAAACAAATTTTCTTATTGATTATTTGTTAAATCTTTATTAGTGAGAATTAAACCCTAATTAATAATTACCCAATTATTAATTATTTAAAATAATAAAATACCAAATTCAATATTATTTTTATTTCCAAATTATTAATAACTTCAACTTTAAATTGAAGTTATTAATCATAAAACTATATGGTGATTAAGAAACCCTAGTTCCATATGGTAGGAAACTAGGAACTCATCATTTCATGTGTAACCCTAAAACCCTAATTCAATTAGGAACCTTAGCTCCACTACTTCATATGAACCCTAATTTATTCCCAAACATAAACCCTAAGTAACATGTGATCATGTTACTTCATTAGTAACCATAGATTCATATTTAGCAACTTAATGCTTGTTCAAATCCACATAACATATGGGAACCCTATCACTACTAACTAGCATCCCATGTGTTCAGCTTAATCAAATCTAGTTCCTATCACAAGGATCTCATCCTTAATTAACCTTAACTAGCATCACACTACTGTGATGAGCTCCAATATCATCTATACCCAATATTTATCATTATATCCCATGCCCACTAAACCCTATTAGTGTAAAATAATCATTAAACATCCTACTTAGGAAACCACCATTCCTTACTTAGTGAATCCAATAACAAAACCTAGACAAACTCAACCTTAATTGTTATACTTCTTATTATATAAGAAGTATGTTCTTCAAAAGTTATTCTTTTGAAGAAAATAAGGAATCATCTTCAACCCTGCTTATAAGAACCTATAAACCCTAGCCAGCTATCACTAGCAAGATAAACCAATCTTAATAGCAACCATGTGTAATTAATTACTTAGGATGCCTAGGCATAACTCCAGCTGGTGTTGATGAATCCAACTAGGTTGTGATCCATCTAATATCTACTCCAAAACCAATTGGAACCATAGTTAACCATAGAACCCACCAACCTAATTATCCTACTTGTTCTTTATTAAGCACATGTTCTTCAAAGGTTATTCTTTTGAAGTATATAATAATTAATCATTAACCATGCCATATAGTGTTAAAACTAACCACTTGTTCTTTACTTGATAACATTATGCCAATTATCATTCTTTGTGTACTCAATTGATTATTATGCTTTATGATCTACCTGTTTATAATACCAAGTAATCACACCTGAATCGGAACCTTGTATGTGAATCACTCTAAAAAGTGCAACACACCCTAAACCAATTATTACAACTTACTAATCCTAAATCATCGGGGTTAGGTCACGCTTAGAGCGATTGCATCTCATTTTTATGCATTATTGCATCCTTGCCAATCTTTTAAACATCGTCCTTACCGGACGATGATGCTATTTCAGAATTTGGAGTTATTGCGTATCGAAGACCTTGACTGCATAATCTTGCAGTCAAGAAAGGCAAGTTCATCACTTGCTCATGTCATTTGAGTATTTTTAACAAATTACTTGCAAAGTATTATGGTTATCACTATTGCACAAAAATCAAAACCACTACTTTCATAATTATGAATATGACTATGTGGTGGGCAATGGAACCATGGATTGTGTTGATATGGTGGAGGTTCCATTGCACGGGTTTATATCCATCTAGGATTAAACAACAAATGTCGCCAGATGATTCTTGTGCCGTAATACCCGTGTTAACCATAAGATCCGGAGTGGGACGGAGTAGTCAAAAGTGTTTCCACCTCTCGTTCATCAACGGATGCGCTTACCGTAGCGGTTGTGTCTTGCGGAGTAACTTGAGGGTGGGGAGCCCCTTCTAATTCCCCACGGTATAGCCGTTGCTTACCGTAGCGGTTCTTGCTTGCGGAACAACTTGAGGGTGGGGATCCCCTTCTAATTCCCCACGGTAATGTGGTCTATGATGGGTTGCGGCCTACCGGCGAAGGAGTTTGGTTAACGAGTCCCAAACTGTTGTCGTGGTCGGGGTCCACCCTGAAATTACGGGAATAATGGGACCGACGAGGACCCAGGGTCGGGGTATGCAACAAAGGGTGGGTGTTCGAGGTAGCGGAGGAACATGATTGGCTAGACCTTATACCGGGCCTCACACCAAAGGAAGTGTGGACGAGAACTATAGACTCGGTTGGCACCAAGGTTAAGATCTCTTATGGGTAAAGCAACACACCTCTGCAGAGTGTAAAGAACCGTGACCTGTCACTCCCTGTTCCGGGATATGGAGCTGCGAACGCGACCGGAAAGGAGCTCCATGAAGTTCTAGTAAACCGGTGAAGGCTGACGGACATAGTTCTTCTGAATAAAAGCAATCTTTTGAAGAAATGATTATGAAATCTTGCATTGGTATTAGACTTTCTGGTCTAATGCTTAGCTAGTGCACTAAACACCTCTTTCCTATAATGAACTTGTTGAGTACGCTCGTACTCATCCCACTCTTAAATCCCCTGCTTAGATATGGAGGCATCGAAGGAGGATCTACAGTGCAACTCGAAGACCGAGAAGTCAACAACTACTTCAAGAGACGAGGACCCTGTCGGAGGAGTCGAATACCACATCCAACAAGGAGAAACCTAGATTAGCAATAGAAAGGAACTAGCTTCCTAAACTTAGCTCCTATTTAGCTAGAATCTATTCATAGCCTACGTAGCTAGTTAAATACTCTACAAGTAGAGTTCGTGTTAGGATTAGACCACGAGTCGTTCTTCGGGAGTTTATTTGCGGTTTTACCTCATTGTAAAGTAAGAGGCTCGTGATGATCTTTTGTAAAGAGTCCGTGTTGTAATTCTATAGACATGCCTTGGACCCGCATATGTTTCTGTTGTACCACTCTGAGCGATATAATACTAGTGGAACGGTGTTTCATTGGTGTTATATCAGACTTGCATACTACACCATGCAGTGGTATGCCGGGTCACCACATACTCTCAAGTATTTCGGACTTGACACAGTTGTTTTGAAAACCCTTTGCCTGGACATTGCCAACTGCGTGAATGCTTCCTACAAATGTTTCTTGTCGCGATATGTGTCCCCCATTGAGATGTTGTTCTGGTGATACTCCTAGGCGAAATCATGGACATCGTTCATGCATGGTCATTGCGCCTGAGAAGTCCCGATTCCGTGAAGAAGGGATCGAGACCTCTTCTTTGTGCTCTTCTTCATCCGAGTCACCAGAATCAAAATCATCTGCGAATCCATCCACATCTTCCCCTTTCCTTAGGTTCTGCATGTGCCCTTCTTCATCATCGCCATCGATCTCGCCACTATCACCATCTCCTCTTGTTGCATGATTGCTTCGCCGATTCGTAACCACTGCCTCCAGCGTGTGACACAGACTCTGACATAGATAAAACCATCTCACAGCTGGTTCAATGCTCTGGCTGGATCACCCTTGCCTTCATGCTAAGTGCCCCCTTCACCTCGGGAAGCATTAAGGCGATGGATGAGTTCCCTTGCGCTCACACGCTTGTAACTAGTGCACCGAGATGTCCGGTCTATCATCTTCAAATGCTATAATTTTTTTGAACCATAGTTGGTCCACAATGCATGCACACCAACAATGTATGTTTGAGGATTAAGCCTAAAATTTATTGTCAACCACTCCTTCAACTGACTAACGCGCCATGTTTGAGGAGCCGACAATTCCAACTCAGATCAGCTCCTACCGGAGTTGTTCGGGCACTGCCATAACAGTAGTAAACAACACATTTCAGTAAATCAAAAATATCTCATGACCTTTAAAAAATTCACTTTCGTCAAATGCTATGCACCATGGCAGTATACTGTCTAAATAATACAAAGTAAATAAATAAAAATAACTACGTCAACATGGTCTAAATATTACCAACTAAATAAATAATACCGCAAGACCAATACATAACTAAAAAAATGTCCAATCCACTTGAGAAATATTCGGTAGCTAACTAAACAATACCCTCTAGCTCCCATAAATAAGTACGGTAAACTGTAATTAGCGAGGGATTCAGGTTTACTCTTGAAGCATGCGAAGCCCCTCTTTCTAGCGGTCTTGCGTCACCCAGCCACCACCACTACCACATAGCTCAACGACACAACACCAAGAACCACCACCACAACACCACCATTGCTCCAAAAGTGCACCACCAAAACGACTTCACGAGCTATCTCATTAGTAGATCGTAGTTTCTCTTGCTTTCTACTTGCTCTACCTACAAGATTTGGTGGAGGAATGGTAAAAATCTCGTAGAAATCACCCAGTTGAGTCTTGGAACAACAAAGTGAAAACAAGAGAAATGAGAGAGGAGGAAAAGGGGAGCGTCAAGCGATATAATCCCGGTCCGGGGACTTATCGGGGGCACGACTTGTATGAGATCGGGCTTCACGTGCGATCAAAGGATCAAGTATTCTGGACCACTGGACGTGAAATCTGTGGCACAGATCGGATTCTAAACCTGGTGGAACATTTTTGCATCTAACACCCCCTTCTACTCTATATTGTGGCCCTGTATCCTTCCATCCCCACACGAGTCTAACCCTGGTTTCCAAATCCCCTTCACTCGAGGCGCAGCCGACGGCGGCGACGACGACGACGGTCCCCATCCTGTACCAACCCATCTCCATCCTGTGCCGGTGCGAACCGAGAGAGACAACGACATTCCTTCCCTCTTCCCCTCTCTCGTGCGACGGCAATGGAGTCCTAGCGACAATCAGCTCGTCAATCCAACTTGGGAGTTGGGACAACGCCACAGCATCGCCCGTTGAATACCACATGCCACGGTTAGTTGCGAAAGTGCAATATGTTTGCAAATGCTAGTCCTTGGTACGGCAGTGACTTTGATGAGAGGCTGCTCATTCATCTCTCTTATAGCCCGAGAAGATGCTGTATTTTTTGCTATCTTTGATTTCCTTCCCCCAAATAGTTGATGTGGTAGGCTGGCAGCATCTTCGTAGCAATTTGAATTAATCAAACTTTAGGAATATGCCAAGCTTGGATTTCAATAATTTGTATCTGGTTTCTTTCATTGTGATTGTCCTCATTTTTAATCTCAATAACTGTTACTGCTCAGGGAAATTTTTCAGTGCTCAGCTGCATTTGCTGCATTTTGATTTCAGTTCCTTTTATGGAAGGAACAAATACAGGTAATACACATATGATTTTATTTGTTACAGAAGAGCATGTCGTATAAGTGCTATGATAGGAAAAAGAGAAAAAAAGTTCATTAGATTCTAATGTCATGTTACTAGATGAAACTGAATACAGAACTGTTTTTCTAAATGGAGGGGACTAGTGCAACCTCACCATCACCAATCCTTGCATGGCCAATCCGCTTACCGTACCAACTATCTCAGGTGACTATTTGGCATCAGTAGTGCTAATATTTCTGGTTCTTCATGGCAAACATGTGTGCTTCAGATCGATCTTTTTTTCTTTTTGCAGAAACAGTCAATAGCCTAGTAGTGACAGAATTAAGTGATGCGAACTCTTTTTCTCCAGGATGCTTCCTCTTAGTGAATTCTCTACGCCAAAGAAGAGACCATGCTTTTATTTCCATACTTATAGCGGATATTGAATGATTTAATACTGTTCCCATTTTAACTTGTATTTTTTTGTATAGAGATATTGTCTATGACGGAGATGGAAATCCAGTTGAAGATAATCCCATTGATTCTGCTGACATGGATACAAGAAGAAAATTTCGGTTGCACGGAACAAATTAGAAGATCTCATCCCACATGCGAAAAACTCAAGTGGAGGACTAGACTTACTCATTTCGGGTCTGTGTGATTTGGAATCAAGTGGAGAACTAGACTGTGTAGTGAGCTGAAAAACTGGTTCATTGGACATAGTAACCGATCTAGCATGTTATGTGATTTTTTTATGTCGCCTGTGCATTCTCCTATAATACTTGTCAGCACATATATATTGTAAATTCAGTTATGCATTTCTCTGTTGATTAACAGACATGACATTCAGTTCCTGGTGGGAGGCATTATAGACATTCAGTTCAGCTGTACATGAAAAACCATGACCATGCAATCTCTCATTTATCTTAGTGTTAAAGCACATTCAAGGTTTAGTATCTGAATGCTCAAAATGAAATAAAATGTGGAATGCCCATCTCAGCTGCCTACTGGTCCAGCTCACATATACTAGTAAACTGAGCATATACTTCTCAGATGTTGTAACTACGATAACTGCTATGAGTACACAACTCGCTTTTGCCCACAAGAAGACATTACTATTCGCATTTATAACTAAATTTTAGAATAGCAATCATCTCATACAGGATGGCATACATCTGGATAAACAAAATGTCATGATACAGTAGAGAGATGAGTGCTAATATGATGCAGGGCCTCACGCTGGCCGCCCCACACTCCTCTTATTCCATAGAGATTTCTATAAGTCGCCACCCTCCTTCCGCTTCGCCGTCGTCCCAGCTGCAGACTTTTGCCTCATCCACTTCCTTCCTCTGGTCTTGACCCCATAATCTGCAAGTTTGCAATTAATAAATATAAATTACTTAGACATACTATTCTTGCAAATAACTGAACAACAAAGTATTATTTTCCATGAGTAAGGTAGAGAATCATGGGGGATGAACCTTGCTTGGCATAGAACTGAAGGCATGCTTTACTGTCCAAAACTCTGTCCTCACTCTGTTTCATTACCGGCACCGCAAGGGTTAGAACCACGTAATTGAATAAAAATATGATAAAAAAATACTAGCAGTACATATATCACATTATCATCATTGAAAAGATACCCAAAAATATTGGTAGCAAGGGACAGAAGTATGTTTGCGCATGCAGATTAGATAAAGTCTGTAAAATCGGATAACATTCCCAAAACTAAACATGATCGTCATATAATTTTACATGGCATGTTCTGATTCTAAAACAACAGCCGAGAACATATAACATGTTCATTTCTGTTTCTAAAATACCAGCGTCGAAAAGAGACCGCAAAAGGAGTACTTGTTCTGACAGAGCACAACTGTTGTAGTACATGAAGAGTAAACAAAATCCTTTGAACTGAACTTCTATTCACACAAAGAGGTGCAGTTACCAAAGATATAATGGATTGCATTTATTCTGATCGAGCAAAACTGTGTTTGTGCATTAAAAGTAAACAAAAACCTTTTAACCAAACTCCTATTCACACAAAGAATGCAATGACCATAGATATAATAGATTGCATTTTCTTCTGACCGAGGAGAACTGTGATTGTGCATGGAAAGTAAATAAAATCCGTTTAATCAAATATATTGCCATCAACGCGGGAGCAAATATCTGAAATTAGAACAATACTACAGAACATGCAATCCGAACTAAAAGTACCTGAAAATCCTATCGAGCAGCCGTGCGGATGTGAAACAGGATCTGGCTACGCGGTGAAGAGAATCCAGCGGCAAGATATGGGGACGGATCACCATCGCTAGGACTCCATTGTCGCGAGAGAAGGGGTGAGGGAAGGATCTCCGCTGTCTCTCTCCATACATGTCGGCACCAGGTGGGGATGGACTGGTACAGTGTGGGGATGGACTGGTACAGTATCTGGAGCCGGCGCCATCGCCGCCGGCTTCGCCGATGTGAGAACCGGGGTCGAATAGAACGTGATGGGACAGGAAGGTACAGAAATATAGAGGACAACGGGGTCTTGCTTGCAAAAATGATCCACCTACTCTAGGAAATCCGATCTGTACCACATGTATCATATCTAATGGTCCAGAGTACTGGATCCTTCAATCGCACGTGAAGCCTAGATCTCATACAAGCCGTGCCCGACTTATCGGGCTCGCCTAACCTGACCGGGCTCCTCGGGTACCGCTTGACACGACGACCAGAAATCGTGGTTTTTCTGGTTTTTCTAGCCCGACAAGGGCTTGTCGCTTTCGGTCACGTCGACCTGGCTATCGTCGGATTAGGGAAACATGAATCCCACCTTTTGGGTTCGCCTAGACAGAAAGATCCGAGTCGGTATCAGCTAGGCCGATGACACAATATTTTTTATACAATAAAAAGGCGTAATATTTCTGAAATTACAAAAGATTTTTTTTATAAAATGAGCCACATTTCCGGCTTAAATTTAGGCTGAAATAAGACGGTCAACCGCGAGTGTGTTTGCCTTGGGCCGCTAGGTTGAGTTTTTCTGTCTTCCTGTTTTTTTTTTAGGGAATTTTTGTGTTACTGTTTGCAATGTTCGCATGGACCAAAACGAATAGCCTAGCTCCGTTTAATACATGAACTCGTGATGCCGTGACGGCGTCTCTTCCCGCAGTCCACCTTTCCTTCTTTCTATTCTTTCCTTCACGCCGCCGTCTACCCCGCCGGCGGCGAAACCGTGGTCGGACGGGGTACACGGGGAGAGCAAGATGGGGAACGTGTTCGTGAAGAAGCCCAAGATCACGGAGGTTGACAAGGCCATCGTCGCCCTCAAGACGCAGCGCCGCAAGCTCGCGCTGTTCCAGCAGCAGGTCTCCTGCCCCCGCCCTGCCCAATCCGATGATCTAATTTTCCGCCCCCGTCCCTATTGTGCCATCGAATCGTTGTAGTTTATATTGTTGACCGCCTGATATTCAGTTCTTGTAGTCTATTGATCCCCAATTTTTTCCCCCAGGGCCAGATAATATCAGATTTGGTGCCCACGCTCATCACGCGACCGCGGGCGTAGTTGGAATTAGGTTTAGTTGTTTCTACAACTGAACGGAGAGGAACCTTTCCACCTAGTTAGTTTTGCCAAGAGGGCCCAGTTTTCCTGCTTTTCTTAGATTGATTTGCTGTTTGTTATTTTGGGTTCACAGCAGTTGATCCAGATTTAGAATGGCTGAGAGTGTAACCAATACAAGGGTAGAGGTCTTGGGTCGGATTCTAGTGAATTTGTTAGGTGAATGTCCGTGACAAACATACAATCTGGTTTTCGTACTAGCATGCTGTGCGAAGAAATTGTTTCCCCACAAAAAAAAAAGGTTTCGACCTTTGAGTTTACCTTTAGGTGGATAGAACTTTGTTGTGCTGTAATGAAGTATTCATTATTTTGAATGAACTATTGAGCTTGCCTCGCATTAAACCACTGGTATTGCCGTTTCTAATGACAATTAGCATGGTCCTGATTCTTCATACGTATGGTTCACCTTCCTTCTTCCAGCTTGAGAAGGTGATTGAAGCAGAAAAGGAAGCTGCACGCCAGTTGGTTCAACAAAAGAAGAGAGACAGAGCTTTGATTGCACTGAAGAAGAAGAAATCCCAGGAAGAGCTGCTGAAACAAGTTGATACATGGCAATTGAATGTTGAACAGCAGGTTAGTAGTTTATATTACATAAATTATGGATCGTAATGAACTGCATGTCCATGTATATGGCATAAGGTTTTTCTTTCAGCTTTCCATCATTGGATCTAACTAGCATTAATTCTCTTAGTTTCGAGGTATGATTTGACAGTCTTTTTTCATCCTGTTGTTGTAGCTAGCAGACATTGAACTAGCAAGTAAGCAAAAGGCTGTATTCGAAAGCCTAAAGACTGGAAATGCTGCCCTTAAGTCTATACAGAGTGAGATAAACATCGACGATGTCCAAAAGTTAATGGATGACACAGCTGAGGCTAAGGCTTATCAGGATGTAAGTTCAATAAACCTACCTGACCGCTGGCTACTGTATTTGTAATGCTTTATTCATGTGAGGTTCTTAATGCATCTGATTTGGAAGTCACTGTCTCATTTCTCCAACGGTATCCTAAGTTAAACTTCAAGTGCCACCTCGAATCTCTGTAAAAGCTGTTTCCATCTACTTGGGTGGAACTAGCTAGAATATATACATCTCATGGAACTGTTATAGTTGTCTGGAAATGTGACATTACTGATTTCATTGCTACATTGTTTAAATAAATATGTAATTAGCTTTCTAGTTTGCAGCTTAAACATGTACTGATCTACAGCATATGATTTCTCTGAACTTGTGACTTATTGAAGTCACCCTAATACAAGTAGCAATTTTATATCTCTTATATTTAGTTGTTGATGTCTGTGTGTTTGTTGGTCAATGTCCGTAAAGTTTGTTTCATCTGTTCTTTAAGGTACTCTCTTGGAGAAGTTGTTTATACTTGCATGTGTTTTTTACCACTTCCTTCTCGGGATCTCTGCATTATAAATTTTACCTTTTGTTGTGGTATATGCCCCAACTACAATTGCATGGACCTGCTTATGTTCTTACGTCGCTTATGGACCAATATTGATTGCAGGAAATAAATGCCGCTCTTGGCGAACAACTATCTGCTGAGGATGAGGAGGCTGTCATGGCTGAATTCGAAAATTTGGAAGCTGAGGTTTACCCCAAAGGCTTCATTTTCATCTGTTGTTCATTTTGAAAAAATTACCAACATGATAAGCCTCGAGTTCTGAACTTAAATGAGCATTTATTTCTCTGCCAAACTTAATAGTCGCTGTTCTTTGCAGCTTTCCCTTGATTCTCTGCCGGATGCTCCTGTTACTGCGGTACGACCTGAAGAGAAAACTAATGCACCAGTTGACACTGAAGCTCCAGCTGAAGATGTTGATGATGTTATTGAGCTTCCTGATGTACCCGTTAAAGCACCAAAGAGGCCAGAAGCTCCAGAAAAAACAAAAGGTTTTGATCTCATGCTCCTTCTCCATTTTCATAGTTTACCCTGTTTCATTGGCATATACTGCGTAATATTTTTTTATGGTGCATTGATGATGTGTTTTGAATTGACAGTTTTGGAAGAACCACTACCTGCTTAGTTGGATGGAGCTGAACTGAACAGAGAACTTCAAGTCCTTCTGTTTGCAGGATTTGTAAATTATCTTCCTTTTGATTGTACTATATTTCTGTCATTTCATAATTTTCAATGTGTACAGAATCTAAAATGCTGTTCTCAGTTATCAGTTGATGCAATGATGGTTTGCCTGTTGTATATTCAGTAGTCTCATCCTAAATTATGATACGAGATGTCCTGTTGTTTCTTGATCGTCGCTTGTACACTGATTTGCGCTTGCAGCATGCTGTAAGCAGATCCCTGTTGTCTCCCATAAATAGCTGCAGTAAAATTGTTTCATGGCAATTCTGTTTCATTGGTTGGATATTTTGTGACCACTGGGCTACCTTGCGAGCACCCAGGTATGCAACCGTTAAATTTCTTGCTCTCAGGGTAGAAGTGTAGAACATTGCTGACTTGACACATGCTGTTTCTGATTTCTGCCGTTATACAAATAAGTTTGACACAGAGACATTGTGTGGGCTCACAATCTGCTGACCATGCCTCCTGTTGTAGTTGTCACTGTTGCTGGGCAAGCTGTTACACGATCACATTGAGGTTGACGCTTGAACAACGCGTGCATTTCTGAGGCATCATCTCATGCAGCCATTGGAACTTGACAGCTGTTCAGTATGAGCGATGACCTGACGGATTAA
This sequence comes from Lolium rigidum, assembly GCF_022539505.1. Lineage (NCBI taxonomy): Eukaryota > Viridiplantae > Streptophyta > Magnoliopsida > Poales > Poaceae > Lolium > Lolium rigidum. Next base: position 185,629,987 of record NC_061509.1, read on the forward strand.
GATCTGGAGTGCTGCATCAAAAGGTTACCCGTATGATGCACTAGATAATACGGAGGAGGTAAGGAATTTCATTGATATACTATGGATGGTTTATAGACCATAATTCATGCATATCTTGTATGTGGTACACAAAATTGCACAGGATATTTCATGGCTGAAATGACGTGGTTTATAACAGATTAATTAGTTAAGCAGTTAAACTTTAACATAGCTGCACACATTTTGAAAGGTGGTACTACTAAAGACTAGAATAGTTAATTGAATGCGTGTATCATTGGCTGGACCTCATATATCATGTCGATCTTACATTCGGATATCATTGGACTCATAATTAAGTTAATGGATTATATCTCTAACAATATATGTTTATTATGTCAAGTATTATCTTTCATGTTTTCTTAGCCTGAACATTCTGTTTCTAATGTCTAGTGAAAGTTGTTTGTATATATGGGCATCTCCTACTGTTATCCCCTTCAGAAAAATCCTTCATCTTTTGAGTCTGAATTTGATCTATATACTCCAATTGTACCTTGTGAAAGGCAAACACGGAGTGACTTGGTGAGTACTATAACATATAATGACTGGATTCATCTTTACTATTACCCACCAAATTGTTGACTGATGAGTATCATTTTGTGGTATCTTCATTATTGTTAACTTAGCAACCCTGAACCACAGTTCATCAGCTATATTATTAGACAGTTATATATTAATTGGGCTTATCTATCATTTATCCGATGCCTTAAGATACTTTTTTAATGGATTTTTTTCTATTTTAAGCCTAAGAGAACAATTGTATCAAAAGGGTCATATTTCAGGTGCACATGGTTGTGTTTGCAAAAAACAAAGTTCACAAATTCTGTTAAAAAGGCCCATGTAGAAAATTTCAGGAACTTTCAACTGCGTGATGCATATCTACTCAGAACTACAAGACAAACTAGATCGTGTTTGTGAGATAAACTGGGATGCGTTAGGCTGTAAGCTTCAGTCAATGCACTGCCAAGTATTTTACATCTTTAGCCAATTGGCCCTTTTTTTTCGTATCGCATGAACGAGGTTGAGTGTGTTCTGCAGTTATACATCATGACTGTGCCTGTAGGAAGCAGCAGATATGTTTCCATATACACTCCAAATATTTATTTCTCACTGAGGCGTGGCACAGTTTTAGCTCTACCTAGGAGCACAACGTCTACGTGTCCGAACTGAGGAATGTGCACACTACATGAAACGAGCCAGACAGGGGAAGATTAGTTTGCAGTATGCTCGAACTCTGTTTTTAATAACTGCACTTTTTTTTGAAATGGTTGAGGATGGGCAATTTGGCATGTCTTCAGTATGCCATTGTGAGCACTAGTTTTCATAGTAGCATGTCAGTTCAAGTTATAAAAAACACAATATTCGACAAATAATTTTATGACAGATGAATTATTTTCAATATTATTTCCTTGTGACCTTTGTGTAGATTAGACTAATTAGTCAAACAGTTACATAGCTGCACACATTTGAAAGGTGGCACTACTAAATACTATAATAGCTAATTCAATGCTTGTATCAGTCTGGACCTCATGTATTATGTTGATCTTACACTCGGATATCTTTGGACTCAGAATTAAGTTAATACATTCTATCTCTAACAATATAGGTTTATTATCTTTCATGTTTTTTAGTCTGAACATCTGTTTTTAACATCTAGTGAAAGTTGCTTGTATCTATTGGCCTATCCTGCTGTTTTCCCCTTAAATAAATGTCCCTCATTATCTTTTGAGTCCCAATTTGATCGATATTACTCCATTTGTACCTTGAAATGCCAACACCTAGTGAGTAACATATAATGACTATGGATTCATCTTTATTATTACCCACCAAATTGTGGGCTGATGAGTGTATAATTTTGTGGCATCTTCAATATTTTTAACTTAGCAACCCAGACCACAGTCCACCAGCTAAGACAAGCAATCAGCTATATTTGTTTGTATGTATGGGCCTCTCCTTCAAAAGATATCCTTATTATCTGTTAAGTCTGAACTTGATCGATATACTCCATTTTGTACATCGTGGAACACAAACACCTTTATTACTACCCACCATTTTTTTTGAGATTTACTACCCACCAAATTGTGGGCTGATGAGTGCATCATCATGTGGAATCTTCAACAACCCTAAACCACAGTTCATCAGCTGTATTATTAGACGGTACTGTATTTGTTGTGCTTGTCTATCATTTATCCAATGCCTTAAGATATTTTTCTAAGGAGTTCTTTTACTACTATATTAGCCGGAGGTAATATTTCTTAAACTGAAGAGGACAATTGTATCAAGAGGGTCATATCTCAGCTGCACATGGTTCTGTTTGCACAAAAAATAAAAAATAGAAGTTCACAAGTTCTGTATCTAAGAAGGTTCGTGCAGAATTTTAGAAACTTTCGGCTGTGGGTAAGGCATGATGCATATCTATTCAGAACTACAAGACAAACTAGGTCATGCTTGTGAGATAAACAGGGTTGCGTTGTGCTGTAAGCTTCAATTAACGCACACTGCAAGTTACTTGCATCTTTAGCCGATTTGTCTTCTTCTCTTAGTATATCATGAACGCGTCAGAGCTGTGTTAGTCTGATTTTGCGGTTACACATCATGGCCGTTCCATATACACCCCAAACATTTATTTCTCAATGAAGTGCGCCACAGTTTTAGCTGTAGCTATATGAGCCCAAATGTCTACGTTTCCGAACCGAGGAATATGTACTCCACATAAAATGAGCCAGACAGTAGAAGGTTCATTTGCAGTATGCCGGTACGGTGTTGCACTGTTGCCTATCCCCATCCTCGCACAATTTTGGAACGGCAGCAGCTGACGGCTGCAGTGTCAGACCCTGGAAGGGGAATTGCTAGAACTGGGAAGCAAATCACAGAATAATTGAGGAATTGAGGGCAATCATGCTACGGTTCGAGATCCCGTACATACCAGCCTTCTTAAATTCAGTAATAGTAAAACCGTAATACTCATTTTATGTAGTTGACTGATCCGATCGTAGCCGTTGAGCGGAGAGAAACGTCCCGAAGCGATCACATAAGGACATCTTCATTGATTCGACGCAAACAGATCGAATCTATCTGTTTTGATCTGCAATTTGAACTAAAAATGTGCCTGCGTGGAAAGTGAACACGTTCGCGCGCGTCCCCGTCTTCTACTCTCCATAGTGGCACACTAGCCACTCCCTTCTTTCGCCACTGGCATATGAAGCTTCCAAGCCCTAGCCTATGATGGAGGAAGCTGCCGCCCCCTTGACCCCGCCGCTGGACACAAGTGCAAGGCAGGGGAAAAGCCGAAGAAAGAGCTAACAGTGGAGGAGCGATCAATTGAGACCAAGAAACGTGGCTTAGCTCGACATCATGAAGGCAAGAATGACCAAAGCAGCGGCTGCCGCCATAGCCGAGTAAAAGCTAGCGCTCGTCCTGGCCCTGCATGCCAAGGTCAACCCTGACATCCTTGCGTCCCAAGCCATCGTCCAGATCGTCCTCATGATCAAGGGTGAGGCGCCCGACACCGCCATGGGTCAGGCCACCGGTGCCTCTTCAACAAGCTGGGTCACGTCCGTGGCTATAAGACCGCATCTACATCACGATTGCCAACCAGACCAGCGGCGACTCTATGCGCTGTCCAGCACGTCCCGACGACGCCAAATTGCTCGTCGAGAAGAACTGGATCATGTTCGCTGTGATGAGCCTCATGGACCGGTAAACCGTGCTTGGTTTGAGAAGAGGCAAATTAGCATCCGGGAACGTGATGCGTGATCTCACATACCTATCTTAGTTTGTGATTCTCTAATTAGTGGTAATTTATAAGCACTACATGCTCTTTCATTTATATATTAGCCAATTAGATGAAACAGAGACAAAACTGTGAAAGGTTAAGGCGGATCAAATAAATCCAAGATGAACATATTACATATACAGTACATGTGGGCATGCCGGCTCAATAAGTCGCGCACACCAAGACCCTTGACCCGCTGATGAACTCCTGCCACCATTCCTTTGCCGCGCGCAAGCAGTTTTCACCGTCCACCCATCTACCGGCCCGACTCCCTCTCCCTATTCGGTACCTCCCAATGAATCGGTTGCCGTCGCCGTCCCGCTCTGCACCAGTCTGACTGACCGCGCTCTCTCCATCTGTCTATAGTAGCTTCCAAACCGTCTTCTTGTCTTTTCCCCTGCAGCTCCAGGCCTCGAGTGTAGACAGCAGATTACGATGTCCCTGGACGACTCTGCTACTGTACTATTTTGGTGACTGATCGATCTTTCTGTCCTGCGAGTAGGATGTGTGCAGTTTTCACGAGGGGGTGTGGGCTGTGGACCTCTCTGGCTCTGGATCCGTACCTCCGTTGCTCGCGATGGCATGGACGACGTCTGATCTTCTACCCGTGCCGATCCCATGCATGAACCAATTTTACATCATAAATCCCTGAACCTCGACGAGATCTTGCTAGTAGGAACATTCCTCCAACCGACCAGACACCGTCCTCTAGCTGCATTTCCTCCGAACCTCCCCAGCGAAAAGCCTTTCTTCTTTTACCAGCCCCATAATAATGCGTCGAATGCGTTGGTCGAGAGGCGAACGCACCGCCCACGCTTCACTCTCCTCTTTTCTCTTCCTCGGGGCGGCGGAGCGGAGCCTTTCGGCGCTGCCGGACGCTCACCGGGCTACTTGCGGCAACCTGTGGCTGAACACGCCGAAACGGTGGCAGGATTACGATTACATCATACGCACGCATCTGTACGTACGTGCTTGCTATCTGTCAGCTGCATGTCTCCACCCGCGAGAGGCGACACGGTTTTGGCCGATTCCCCTGCTTCCGGGGACGACTCCTAGGTGGCTAGGTCACCGATCGGACGAGCGACGGAGGAAACGAACAAACCAAATTCTAGGTCGTCCGCCATGAAAGCCAAGATACGTGAGATGGGTAGCTCGCACGCGGACGAAGATGAAGCGGAAGGGGGTGTCTCCACTCTCGACCGGTGCACAAAATTTGTGTTAAGGCGCCCGAGAAATAAATCCAGCTCACGGCATTACTTGTTTAATTAGGTAGCAGTTGCTGTGTAGAGGCTCGAGCTAATCTCTGCATTAACACCCCACCTATAAATCTCCTTATATGAATTTAGAAGATGAACATACTGTGAACCATAAATACTTGTCAGCAACTGATAAACAAAACCACTTCCTAGTCAAAATAAACAACTGTATGAAAAAGATTTGTACTCTAGTGCGTCATTTTCTAGCCAATGTCATTACTTGTTTAATTAGGTACCGTTGAGGCTCCAGCTAATCTTTGTATTAACCCTTATCAACTTACTGTGAACCATAAATACTTGTTAGCAACCTATAAGCAGAACCTTGGCAGTCACTTCCTATAATCACAACAAATATTGTTTGAAAAAAAAAACACCAGTGCGACGTTTCTTACCCCATTCCCTCCAATTCCCCCATGTATGAGCATTCAACAATAGTGTCGGGGTTTGGAATCCTAGTCGTAAATTTGTACGTATGCGGGGGGCTGTGGCCATGATCTGGCAAGCTACCTACACCTCATGCACACATATGTATACAAGTTCAGGTGATGGGATTGGTCTCGAGTAAAAACCTTGCTCTTGTTATCTTGCACATCTTCAAGACATCAATAATATGAAGAATGAAGACGGTGGAAGTGGTGTATGTTGAGGAGAAGTGTATATATGAGACGCTGAAGGAAGAAGGCCAGAAATATTCAGTAGGCCGGATCATCCGGCCCCCAAGCGGACGGATCATCCGACCACTACGCTCCAAGGTCTTCAGAAGTTTTGCACCGATCGAAAGTTGGGCCGGATGGATTTTTCATCCGCCCCCCTTTACTGGACCCAACCACCTCACGTCACGAAGGAGAAGACTAGCGCGCCATCTTATGGCATGGGGGTCGGAAGAATTTTCCATCCGCCCCGGAAGTTCCCAATATCCGGGGAGGGGGATCTTCCACCCCTTGACCAGTTCAACAGAAGACCGGATCATCCGGGGTTAATAAACCCGGATAATCCACCCCCTTGGGCAATCCAACGGCTCCAAGGCTCGCACGGGCTATAAAAGGAGGAGCACGAAGAACATGAAGATATGTCGAAGAAGAAGCTCTCCCATGATGGTTTATGGGGAAGCAATCCGCAAGATTTCATCAAGCAGGCACAATCAAGAAAGGCTTTCTGTAAGGGTATATTGCCCCTATGTGTGGTTTTGGTAATTAGTGACAACCCCTATGGTCTAATGTTTTCATTGAGTTTATAAGAAGGAATATTCCATAGGTACTACTTGTATTCCATATGTTGGATTCAAGTATGGATGCCATGAAGATAAAGATATACCTTGTGTATTGGCATCAAGATCATCGATTTGAAGATATATATGTGATATGATCAAGAAGAAGAAATGAAGATGGAGTTCTTATGTGGAACTCAATATTAGCCATGCTCTAGCTTACGTGATAAGCAATGAATGATCAAGATCTTGAGTGCTTGATTCCAAGTGAAGAATTCAAGATATGGCTCTAGGTCGCTGTCATGATAGTATCATGAGTTGAGCTATGGTTGACTAAGATTTAGAGCATGCAAACAAATGAAGAATTCTTCATACACCTCAAGGTAGTATGATAGAGCATGAGAAGATACAAGGTTGACCAATACAAAGAGTGAATAATAGATTCAAGTTTGGTCAACACATGAAGCATGAAGAATGTGCCACAGAGAAGTCATGTGGTATGGTAAGCCGTGTCAATTATGCTTTATGAACTAACCCATCATATATGTTTCCTTGTGTTGTCTATGTGGGTTGGGTATCCTTCCATGGGCATGCATCAAAAGTGAGATCTCATATAGCCCTTGAGAGGATGACGTCAAGTGGTGATCGTCATCAAGGTTGAGTTGAGCAAGTTCAAGTTGAGCATCTCAAGAGGATAATATGCTTGAATCTTGTCGTCCATTTGGTGATAATGGACATGTGAAGATGTGCATCAATGGAGCTTTCCCATCACGGTGTATGGGGGAGCATTTGTGAGTCTTCACGAAGTAACGATGATCAAGTAAGACATTCCGGCTTGAGTGGAGCTTGAAGAGTTATCATCAAGAACAAGCGGGATGCGCAAGGCAAAGGTATGGTCTTGCTAGGTTTTCCTTTTACCGGTCTCAAGGTGGTTGTTGGGAGACCGGATTATAGGATAGATAGCCGCACTATCAAGAGGGGCTTTCGGTTGGGTAACTTGATCACATCGTCTTAGGGAGCTCAACCCTTTGCATACTTTGCATATCCCTATTACTTCTTGGCGTTTCTCTGTGAGAGGTTCTTGAGCTTGTTGCTATCTTTACAACAAGCCCAAGTTCATCGAAAACATAATCTGCATGCATCTTCTATTGTGTTTTCGAGTTTGGAAGTTTTACCGGTGTCTCTTTTATAGATAGGTCAAAACATTCATCTTGTGGTTTTTACTCCGTGGGTGGAAAATGATGTTTCTATGTATAAAGTTGTAGGGCTTGTTGTTCTGATTCCAACAAGCCCAAGATCATCGAAATCGGAGTCCGGACGCAAAAGTTATGATGGTTTTTATAAAACATGTTTTCATGTTTGACCCGGTGGCGCCAGCCTGTGGACCGGCTCCTGCTCCGGTAACAACCGGGGACATGTTATCTATGTCCCCGATCTGCCCCGGTCACGGCCCGGCCTCAGGTCCGGTTTGGACTGGATGGTCCGGTCTGTGGCCCGGTCGGACCGGCCCTCACACCAGGCGGCCCGGTCTGTGGCCCGGTCGGACCAGACATCACACCAGGAGGCCCGGTCTGTGGCCCGGTTGGGCCGGCTCTTATGCCAGGCGGCCCGGTCTCAGGCCCGGTTTGGCCCGGTTGACCAGGCTGCACGAAAAACTCTCAGATCTTCCCCCAACGGTTATATCTTCCCTTGGGCTATAAAAGGGGCTTCTTCCCCAATAGTTATTTAGGGTTCTTGAGCATGTTTTTTACCACCATTGTTGAACCTCTTGAGCTTGCTTCCTCTCCCTTTCCTCCTATGATTCTTGCATATTCTTGGGGGATTTGAAAGAGGAGATCTAGATCTACAACCTCGTCCAGTCCATTCCTCCTCTAAGTCAGGGGAACTCTTGGGATCTAGATCTTGGAGTCATTTGTTGATTTCCTCCATTGTTCTTCCTCTCTGATCTCATCCTAGCATTTGTTGCTTGGGTGGGATTTGAGTGTGAAGGATTTGAACACCTCTAGTGTTCTTGCTTTGCATCATTGCATAGTGTTGAGCTCTCCACCACGATTAGTTTGAGTGAGAGACCGTGAGCTTGTTACTCTTGGAGGGTGACCTCCTAGTTGGCTTGGTTGGTGTCCCGGTGACCTCTTCTTGGAAGATTGTGAAGGGGCCCGGGCTTCTCCTTCGTGGAGCTTGTGAAGTGGTTGTGGAGCTTGCCATCTCCGGAGTGGAGGAAAAGCTAACCATAAGGAAAGGGTCATTATCCTTCGTGGGTTTGGCTCGGAGAAGAAGGTCAGACTTCGTGGCGTTGGGGAGTCCTTCATGGGACCCCCACCTCTCCAAACGTGATGTACCTTCTTGCAAAGGAAGGGAACACGGGAATACATCTTCGTCTCCGTGTGCCTCGGTTATTTCTATACCCGAGCTTACTTTCCTTGTGATAGCCATCGTGCTTGAAGTACATATATCTTGCTATCACTTGTGCTACATACATCTTGTGCCTATCTTGCTTAGCTCTAGTTGTTGTTGTTGCACTTAGTTGAGCCTAGCTTATTTAGGATTTGTGCTTGTGAAATAAATGTTAGTTTAATTCCGCATTCTTACAAGCCAAATCCGTAAGAGTTTTTAAACGCCTATTCACCCCCCCCTCTAGGCGACATCTCGTCCTTTCACTTTCCATCTTGAAGTGGTCAAGATCGTCATCATCAAGGTCAAGTGGAATACGCAAGGTCAATGTTTGTTCTTGATATGTTTTCTCTCTTACCGGTATCTTGTTGTTGGGAGACCGGGTGTGTATTATAGTTGGTCGTTCTGTCAAGAGGGGTCTCGAATGAGTCACTTGGTCATATCGTTCGGAGAGAGCTCAAACCCTTGCATGATTTGCATCATGTTTCTTGGTTGTTCTTGGTTCTTATCCATGTGATGTTTTAGAGCTTATGGTTCATCCTCAAGACAAGCTCTACCTCATCGAAAACAGATTCCGCATGTATCACTTGTTGCATTTTCGAGTTTTAAGGTTTTATCGAAACGACCCCAAGATCATCAAAATCGGAGTCTGGATGCCCAACTTATGGTTGTTTCAGTTTCAGTCGGTCTAGCAGTTGGGGGGGGGGGGGGGGAGTGGGGCAGATTATCCCGACCCCGGATGGTTTTTTTCGTCCAAACTCTATTTCTGCAGGCTGGCAAACTTGATTTTAATGGGAGGGGCGGATTATCCGCCCCTGGACCCCCACTAGCGTTGCACATAACGGTTGGGTTTTTGGTGACCTATTTAAGGGGCCCTTTTTCCCCTATGGTTCTCCACCCATTTGGCAAGTTCTTGGGCACGTTTTTCACCTCCATTCTTTACCCTCTTGATCTTCCTATCTCCTCAATCCATCCATGATTCTTGCATATTTTGAGGGAAGAGAGAGGATATCTAGATCTACAATCCTACCAATCAAATTCCCCTTCTAGTGAGGGAATCTTTCTAGATCTAGATCTTGGAGTCCTTTGTGGATTTGCTCCCTTTCTCTCTTCCATTGTTGTTCATCTTGAGAGCTTGAAATCTTTTCTCCCCCGTTCAAATCTTGTTGCTTCTTTTTGGGAAAAGAAATAGGAGACCTAGATCTATTACTCTACCAATCAAATTCCTCTCTTTGTGAGGGAATCCCTAGATCTATCTCTTGGAGAGTCATCCATCTTGTTGTTCTTACTCCCTTATTCCCCCAATAGCTTTTGTAGCTTTGTTGGAATTTAGGAGTGAAGGACTTGGGCATCTTAGTGGTGTTCTTTCCATTGCATTGGGTGCATCGGTTTGAGTTCTCTACAGAGATTTGTTCTCGTGAGAGTTCATGGGTATTACCTCTTGGGTTCTTGGAAAACCCTAGATGGCTTGTAGGCCTTTGTGGCATTGTATCCTTTGTGGCATATGGTAGTCTTTGTGGCGTTGTAGCTTTTGTGGAGTTGTTGCCTTTGTGGCCTTGTTGCCTTTGTGGCTTGTTCTTGGGAGCCTCCAATTGTTGTGGAGTTTTCCTCAAGCTTGTTACTTGGGAGATTTCCTCAAGCTTGTACAAATTCGGTGACTGCCCTCAACAAGGGCCCCTTAGTGGATCGAGATTTTCCCTTTTGGTAGGAAGGCTCGAGGAGAATACGGTGGCCTTTCACTACAAGAAAAGTTGCCATGGCCGACGAAGTTGAAGTCGCGCCGTGGTTGCTGGTGTACAATGGCCGACGATTTTTGGTCCCTCCGTGGTGCATGTCAAAACTTTTTTTTCTCGTTTTTGAGGCCACCTAGCCCGACGAAAGTGGCCAAAACGTCCCGTATGGTGGCCCGGGACGTGGTGCATCTCGAAATCTCGGGTTCGCCGGCCGAGTCAACGCAAATCCGCACCGCCGAGGGATGTAGGGCCCAGATGGCAGCCTCTCTGGCATTGTTTTTTTCTCGATCGCGCCATCTCGTTCAACGTTCTCCGATCGAGCCGTTTACGATGCAGGATCATGGGTCCCGCATGTCATCCTCTATGAACCAAAATTCTTTATATTCTTGGATTTTTTTTGACCCCCTGATTTCTGGCTACTTCCTTTTTCTTTTGATCCCTTGCCGCCTTGGAAACGTTGAGACCGCTGTCGCTAAATGGGACCCGCATGTCATCCTCTATGTGCAATCAACTTTCTTTTCTTGGAGTTTTTTTGGCACCTCAAATTTGGTCACTTGCCTTTTCTTTCGATCCCCGCCGCCTCTCAAACGGTGATACCGCCGTCGCTAACCGGGACCCGCATGTCATCCTCTATGCACTATAAAACTTTCTTTTCTTGAATTATTTTTGGCACCTCATATTTGGTCACTTACCTTTTTCTTTCGATCCCCGCCGCCTCTCAAACGGTGATACCGCTGCTGCTAAATGGGACCCGCATGTCATCCTCTATGTACTATAAAACTTTCTTTTCTTGGAGTTTTTTTGGCACCTCAAATTTGGTCACTTGCCTTTTTCTTTCGATCCCCTGCCGCCTCTCAAACGGTGATACCGCTGCTGCTAACTCGGGACCCGCATGTCATCCTCTATGTACTATAAAACTTTCTTTTCTTGAATTATTTTTGGCACCTCATATTTGGTCACTTACCTTTTTCTTTCGATCCCCGCCGCCTCTCAAACGGTGATACCACTCGTTGCTAAATGGGACCCGCATGTCATCCTCTATGTACTATAAAACTTTCTTTTCTTGGAGTTTTTTTTGGCACCTCAAATTTGGTCACTTGCCTTTTTCTTTCGATCCCGTGCCGCCTCTCAAACGGTGATACCGCTGCTGCTAAATGGGACCCGCATGTCATCCTCTATGTACTATAAAACTTTCTTTTCTTGAATTATTTTTGGCTCCTGATATTTTTTCACTTGCCTTTTTCTTTCGATCTCATGCCACGTTTGAAACGTTGGGAGACCTGCTGGCTCATGGGACCCGCATGTCATCCTCTATGTGCTATAAAAGTTTCCTTTGTTGGATTTTTTTTCACCCTCTGATTTTTGGCTTGCCTTTTTCTTTTGATCCCCTGCCCCCTTTGAAACGTTGAGTAAGCTGTTGGCTCAAGGGACCCGCATGTCATCCTCTATGTCCATCAACTTTCTTTTCTTGGGTTTTTTCACCCCTAATTACTAGCTACTTTCTTTTTCTTTTGATCTCAAGCCGCATTACAAACATTGAGACCGCTGCTGCAAAATGGGACCCACATGTCATCCTCTATGTACAATAAATCTTGGATTATTTTTGGCTCCTGATATTTGGTCACTTGCCTTTTTCTTTCGATCTCATGCCACCTTTGAAACGTTGAGTAAGCTGCTGTCTCATGGGTCCCGCATGTCATCCTCTACGAACAATAAAAGTTTCCTTTCTTGGAGTTATTTTTTACCCCTAATTTCTGGCTATTTGCCTTTTTCTTTTGATCCCCTGCCCCCTTTGAAACGATGAGGACGATGTTGGCAGGTCGGTCCCACATGTCATCCTCTATGAACAATAAAAGTTTCCTTCGGTGGATTTATTTTTGACCCCTAATTAATTTCTGGCTATTTCCTTTTTTTCTTTTGATCCCCTGCCGCCTTGGAATTGTTGAAAATGCTGCTGCCTCATTTTTCTTTTGGTCCTGTGCCGCCTTGGAAACGTTGAGACCGCTGCTACAAAATGGGACCCGCATGTCATCCTCTATGTACAATAAAGTTTCTTTTCTTGGATTATTTTTGGCTCCTGATATTATGTCACTTGGCTTTTTCTTTCGATCTCATGCCGACTTTGAAACGTTGAGGATGTTGCTGCCTCATGGGTCCCGCATGTCATCCTCTCAGAACAATAAATGTTTTCTTTTCTTGTATTTTTTTACCAACTGATTTTTGGCTTTTTTTTTATTTTCGATCCCCTGCCGCCTTTGAAACGTTGACGACGCTGCTGGCTCATGGGTCCCCGATGTCAACCTCCCCGTACAAGAAACATGTGATATTTTATTTTGCAGACAATAAACGTTGTATTTCGCTCTGAGCTATTGCAAACGGATAAATTAAATCTTTATATCTACATAAACAAACTTATATGTTGAATCTCCTTGTTTTTTGTTTTTGCGAAGCATAGGACTTTCCCTGTTTTTTTTTGAGAAAAATTCGACCTTTCCTGTTTTGGAGTGGGCTGAAATTGTACGAGTCAAAAGGCCCGACGAGATAGTTCGAAGGCCCAGATGTCCAGATACAGCCCAATTGAAATCTTTCTTTTCTTGGATTTTTTTCACACCCTGATTTCTGGCTACTTCATTTTTCTTTCGGTCCTGTGCCGCCTTGGAAGCGTTGAGACCGCTGCTATAAAATGGGACCTGCATGTCATCCTCTATGTACAATAAAGTTTCTTTTCTTGGATTATTTTTGGCTCCTGATATTATGTCACTTGCCTTTTTCTTTCAATCTCATGCCGACTTTGAAACGTTGAGGAAGCTGCTGGCTCATGGGTCCCGCATGTCATCCTCTATGAACAATAAAAGTTTCCTTTGTTGGATTTATTTTTTTCCCCTAATTTCTGGCTATTTTCTTTTTCTTTTGATCCCCTGCCCCCTTTGAAATGATGACGACGCAGCTGGCAAGTCGGTCCCACATGTCATCCTCTATGAACAATAAAAGTTTCCTTTGATGGATTTATTTTTGACCCTAATTAATTTCTGGCTATTTCCTTTTTTTATTTTGATCCCCTGCCGCCTTGAAATAGTTGAGGATGCTGCTGCCTCATGGGTCCCGCATGTCATCCTCTCAGAAAGGTAAATGTTTCTTTTCTTGAATTTGTTTACCAACTGATTTTTGGCTTATTTTTTCTTTCGATCTCCTGCCACCTTTAAAACGTTGACGACGTCGCTGGCTCATGGGTCCCCAATGTCGGCCTCCCCATACCTGCAAATCCTCTTTACGCAAAGGTTGTATTTCTAGATAGATAAGGTGGATTCGAATCTGCCATGGTTCGAGTGCAGCTCGGGTAAGCCTTCTTGCACTGATTAATGGAAGTAGTGTATAGCAAGGTCAAGACATGTGGCTCGGTGTAATGAATCTATTTGAATCATGTTGTGGGTTCAATCTGATAGTTCTCTAACAGGTCAACCAAAATAGAAATTAAGTTTTTTTCTAAAACGGAAATGCAAATTAAGATGAACACAAACATTAGTTATCATAATAGCTGATCATACATACATACTTGCTAAGAGCAAAAGCTTGCCAGAGTTTTACCACCCATACAATTAATTAGCGGTTCAGATAAGATAACCTTATATAAGTATAACTACAAATGCATTTGCTAAGGACTCATGGGGCAACAGAACTAGACAACCGCGAACTTTATGACCAGCATGTCACAGCGGCATCGAAAGATCTTGACCTTCAACTTTGATCCAATGCGAAGTTTGGCACCGTCAATGAACTTTTTCCACCTGGAAGTAACGGCCAAGCGGCCATCTCGTGGGACTCGACGGAGTACCGTCCCTCCACGGTGAGACCTTCACTCTCCATCCCGAGGGAAATCTTGCCCCTTCGCCCAGCATTGAGATCCTTGGCGATACTTTTAGGCAATTTCTGATTCAAAGCAAGAGATACCACCAAAAATTAGTCAATGGCACCAATGCACTTAACCATGTGAGACTTTGAGCAGAGAAGACATCAAGATAAGAGCAGTTATGCTGTCATATACTCACGAACATAGCCTTCAGATGCGTCCTGGTCACCACACGGGTGGCCACAGCAATGAGCTGAGACCTCGGTGATCCGGTGCGGGGCAGGTGCGGGAGCACTGGGCTGGTACACGAGCGCGGTGCTGATGCGAGGAGACTCGCTGGGCGGGTGCGAGTAAGCGGTGCCTCTAGAGGAGCCGGTGCGATGCGAGAGACGATTGGGCGAGGTGCGATGAACGGTGCAGCTAGAGGAACCGAGTGCTTGATGCGGAGAGCCTGCTTGGGCAGGTGTAGTATATGGGGCCTCTACAGGAACCAATGCTGATGTAGGGGACTGCTGGGTAGATGCAGTAAACGGAGCTGGTACAGGAACCGGTGCTGATGCGGGAGAGTGGGAAGCCGGTGCCGGTGCTGGTGTGGTTGCCCTTTGTGACATCCGCTCATGTTCCATCAGGGGATCTGCAGCTTTGATCATGTTAAACCCAGCAAGCTAGAACAGAGGGAATGGTTTAGAACAAGCTGCTCGAACAGCTTATCAAAAGATATGAGTAGAAAAAAGTTACATATTATATATTTGGAAGTGTCTCCAACTCGTAAGCGATTACGTATATACGCCCATTTGAGTTTCGATCCTCGGCTCGTCGCCCTTCTTCGGACCGTAGTCAAAAGCAAACTTTCTCCAATCATGTCCATACAAATATGTGATGGCCTAGCGTCTTGTAGACATACACCTCATAGACCGTGTAGGTGTTCATCAATTTGCCATTGCCATGCATAGTGAAAGACCCTTCATGCGGACACATCCGGTTAATCATAGGACGAAGTTCACAAGGTACGATCTGCATGTGAAAATTGATACAAATGTAAGAAGCGAGGAATACTAAAAACAAGACTTTACTATATGCCAATTCATGCTAAACCACTGAGAATACATACCTGTAACTCTGTGAAGGAGCTACTAGAAAGGTAGATAGAGCCATAGGAGGTGTTATATGCGGGGTATGTACATGGGCCCGCCATATTCCCGCAAGCTCGGCATCGGGATGGTGAAGGAAACATGGGAGGTACTACTGGTGCGTAGCGCTGAATGTAAGTGGAAGAATTAGGTTGTGTAAAGTGCATAGTTCAGAGCAATGCAAATGTTGAAAAGCGAGTGCATAACACTATGTTACAAACTGAACAGTGAAAAATTAGTGTATGATGAATATAAGCATGCTAATTTGGTGTTTCCGAATTCCAAAAAGCATTAGACGAGGCCGGTGATAATATCGGACATAAATCATGGCATGTATATGTGGCTTAAGAAAATATACCGAACCCTTGGATGGTTACGGCCCGGCTGGTCCTTGGACTTGAGCTTATATAAGCATCCGGAAGGTGGGGCTGACGGTAACTTGGTGGCAGCCTCTGCAGATGCCTCATCGGCAGCGAGTTGCAATCCTTTTGACCAATGAAGGGTTAGCGAGTTTCGACTGCATATGAAAATTGAAGAGCAACGGACATCAGCGGTGATATATAAAATGAATCTATGAGACAACGATGCATATAGTGCTTGGATGTAAGTGTAAGAATAGGTGTGTGTGTTTCGAACTATTGGTAAGCATTAGACAAAGCCGGCAATAAACGAGACAAAAATCAAATCATGTATGAGGATTAAGAAAATATACACCTTCTTGAAAAGGGTACCACCCAGTGGCCCGTGGCCTTGTGCTTGAGGAGGTTTTCGAGAAGATGGTGGCGGCACCATCGTCTTCACGACGACCTCATCGGGATCATTTTTTATCCATTTGAGTAGAGGCACTGAAGTTTCATCCTGCATATGAATAGCAACAGAACTCATCATTGATATTTAATAAATCTATGAGATAGGCTGATGCAAATAGTGCGGGTGTAAGTGGAAGAATAGGGTTGTGCATAGAGAACGAGTTGACAACAATGCAAATGATTACAAAAGAAGCCAATGGAAATCAACAGTTTATATACTTGGATGAGACAGATCGAAAAGTGAAAAATTAGTGTATGATGATTGTAAGCAAACGCGGTGTTTCTGAACTTTTGGTAAGCATTAGACAGAGCCAACAGTAATTAAACAGATAATAATGAAATCGTGTATGTGGATTAAGAAAATATACCAGATTCATTAAAAGGTCACCACCCGGCTGGCCCATGGCCTCGTGCTTGTAGAGGTTTTCGGAAGATGGTGCCGGCACCATCGTCCTCACAGCAGCCTCATTAGCCTCATTTTGCATCCACTTGAGTAAAGGCGCGGCGGTTTCAGCTGCATAAGAATGGGAACAGATCTCAGCGAGTGATATTGAATGACTACGAGACAGAGTCGATGCATATAGTGCTTGGATGTAAGTGGAAGGGTATGGCCGTGTATGGACAACAGTTCACAACAATGCAAGGGTGTGTTCGGTTACGAAACATCGTGGAATGGAATGGAATGGTTCCATTTCAGAGGAATGGAATGGTTAAATTTTTGTTCGGTTGGGATAAATGGAGAGCGGAAGAGATCGAGGTTAAACTAACCATTTGTCTCAAAATTGTAATTAACAATTGCAAATGACATTTTAATCTCAAAGTCGTAATTAACGAGCGCCTAATGGTGCTCTTTTAATCTAAAAATCGTAATTAACATCATTTTTTGTTGGGTTAGGGGAACTGGAGTAGATGAACATTCTTGTATGATGATTGTAAGCAAACGAATTTGGTGTTTCTAAACTTTTGGCTTCGAGATCTTATGGGTTTCAACTCTAGCCTACCCCAACTTGTTTGGGACTGA
Organism: Lolium rigidum; assembly: GCF_022539505.1. Classification (NCBI taxonomy): domain Eukaryota; kingdom Viridiplantae; phylum Streptophyta; class Magnoliopsida; order Poales; family Poaceae; genus Lolium; species Lolium rigidum. Next base: position 185,647,192 of record NC_061509.1, read on the forward strand.
AAGGCTTGGTTGTTGTTGTTGTTGTTGTAAACTTTTGGCAAGCATAGAAAAAACCGACAATAAACGAGAGAAAAATCAAGGCATGTTTTGTGGATTAAGAAAATATACCATATTCATTAAAAGATCACCACCCAGTGGCGCGTGGCCTTGTGCTTGTAGAGGCATTTAGAAGATGGGGGCGGCATCAACATACTTGGCAGCCCGATCGGCCGCGAGTTTTGATCTTCCTTTTGAGTAAAGGCCCTAAAGTTTCGATCGCATATGAATAGCAAAACAAAAGGCGGACCTCGGCGAGTGATATTGAATTACTGTATGAGATAGGTTGATGCATATAGTGGATGCTCTTTGCCTTTTGCAGCGTGAACACTAGCTATGGACAGACAAAAAACTTGTTAACTCAGCTTTGTCTAGATATGAATGTACTACCACCATCCAAAAGCTTAAGCCTTATTTATTTTTGAGAAATCAAAACAAGCAAAGTTTGACCAAAATTTTAGAACATTCTATCAACAAATATAATACTGTGTAGATCTCGTAGGAAAATAATTTAATGATATTAATTTTGTATTTTGCATGTTACTGATTTTTGGTAAAAGCTTAGTCAAACATGGTATAGTTTGACTTTCTAAAAATAATATAAGCCCAAAGCTTTGGGATGGAGGCGATAGTATCTAGAGCTAAAACACATCTAGATACATCCGTATCTACGAGATAGTTGAGTCAATTAATTTGGATGCGAGGGAGTATCGGATTCAGACTACATCATGGTAAGTTGGTTAAAAAAATTACCCACGGGCGGTCCACGCCTGGCTCGGCGATGGCATTTCGCTTCTTGTCTTGCGAGATCGGGCCATGCTCCTGCGGCGGGTGGGACGCTATTCTCGTTCCCCATAGCCTCGGCACGGAACCCGGAGGTACCAACCCGATACGAGAGAATATAGAGCATGGTGTCACGAGAGGCTTTACGCACAAACAGTGAAGACATGTGCTACTTTAAGCATATTCCAGAACAGAGAGCAGATTGAGGATGCGAGAGAGACACTTAAAAGGTAAAGAGTGGATAAGCAAACGGAGTACAGCTTCGCGGGGCGGGGACGCAGCTCGAGGCTCAGCCAACTGCCCACATGCGTGGTGGCCTTACGCTCCATTGCCCCCACCGCCGAGGTCTTACCTTTCCTGTACAAGGCGACAAAAGATACAGTGAGGATCGGCGAAACTACAAAGGTTGCAAATGTCGACAAATAAAGGAAGAACACCCCAATCCAAGCAAAGGTAGCCCCCGCCCCCACCCCCATCAATCACTCCCAGCTCGAGGGTGACCCGAAAGACGCCCCTTCGCCCGGAATAGGAAAGAGATGCGCAAGATATCGAGGAGAGGAAAAAAGAACCGATCTCGAGAAAGGAAAGAACATTACTAGTCCTACCTAATCCGCTTGGTCTAGATGCGGCTTGCCCCTCCAAGCTGGATGCACGGACGGTGGAGGCGAAAGGAGGGGATCGAGCTAGCGGCTTGCATCCGTCGGCAATCGGCACTCGATCGGGAGAGAAGGGGTGCTACATAAAGGGGAGGGGTAACATAGTTTATTACACGGTGAACTTACTGATGTGACTAGTCATTACATGTCTCACTGAAACTAGGGCCCATAGCGTGGCACCCCAAATTCACTTGAAGCTGCCCGGCGGGACGCATTGGCGCGTCAAGATACCCCCGAATTGTAGCGGGGAAATGAAACATTTCACAAAAATTCGAAATTCAAGCACACCGCCACGCGCCAAGCACGCGGCTGTTCCTTCCTCTTCCTCGGTTCCTCCTCCCCTGTCCGAAAAAACCCCAAATCCCAAGCTCAAACCAAAAAAAAAACAAATCCCACTGGCCGCCATGCATGTCCTCGTTAACCCGGCCGGAGATCGTTCCGGACGATGCGGACCCCCGCCCTGAGATCCAGAATTCCAGTCCACCTCGAGGCACCTGCGTGCTGTCTCGCAGCGAGCGGCTTGAGGGCGCTGAAGAGGAAGTCCCGCCGGAAAGTGCTCATGGCAACCGTGCAAGCTCACCGGCGTGTTGCATCCCGAGAGGAGCTGGTCAAAGCTTTGTTATTCGCCACACACATAAAATTGCGGGCCAAGATCTGGTCAAAGCTTCGTCGATGGCTTGCCGCGAGAGGCGTGGTGTCCGGAGTCAATAAACTAGCTGCTCGAGGACTGGGCGGTTTACACGGATTCATATTAGCTGACTCAAGTTTGTTAGTCTAGTTAACAAATGCATCTAGATACATCCATATCTAGACAGAATTGAGTCAATTAATATGAATCGAGAGGAGTACCGAAAGTGTTTCATGCTACCAACTAATGCGCCGGCGAGGAATCGTCTGTAGAAGTAATTGTGCTACTACTCATACGATGAACTGATTGTGTGGGTGTCGAATTTTGCAACGCGATCATCCACCGAATGCTTAATCTAGCGCCAAAGGCGTACAAATCATAACATACTACAGCACCGGAACGTAAGAGTACGAATCATAAAGTAGCTCAACATTTTGCATCGGGGCTGGGTGGTCCACGAGACTACCGGGACGCCCACGATGATCTCCGGGTGTGCATCCTCTTCAACGCAAAGCTGTGTACTCGGTCCACGGCCTCCTTACGTAGGCTGGATAATCTCGGGTGCGGGACCTTCGTCTATGAGAGGCTCGTCATCGGTACCATCCACGAGTGCATCGGGGCTGGCTGGTCTTGAGACTACCCGGACGCCCCGATGATCTCCGGGCGTGCATCCACTTCAACGCAAAGCTGTGTACTCGGTCCACGGCCTCCTTACGTAGGCTGGATAATCTCGGGTGCGGGACCTTCGTCTATGAAAGGCTCGTCATCGGTACCATCCACGAGTGCATCAAGCTGAGATTCATCTTCAAATCTCCCATCAAAGCGAGAGACCTCTTCAACTCTATGCTTACGCAATTAGTACATCAACCGATTAGACAAACATCTAAGGGATGCAACCTCGAACAAATGCCGTTTTACATATTTACCTTCTCATCGGCACAGACACATGTCCCGGAGCTGAAACCCGTTTCTGAAGCAAGCGCTTTTTCTCTCCTTCCCGTCCATCCATACTGCAACAAGTTAAATTTGAGTACGGAACCTTGCACGGCAATGCAAACTATTGATTGAAACAGTCGGCAGCATCAATATAAATAATTAACTACATATGCCGGCACACATACAGTGTGAGCAAGATCTGCTTCTCCTGCTAAAGGATCATTATATGGTTCACCATGCTAAACCCGCCTAACATATGTGCGGTCCATCCCAAAAATGTGTAAATGATCTGCCACTACAGGGTGAGGCCTCTTCTCACCATTCATACATGTGCAGCGCGGGCAATACACGTCCAGGTTGTGACCTTCATGAGCTCTAATAAACCCCATAAAGGGTTGAACACCATTTATATATGAAGGGGAACATAAGTGTCCATGCGATATCCAAGTTACGTCCATCTCGTTTAATTATGAGATACGGTGGTTGGTGATTAATTTAAGGCGAAGTAGGAAATGTATATCAATCGAGTACAAAACTATACTACATGATTATGCATTTCAGCAATCATGTCGAGTACAAAACAAAAAATGCCCATCGACATTTTAGCAAACGAGATCGTGTACAAAACTCTGCCATGGCATTTCGGCAAATTAACGGATCGAGTGCGGAGCCGACTCTATATGCCCACGCAAATGAACAAATTGATCGATGACAAATCGAGCGGAAAACTATAAAGTGCCAATTAGTTCGAGCATGCTGACGAATTTTTTAGCAGCATCAAGAAAATATAAATCGTTAGGCCGTCTTGCCGATGCATGACTGAGCTAGAGATAGCATCCCTACTGTGGATCAACTTGACCGCTGGTGCGTCTCGAGAAGAACGACGGGGAGGGGAAGCTTCTTCTTCGCACGGACAAGTCGGGAAGGGGAAGCTCTTCGCACGGACGGGGATAAGTTGTGTAGGGGTGGGTGGGGGTCATGCGGCCGGGCACGCCGGGTGATAATTAAATGGCGTTTAATGGAGTTGCGTGTGTAATTTGCCGTGCACAAGGTTGAGGAATAGGCGGTTCCCTTTGCCGCGCGCACAATTCAAACTATCCCGCCCATGTAGTTGAAATTCGCCATATTTTCGTTAAATCGACATAAAGTCATGTGAGTGGGGGAAAATTAGCAAAGTTGCTTGAAAAATAGTAAAACTCTGGAATTATCCTTTAAATATGTTCTACTTCGTGTGGAAATCGGGGTGTGGAAGCATGTTGAGCTGTTTTATTTGTACTTTCTTCATTAAAACTCCCATTTTATGCACTTTGGATGGAAAGAAATCATTTGTACATAAATTTTGACAACGCCATTTGCAAACACTAATTGTTTTACATGCCAAGATGCACCCATCCACCAAATATATATGGGGCAAAAGTTTATCACAATCTAGCGGATATGCACAATTAGTGAGGGACCCCTTTTGATTTTGTGCAATTTCCACTAATTAGGTAGAGAGAAGGGGTTAATTAATTAGGCCATGTTAGGGGTTATGTGTTTTAGATTAGGTTGTGTGGATTCAAATACAACTTCTTTATTTGTGTGCTATGATTAATCAAAACTAGATTGATCGACTGCGCACACATTATTAGAGGCGCATGCCTTTGCGCACAAAGTGCATGTGTGTGTTGTTGGCCACCAATTAACGAGAGAGAGAGAGAGAGAGAGAGAGAGAGAGAGAGGTAGAGAGAGATCTACATACGAGAGAGCGATTGAAATCCCCAAATTAAACACATATATATACATGCATGGCACATTTAATTTAATTAGAGGACCGCGAGCTAAGGCACCACTGGCATCGCTTGATGCACAATTAAGTGTCATTGGCCTATATATATATAGGGTTTAATTAGGGTTTAGGGTTTAGGGTTAGGAGGTTAGGGTTTAGGGTCTAGGGTCTAGGGTCTAGGGTTTAATGTTTATGGTGTTTAGGGGTTTAGGGATTAGGGATTAGGGTTTATTTAGGGTTTAAGGTTTATGGATCATCGATCGAGTGCGCACACACACATTATTAGAGGCACACGCGCCTTTGCGCATAAAGTGCATGTGTATATGTGTGTGTTTTTTGGGCAACAACGATATATAGATGATCGAGAGAGAGAGAAGATTGAAATTCCCAAGAATATGTTCAAATATATATTAAAATATATGCACTAATGCATGCATGGTAGGCCATGCATGCACACTAATTATATATATATTATGAGGAAACTTAATCAAATGTGTTTTCATTCGAGAGAACTTGTCAAAATTCAAGTTAATTAATTTATCATCGATAATTATATAATTAATTAATGAATCTCAGGGAGATGTTATACAACATATGATCGATATAGGCCATGTCGTATATATTAATTGGTGTTAATCTACCGTTTAATTTGCTAGCTAGATGCTATATATATAGATCGAGCATGTTTTTATTAGATCGGGTTATAGCTAGCTAGTATAGTTTAGGGTTATGTGTTTTAATGAACTAGGGTTTGATTAGCTAGGGGTTAATTAGTTATATATATGGTTTAGGGTTAATGCATGGCACATTTAATTTAACTAGAGGACCGCGAGCTAGGCACCCACGGCTCGCTTGATGCACAATTAAGTGTCGTTGGCCTATATATAGGGTTTAATTAGGGTTTAGGGTTAGCTAGGGTTTAGGGTTTAGGGTGTTTAGCTAGCTAGGGTCTAGGGTTTAGTTTAGGGTGTTTAGGGTCTAGGGTTTAGGGTTTAATTAATTAGTGTTTAGGGTGTTTAGGGTTTAGGGTTTAGTGTTTACGGTGTTTAGGGTCTAGGATTTAGGGTTTAGTGTTTAGGGTGTTTAGGGTCTAGGGTTTAGTGTTTAGGGTGTTTAGGGTTTAGGGGAGTTTTAGGGTTGTTTAAGGTTATTTAGGGATCATCGATCGAGTGCGCACACACATTATTAGAGGCACCCCGCGCCTTTGCGCATAAAGTGCATGCGTATATATGTATGTGTGTGTTTTTGCCACCAACAACGATATATAGATGATCGAGAGAGAGAGAGATTGAAATCCCTAGAATATGTTCAAATATATATTAAAATTGATATAGGCCATGTATATTTTAATTGGTGTTAATCTACGGTTTGCTAGCTAGCTAGAGCTATATATAGAGCATGTTTTTATTAGATCGGGTTATAGCTAGCTAGTACGGTTTAGGGTTATGTGTTTTAATTAAGTAGGGTTGATTATCTAGGGTTAGTTACATATATATGGTTTAGGGTTAATGCGCGCATGGCACATTTAATTTAATTAGAGAACCGCGAGGCACCCCCGGCCTGCTCGATGCACAATTAAGTGTCGTTGGCCTATACATAGGGTTTAATTAGGGTTTTAGGGTTAGCTAGGGTTTAGGGTTAGGGTTAGGGTTAGGGTTTAGGGTCTAGGGTTTAGGGTCTAGGGTTTAGGGTTTAGGGTTAGCTAGGGTTTAGGGTTAGGGTTAGGGTTAGGGTTTAGGGTTTAGTGTTTAGGGTTTAGTGTTTAGGGTGTTTAGGGATTATGGATTAGGGATTATTAGGGATTAGGGATTTAAGGTTTTAGGGGTTGTTTAAGGTTTAGGGATCATCGATCGAGTGCGCACACACATTATTAGAGGCACCCGCGCGCGCCTTTAATTACGCATAAAGTGCATGCGTATATATGTGTGTTTTTTGGGCCACCAATAACGATATATAGATGATCGAGAGAGAGAGAGATCGAGATTGAAATCCCCAAGAATATATATGTTCAAATATACATTAAAATATATGCACGAATGCATTGTAGGCCATGCATGCACACTAATTATATATATATTATGAGGCAACTTAATCAAATGTGTTTTCATTCGAGAGAACTTGTCAAAATTCAAGTTAATTAATTTATCACGATAATTATATAATTAATTAATGAATCTCGGGGATATGTTATACAACATGATCGATATAGGCCATGTATATTTTAATTGGTGTTAATCTACGGTTTGCTAGCTAGTTGCTATATATAGAGCATGTTTTTATTAGATCGGGTTATACTGCTAGTATAGTTTAGGGTTATGTGTTTTAATTAAGTAGGGTTGATTAGCTAGCTAAGGTTAGTTACATATATATGGTTTAGGGTTAATGCATGGCACATGTAATTTAATTAGAGGACCATGAGGCTCCCCCTGGCCTGCTCGATGCACGTACAATTAAGTGTCGTTGGCCTATACATAGGGTTTAATTAGGGTTTAGGGTTAGCTAGGGCGAGAGGGTTAGGGTTAGGGTTAGGGTTTAGGGTCTAGGGTATAGGGTTTAGTGTTTAGGGTGTTTAGGGTTTAAGGTTTAGGGATTAGGGATTTAGGGTTTTAGGGTTGTTTAAGGTTTAGGGATCATCGATCGAGTGCGCACACACATTATTAGATCGAGGCACCCGCGCCTTTACGCATAAAGTGCATGCGTATATATGTGTGTTTTTTGGGCCACCAACGATATATAGATGATCGAGAGAGAGATTGAAATCCCCAAGAATATGTTCAAATATACAATAAAATATATGCACGAATGCATTGTGTAGGCCATGCATGCACACTAATTATATATATATTATGAGGCAACTTAATCAAATGTGTTTTCATTCGAGAGAACTTGTCAAAATTCAAGTTAATTAATTTATCACGATAATTATATAATTAATTAATGAATCTCGGGGATATGTTATACAACATGATCGATATAGGCCATGTATATTTTAATTGGTGTTAATCTACGGTTTGCTAGCTAGTTTGCTACATATAGAGCATGTTTTTATTAGATCGGGTTATAGCTAGCTAGTATAGTTTAGGGTTATGTGTTTTAATTAAGTAGGGTTGATTAGCTAGCTAGGGTTAGTTACATATATATGGTTTAGGGTTAATGCATGGCACATTTAATTTAATTAGAGGACCACGAGGCACCCCCTGGCCTGCTCGATGCACAATTAAGTGTCGTTGGCCTATACATAGGGTTTAATTAGGGTTTTAGGGTTAGCTAGGGTTTAGGGTTAGGGTTAGGGTTAGGGTTTAGGGTCTAGGGTTTAGGGTCTAGGGTTTAGGGTTTAGGGTTAGCTAGGGTTTAGGGTTAGGGTTAGGGTTAGGGGTAGGGTTAGGGTTAGGGTTAGGGTTAGGGTTAGGGTTAGGGTTAGGGTTAGGGTTAGGGTTAGGGTTAGGGTTAGGGTTTAGGGTTTAGGGTTTAGTGTTTAGGGTGTTTAGGGTTTAGGGATTAGGGATTAGGGACTATTAGGGATTAGGGATTTAAGGTTTTAGGGGTTGTTTAAGGTTTAGGGATCATCGATCGAGTGCGCACACACATTATTAGAGGCACTCGCGCGCGCCTTTACGCATAAAGTGCATGCGTATATATGTGTGTTTTTTGGGCCACCAACGATATATAGATGATCGAGAGAGAGAGATCGAGATTGAAATCCCCAAGAATATATATGTTCATATATACATTAAAATATATGCACGAATGCATTGTAGGCCATGCATGCACACTAATTATATATATATTATGAGGCAACTTAATCAAATGTGTTTTCATTCGAGAGAACTTGTCAAAATTCAAGTTAAATAATTTATCACGATAATTATATAATTAATTAATGAATCTCGGGGATATGTTATACAACATGATCGATATAGGCCATGTATATTTTAATTGGTGTTAATCTACGGTTTGCTAGCTAGGCTGTTATATATAGAGCATGTTTTTATTAGATCGGGTTATATCTAGTATAGTTTAGGGTTATGTGTTTTAATTAAGTAGGGTTGATTAGCTAGGGTTAGTTACATATATATGGTTTAGGGTTAATGCATGGCGCATTTAATTAATTTAATTAGAGGACCGCGAGGCACTCACTGAGCTGCTCGATGCACAATTAAGTGTCGTTGGCCTATACATAGGGTTTAATTAGGGTTTAGGGTTAGCTAGGGCGAGAGGGTTAGGGTTAGGGTTAGGGTTTAGGGTCTAGGGTATAGGGTTTAGTGTTTAGGGTGTTTAGGGTTTAGGGTTTAGGGATTAGGGATTTAGGGTTTTAGGGTTGTTTAAGGTTTAGGGATCATCGATCGAGTGCGCACACACATTATTAGATCGAGGCACCCGCGCCTTTACGCATAAAGTGCATGCGTATATATGTGTGTTTTTGGGCCACCAACGATATATAGATGATCGAGAGAGAGATTGAAATCCCCAAGAATATGTTCAAATATACAATAAAATATATGCACGAATGCATTGTAGGCCATGCATGCACACTAATTATATATATATTATGAGGCAACTTAATCAAATGTGTTTTCATTCGAGAGAACTTGTCAAAATTCAAGTTAATTAATTTATCACGATAATTATATAATTAATTAATGAATCTCGGGGATATGTTATACAACATGATCGATATAGGCCATGTATATTTTAATTGGTGTTAATCTACGGTTTGCTAGCTAGGCTGCAATATATAGAGCATGTTTTTATTAGATCGGGTTATAGCTAGCTAGTATAGTTTAGGGTTATGTGTTTTAATTAAGTAGGGTTGATTAGCTAGGGTTAGTTACATATATATGGTTTAGGGTTAATGCATGGCACATTTAATTTAATTAGAGGACCGCGAGAGGCACCCCTGGCCTGCTCGATGCACAATTAAGTGTCGTTGGCCTATACATAGGGTTTAATTAGGGTTTAGGGTTAGCTAGGGTTTAGGGTTAGGGTTAGGGTTAGGGTCTAGGCCGGGTTTAGGGTTTAGTGTTTAGGGTGTTTAGGTTTAGGGATTAGGGATTATATATTTAAGGTTTTAGGGTTGTTTAAGGTTTAGGGATCATCGATCGAGTGCGCACACACATTATTAGAGGCACCCGCGCCTTTACGCATAAATTGCATGCATATATATGTGTGTTTTTTGGCCACCAACGATATATAGATGATCGAGAGAGAGAGATTGAAATCCCCAAGAATATGTTCAAATATACATTAAAACATATGCACGAATGCATGGTAGGACATGCATGCACACTAATTATATATATATATATATAGAGGCAACTTAATCAAATGTGTTTTCATTCGAGAGAACTTGTCAAAATTAGAGTTAATTAATTTATCACGATAATTATATAATTAATTAATGAATCTCAGGGATATGTTATACAACATGATCGATATAGGCCATGTATATATTAATTGGTGTTAATCTAAGGTTTGCTAGCTAGTTGCTATATATAGAGCATGTTTTTATTAGATCGGGTTATAGCTAGTATACTTTAGGGTTATGTGTTTTCATTAAGTAGGGTTGATTAGCTATGGTTAGTTACATATATATGGTTTAGGGTTAATGCATGGCACATTTAATTTAATTAGAGGACCGCGAGGCACCCTGGCATGCTTGATGCACAATTAAGTGTCGTTGGCCTATATATAGGGTTTAATTAGGGTTTAGGGTTAGGGTTAGGGTTTAGGGTATAGGGTTTAGTGTTTAGGGTGTTTAGGGTTTAGGGATTAGGGATTAGGGTTTCAGGGTTGTATAAGGTTTAGGGATCATCGATCGAGTGCGCACACACATTATTAGAGGCACCCGCGCCTTTGCGCATATAGTGCATGCGTATAGTTTAGGGTTATTTGTTTTAATTAAGTAGGGTTTGATCAGCTAGGGTTAGTTACATATATATGGTTTAGGGTTAATGCATGGCACATTACATATAGTTTAAATCTCAAGAATGTTTATACATGATAGGCCATATGTGCAAAGGAATTTTTTCCACTGTGAACTTGTCAAAATTCAAGTTTATCAGTGCCAATGGAAACTAGTCCAAAAAATTACATAGAGGACCAAAAGTACTAGACAATAACTAATAGAACCTGCAACTTTACAAAAGGACCCCAAAACATATAGAAGAAAATCAATCGAGTCCTTCTCGACCGCACATCAGATCTCTGCTCCGCATCCTTTCCAGCAACTCCGTCGCCGGGGACGCACCACTTGGGACGGTGTCGCCGTAGTCGCCAGGACGAAGGAGAAGAAGGGCCTCGGCAACGGCATATTGGCTGCGAGAAGGGCCGCTGAAAGGCCAAGATGTGCACGGGCAAGACGGATGACGCGGTCGTATGCCCAGAGCTTGTGAACTTTAGCGGCTTGACTTCCCCATTGGCCGGATCGGAAGCACCGACCAAAGCAAGCCTCACCGTTAGCGCCATCACATTGATGGCACCGAGATCGGGGTTTGGCCGGCAAGATCCGCCAGATTCACCACGAGGCCGGATACTGAAGCCGATGACGAGATCCCAGACTCCATTGCGCCATTCTGCTCATGGGAAACACTTGGATCTAAGCTTACAACAACACTAACTCCCTCGGATCCAAATTAGGCTGACTCAACTTTGCTTATCTAAATATGGATGTATCCACACATGTTTTTACTCTAGATACATACACGTCTAAGGAAAGTTGAATCAATTAATTTAGTTCGGAGGGTGTACAATATACGAGAGAGAAGTCGGCCTCGTCTCCGCCGGCGAGGCCACCGGAGAGAAGGGGAGAGGAGCGGGGGAGTGGGAAAGACTCGAGAGAGAAAGAAAGAGGAAGAAATGAGAGCTCCACAGGGAAGAACATTATTTTTGTCGTTACTGCTCGTAGCTTGAAAGCTGAAAATTTCGGCCACGCGCCAAATCATCCCGCCGCATCCATTCGAAAATCCCGTGACCAGTTTTACCCTTTTAACCCTGGTCGGAAGCTACAACCCACCGACCATGGAGGGCTCATTCGGTAACAATGAAATATCTTGCCTAGATCCGAACCCTCCCCACAGGCCCACACCCACCCACCAACCATTCGCCCCATTAGCTCAAAAATACTCTCACACGCCAAAGCTCGACTCTCTACGGTACTAGATACGCCGCCGCCGGCATGCTCCTCCACGAGCGTAGCCTTGATCGTGTTGGCTGTCCACCCACCGATCCGCTCCCCGCCGCCCTCGTCACCAGACGGATGCGCTTCACCGCCGACCTCGCCACCGACGGATGCTGCTTCACCGCCGACCTCGCCACCGACTACCTCGGCGCGGCGGCTGTATCAACTTCACCGAATCCCTTGCCGGCCAACCGGATGCTGCTTCACTAACGCCGCTTCTGCTTGAAACGGGGTCGATTCATCGTCTCCCGCGTTCGCCGCCGGCTCGGAATGCAAGTTGCCGCCCCCGTCCACCCCGCTGCGACTTGGTTAGTACGGCTGGCCCGTTAGATCGCGGTGTTTCTTTAGCCATGTTTTGTGTAGTTATTTGCGGATCTCATATGCCGTTAACTTTCTTGATGTGTTGCTTCGCATGAAGTTTGTTTAAATATTGTACGAGTACAAAAGCATTATCCGGTCGCTACCATCCTGTTCATTCTCTCGACACTTGTGTGCATCCACATATTTATAGCCTTATACCCATTCATTTGCTGCTAGCTTGTTTTTGTTGTCGCATGCTTGCTTTTATAGTCATGCTATGGGCATTTCCAATCTGCTTGTTCTTATACCACGTCATTAGCTCACCGCTAGTTGCTAGTCTGTTTTCTCGTGTCTGCTATTCTCACACTGCTTTTATAATCATGCTATGTGCATTTCCAATCTGCTTTCTATTATACCTCGTCTTTAGCTTATATAGTTATTGATGCGTGCATGTCTGGTCTTTGTATTATCATAGACTGACTTGTCAATGTTATTTTTCCTAGGGATTGATCATGCGAACCACTTATTAGAACATCCAACATTAACAGCGGGGACGCTAGGGAAGGTTGGAATCTGAGTTCTTGGTTGGTAATTTTGGCGGTTTACTTCCGTTATTATCTATAACCTATATGCATTGTTCCTTATGCAAGAGATTAACACTTGGAACCCTGCCATAGCAATGCCATTCATGCTTTACTATGTTTACGCCTATTTGATATGCTTGTCTTGGAGAAGCGTGAAGGTGATTTGAACACGACATTTGGTCATTCTTAATGCCGGTTTACTTTATGTGGAAAACCTTTGCATTACCCTACTCTAAATACGAATGTACGAAATTCGTATCTCATGCAAAGCAACATCTAGTTGGTTTTAATCGATATCCGGTAAATATTGGCTTATTCATTTGGCGGCTCAAGTTTTTTGTTATTTGAAACCGAGTGACTTGGTCTTAAATGTGATATCTAAACACGGATTAAGGACAATGGAGCGAGGAGGATTAGCATTTCACTTGATGGCTGAACCTAAAATGACGGGCATGTTGACCACGACTAGTGCACGCAAGAGAAGGACTGCGAGCGAGCCGGTATGTGCTTAGTACATGCATCTTATCTTATCTTGTGCTTATTTACTGCTACATGTTGTTATCGATCTCTACATTGCGTAATACATGTTTGAATAGTTAATTGTTGTAACTATGTTTGCAATGTTACCGGAATGCGGTTTTAATGAAGCGAGTCATCATTAGAAGATAGTCGCCAAAAAGGATCCGTAGCGACCACTGTGCAACATTATGATGTAAGTTTGTGCTTAGTACAAGTTCCATACATTGTCTTATTTATGCAACTTGTTATTATCTTATATCTACATTGCATAATAAATGTTTGCATAGTTCATCGTTTAACTCTTTTTGCATTATTATCGGAATGCGGTTGTGATGAAGCAATCTTCATTAGAAGTGAGGCCCACAAAAACTTCGATATTTCTTCGATGCATCTTCTCATAGCCGTCAACCTAGACCATTGCTTTCATCAAACGAGTAAATATCTCAAGGTTTGTACTTTATAAAAGACATGGTATTCGTTGCTTTAATATATGTAGGCGATATGTTGACAAAGAGTACACAAGATTCAATCAAGGCGATTGCCAAATGTCAACGTGTTATTGATGATGCTAATAGAAGTCCTCAATGATTCTATGTAATTTTTTTATTTGGGCACATGAATTGCCTTGTAATTTTCCTACTTGTTTTATTTGTGTATGTAATTGTGTGTATCATTGATATCAGATTTTAGGCTCATGAAATTTAATGCATGTTGACTAGTCAAACAAGTAGGGCACTACAACAGATTGGGCCGGCCCACTTACAGTAGTGTGGGACCCACTTTCATTTTGGGCCGGCCCACTTCTTTAGTAGGCCGGCCCGGTTACACGATAGTGGGATCCACATGCTTATTGGGCCGACCCACTATCTTGTTGGGCCAGCCCATTTGCTATATGGTGGTCCCACATGGTAAATGGGCCGGCCCTTTAACAGGAAGGTGGGACCCACATGTGTTTTTGGCCTGGCCCACTATCTTGTTGGGCCGGCCCACTTGCTATATGGTGGACCCCACATACTAAATGGGCCGGCCCTTTAACGGAAGGTGGGACCCACATGTGTTTTTGGCCGGCCCGCTATCTTGTTGGGCCGGCCCACTTGCTATATGGTGGACCCCACATACTAAATGGGCGGCCTTTTAACAGGAAGGTGGGACCCACTGTGCTTTTGGCCGGCCCACTATCTTGTTGGGCCGGCCACTTGCTATATGGTGGACCCCACACACCAAATGGGCCGGCCCTTTAACGGGAAAGTGGGACCCACTGTGTTTTTGGCCCGGCCCACCATCTTGTTGGGCCGGCCCACTTGCTATATGGTGGACCCCACATACTAAATGGGCCGACCCTTTAGCTGGAAAGTGGGACCCACCTGTGTTTTTGGCCGGCCCACTTGCTACACGGTGGACCCCACACACTAAATGGGCCGGCCCTTTAACGGGAAAGTGGGACCCACTGTGTTTCGGCCCGGCCCACTTGCTTCTTGGGCCGGCCCGATAGCTGTAAGGTGGACCCCACATGTTAAATGGGCCGGCCCATTTAAGTTTTGACCGATCCAACCTTAGAGGTTAGGCCCGGCCCACGTAACTAATGGACCAGCCCGGCTATATAGTTGACCAGGTCAAACTATGTCGGCTGGCCCGGCCCGCTTAAGACGTGGCGAGGCCTCGTGTGGGCCTACCATCTACCACGGGGTTTCGGCAGGTTAACGCAGTTAGCTCGCCGGTTAACGGCGTACGCCACGTGTCGGTTGCATGACGTCGGCGGTCAACGGGCTCCGGAAACACTTGCGCAACGGTCCGATTTTCCGTGGCGGAAGGGCGCCCAAGCGCGATGGACCGAAAAAACGTCGTTGGACTTTGCTCGACGCGGTTTCCACAACAGAACCCATATCGTCGGGTTAGGCCCATAGGCGACGAAAAATACCCCTTAGCGGACGATTTTGAGACGTTGTCTATCAGAACTTTTCTTGTAGTGTTTGTGCCTTTGTGGCATTTGGAGTGCCTTTTGCCTCCACACTGCTCTAATGGAAAGTAGGATCCGCAAGGGTAAGAACTTCAAGAAATACATCATCATCTCCGCGTGCCTCGGTTACTTCTCAACCCGAGCTCTTTTACTTATGCACTTTACTTTGTGATACTCTTATTAGATTGTGATAGCCTTCCATATGATGTAAATCGAATATGCTGCAGTATAAAGCATAATTCGGATCTCCTTAATCACCCCTTAATATAGGCAATCCCTGTAATCACGTTGTAACCATATTTGGACTATTTAGCATGTATATTAACTCGTAAATGGTACTGAGACAAAGGTATCGCTTCGTATATGGTATCAGATCGATCCCTTCCACGACATCAAACACAGAAAAATAACCCCCTCCCTCCACGATCTCGTCGATGGCTTCGTCCTCTGCCGTGGCCTTCCCCATCGGGCACCCACCTGCGGACAAGCTCACGCGCGAGAATCATCTTCTCTGGAAGGCCCAGATCTTGCCGGCCCTGCGAGGAGTGCGGGTGTTAGGCTGGGTCGATGGCAGCGAGTCTGCGCCACCGGAGAAGCTGGAGGTCAAGAAGGACGGGAAGACCATGTCGGTACCCAATCTGGCGTACGACACATGGCTCACGAAAGATCAATAGGTGATGAGCTTCTTGCTCGGTACATTGTCGCCGGAGATCCTCTCCCAGGCCGTCGGCCTGGAGCACGTGACTGATGTCTGGCGCCTCGTCAACTCCATGTTCGAGTCAAGATCGAAGGCCAACGTCCCGCATCTCCGCGGAGCCCTGTCGAACACAAAGAAGCTGAACATGAGCGCCGACCAGTACATCACCAAGATGAAGGGCTTCGCCACCGAGCTCGTCACTGCTGGCCGCACCATCGACGACGACGAACTTCGCGACCTCATCCTCAATGGCCTCGATGAGGACTACAATGGGATGGTTGCTGCGGTCAATGCAATGCCTAAGTGCTCGGTGAGTGATCTCCATGATTTAATTGGAGCCTTTGATATGCGACAAAACATGCTCTCCAGTGGTGATCACAAGGGGTTCGAGTCCTCTGTGAATTCCGTGAGCCATAGCCGCAGCTACAATAAAAACAATCATGGTCGCCCCCGTGGCCATGAAGAAGAAAGGGGGAGGAACGCCGTCCCCAACAAGGAAGATATGGCCGCAGACGTGGTCGTGGTGGTGGACCATTACGATTTTGCGACGACAAATTCCGCCACAACATCGAGTGCCTAATATGCAAGAAAGGAGGCCATGCCACATCCACATGCTGGTGGCGCTACGCGAACAAGGACAACAACAATGACAAAGAAGTCAATGCTGCCTATGGTGTGGATACCAATTGGTATACCGACACTGGGGCAACCGACCACATCACTGGCAACCTCGAGAAAATGATGATCCGTGATCA
The DNA here is from genome assembly GCF_022539505.1 of Lolium rigidum. Lineage (NCBI taxonomy): Eukaryota > Viridiplantae > Streptophyta > Magnoliopsida > Poales > Poaceae > Lolium > Lolium rigidum. The sequence goes on from NC_061509.1 coordinate 185,663,988, forward strand.
ATATCATGGTAAGGACAAGATCCACACGGAAAATGGTGAAGGTATGCATATTAGTCATATTGATTATTCCTCTATTCAAACCCCCAATCGTGATCTTTCTCTTAAAAATATTCTTCATGTTCATAGTGCGACTAAAAATCTCTTATCCATTCATAAACTCGCTTATGATAATGATGCTTTTCTTGAAATTCATCCTTGGTATTTTTTCATAAAGGATCGAGCCACGAGGAGAATTCTTCTTAGAGGACAGTGTGAAGGTGGCCTCTATCCCATCATATCATCATCATCATCATCATCATCATCATCATCATCATCATCATCATCATCATCATCATCATCATCATCATCATCATCCACGTCCAAGCAAGTGTGTGTCGCCACCAAGCCCTCTACTGCAAGGTGGCATAGTCTCCTAGGTCATCCATCGAATTTAGTTGTTCAACAAATTCTAAATAAATTTTGCCTTCCTTATTCCAAGAATCCTAGTGTTGAAACTATTTGTGATTCATGTCAAAAAAGCTAAGAGTCATCAACTCCCATATCCTATTTCCACAAGTGTATCAAATGCTCCTTTGCAACAAATATCCTCCGATGTTTGGGGCAAGGCGCCCACGTCTGTAGGACGATACAATTACTATGTGAGTTTTATTGATGACTTTAGCAAGTTTGCTTGGATCTACCTCATTAAAAAGAAATCTGATGCCTTTGATGTTTTCCATAATTTCATGAATTTGTTGAAAGCAAATTCAATAAGAAAATAGTTACTATGCAAACTGATTGGGGAGGTGAATATGAGAAATTAAACCCCTTCTTTCAAAAACTTGGCATCACTCATCATGTTTCTTATCCGCATGCTCATCAGCAAAATGGCTCAGCTGAACGCAAGCATCGACATATAGTTAAAGTTGGCCTCGCACTACTTGCAAATGCTTCCATGCCTTTAAAATTTTGGGACGAGGTTTTCCTCACCGCCACATATCTTATTAATCTCATGCCAAGTAGAGTGATCAATAATACTAGTCTTGTAGAACGACTCCTTGAGATAATCCCTGATTATAAGTCTCTTCGTGTTTTTGGATGTGCTTGTTGGCCCAACTTACGTCCATACAACTCTCGCAAACTCGCTTTTCGATCAAAACAATGTGTGTTTATCGGCTATAGTCCACATCACAAAGGTGTCAAGTGCCTAGACGTTTCTACTGGCCGCGTCTATATCTCTCGCGATGTTGTCTTTGACGAGAACATTTTTCCGTTTGCATCTCTACATCCAAATGCCGGTGCACTTCTTAAAAAGGAGCTCTTGCTTCTCCCTGATCATCTCACTCATTCCAATGGGGGTACGAATCATGATAACCATATGACTAATAATTGCTCACCCATGCCTATTGTTAGTCCTGTGCAGATTACAGAAGAAAATTTGGAAGCAAACAGTGAAGAATACGCGTGGGCGGGAACACATCTCGTCCATGGACGCGTCTGGAGGCACGAGGCCCCCGTCCGGTCGCTCCCGGCAGCCAGCGCCACGCGCGCCAAACAAGGACAACACGTCAGGCGGGAGCAGCGCACCAGGCGGGAGCAGCGCTCCATCGGGATCTTCTGTGACAGATCCGTTTGGCTCCCCTCCTGCAAGACGAACAAGGTTGCAAAAAGGCATTCGTCAACCAAAACAATATACTGATGGAACTATACGCTATACTGTTTTGTGTGCTACAAGAAAACCACGAGATTTAAATGAAGCACTTGACAACAAGAATTGGCACAAGCCGATGGATGAAGAATACAATGCTCTTATGAAGAACAAGACTTGGCACTTGGTTCCTCCGCATCATGGTAATAGAAACATCATCGACTGTAAGTGGGTATATAAGCAGGGCCGGTCCATAGAAATCAAGGGCCCTAGGGCAAACCGAGACCAATTTCCCCTTGTTCATAGTGGCTAAGCTTTTCTAGGGCAGGGGGCAATGGCCCCCCTACTCTGAAAAAATCCTTAAAGATATCAATTTATGTTAAATTTATATATCTTACTTAAAGTTTAAGCATGATTGGTGTTTTAGGCCGCTTAACAATCTCAGTCAAGCTTCACCAGTTGGTCACTTGTTGTCAAGAATGTGTTCCTTCATGGCATTCTGGAAGAGGAAGTGTACATGCGACAACCTCCTGGGTATGAAGATGCCGCTGCCCCCATTACATCTGCAGACTGTACAAAGCTTTGTATGGCCTCAAACAGGCGCCGAGAGCATGGTATTCACGTTTGAGTACCAAACTACAACAACTTGGTTTTTGGCCATCACAAGGAGATACATCATTATTCATCAATAACAAGTCAGGTATCATGGTATTTGTTCTTGTTTACGTGGATGACATCATAGTTACAGGGTCGTCGAGTCAAGCCATCTCGACCCTGGTTAAAGATTTGAATAAAAAAATTGCCATCAAAGATCTTGGAGATCTACATTTCTTCTTGGGTATTGAGGTAAAGAAAATAAAAAAATGGTATAGTCCTCATTCAAGGAAAGTATGCTTTGTATCTACTAGAGAAAACCGGTATGAACAAATGCAAAACATCTCCTACTCCATTATCTGCGTCTGGAAAATTATCTGCTCATGAGGGTGACATTTTGGGGCCCGAAGATAGCACAAAATATCGAAGTGTGGTAGGTGCATTGCAGTACCTTATGCTTACTAGACCTGATATATGTTTTTCGGTTAATAAAGTTTGTCAGTATTTGCATGCTCCCACCACCACACATTGGACAACAATTAAGAGGATTCTACGGTACATCAAAAATACCGTCACAACAGGAATTACTTTTACAAAATCAGCATCTACCTTGATTAGTGCTTTCTCAGATGCAGATTGGACTGGGTGCATTGATGATAGGAGATCTACTGGTGGTTTTGCAATATTCTTTGGGCCAAATCTCATATCATGGAGTGCTCGAAAACAACCAACCGTATTCAGATCCAGCACAGAAGCAGAATACAAGTCATTGGCAAATGCAACCGCAAAAGTTATATGGGTAGAAACTATCCTCAAGGAGCTCGGTATAAAATTACATGAAGTTCCATGCTTATGGTGTGATAATATGGGTGCCACATATCTTTCGAAAAATCCCATCTTCCATGCAAAGACGAAACATATAGAGATTGATTTCCATTTTGTTAGAGTAAGAGTGTCGAGAAAATTGCTAGACATAAGATTCATTTCATCCCGAGATCAAGTTGCTGATGGATTGCACATGGATCTAGAAAAATTTAGACGTAATCTAAACTTGTACAAGCTTTGATTAAGGGGGATATTAGATTGTGATAGCCTTCCATATGATGTAAACCGAATATGCTGCAGTATAAAGCATACTTCGGATCTCCTTAATCACCCCTTAATAGAGGTAATCCCTGTAATCACGCTGTAACCATATTTGGGCTATTTGGCATGTATATTAGCACGTAAACGGTACCGAGACAAAGGTATCGCTTCGTATAACCCTTCGTGCTTGATGTTCTATATATTGCTATCAACTTGTTGCTTATCTTTTTTAGCATAGGTTGTTGGTGCACATAGGCAAATCCTAGTTTATAGGCTTTGTGCTTGACAAGTAAAACTTATTTTTATTCCGCACTTGTTTAAACCCCTAGGTAAAAGTTTTAAAACCGCTTCTTTACCCCCCCCCCCTTCAAGGAGACATCCCCGGTCTTTCAATTGGTATCATAGCTTGGGCTCTATTTTTGGGCTTCACCACCTTGGGAGTAAACATGTCGGCTAGGGGATTAGTGCACAATGACACTTCTATATTTGATGGCACTAATTATGATGTTTGGAAATCTACATGCTTGATTATTTTCGGGGCATGCACCCACATATGGAGAAAATTCTTGATATGAGTTTTTCTCCTCCTAAGGATCCACAAAATCCATCTTTTGAGGAGAAAAAAACTCTTATCTATATGCTCAAGCTACTGAAGTGCTTTGCCATGTTGTGAGCCATGTAGTTATCTGTTCCATCATGCATTTCCGGAGTGCTCATGAGTTATGGACAAAGCTTCGAGATATATATGATGGGTACAAGACCATTGAGGATAATTGCACTCCTTCCACTTCACCAATGTGTGGTAAGACACAAGGTAATGACATGGTGAGTGGTGATGAACATTGCATTGTTGATAGGGAGATTACTCTTGATGATTCTCCATCTCTATCTCATTGCAATGCTTCATCTTTGGAATGAAACACTTGTAGCACTAGAAATGCCTTACATGCTAATGTTGATAGTCCTTGCATATCTAGCAATTGCTTATCTATATCTCATGATGATATGCTTGCTTTGTCTTGTTGCCATGATAAAAATGCCTCTTTTTCTTCTAGTATTTTTGTGGCTGAAATGTAGAGGAAACCAAAGATACTATGGGCCAAGATGAGGTTGTGAATGGAGCTTCATGTAGTTAATCGTCTTCATCGTCTCATGGTTCTTACACATGACTTATGGCTAGGGCTTCAAAGGTATCTCCTTTTTTGGAATCTTATCTATCTTGTGATGATGAGGATGATGATATGGAAGAACTTGATGTTGCTTCCTTAAACGAGATGAGTGAGTTGGTCTTCCATGCTCTTCGTAAGAAGAAAAGTGCTTGCTCTAACTTTATGAAAATCTTGCCTTTTTTTCCATTGAGAGCACAAAAATAATTGAGAAAATGGAAGAGCACGAGTGTGAGTATGCCAATGGGACCGCAACTCTTGGCGAAGCTCTTGAAGAAGAACAAAAAAAAAGGAATTTCTTGAGGAGACTTTTACTCTAGAGCTATCTAAAGTAAATGAATCCTGTGATAGAGCTTTTGAGGTGGCACATGTTTTTGAAACTAAAAATGACGAGCTAGTAGTTGCTCATGCTAAACTCCTTGAGGATTTTGAGCTTCTCAAAAATGGCTCTAGGTTCATTAATTGAGAGTGAGCTCCTCAAACTCACCGAGTCACATGAGCAACTTAAGGCTTGCAACCTAAAAGAGCTTTCCATTTGTACTTCTCCTTGTGCTATTATTGATGATGCCTGTGCTACTAACTCTATTTCCAGTGAAGCATCTATCTTGAAGGAGAATGTTGCGCTAAGGGCTCAACTTGCTTTGTTAACAAGCAATTATGAGAAATTGGAATAAAGTAATGGAAAGCTCTCTAGCTCCCATGATGATCTTCTAGTCTCCCATGATAGGCTAAAGTTAGCTCATGAGGCTATCATGTCAAAGGTAACATCTTGTGAGCCTCATGTGTGTACTAGCACTACTTCTCAAAATGCTATATTTCCATGTTCTAGTCCTAGTAATTAATCCACTCATACTATTGCTATATCTTGTGGTGAATTACCTTCCTTGCCTTGTTGCTCTAACAATGAAGTTTCTACTTCCTTCTAGTACTTGTGTCGTTACTAACCATGTAGAGGAAATCAAAGAGCTCAAGGCCCATGTCACTTCTTTGAAGAAGGACTTGGTAAAGAGTCATGAAAGAGAGGAGCAAACTTGACACTATGTTGAGTGAGCAAGAATCTTCCAATGACAATAGTGGACTTGGATTCAACTCCAATAAGAAGAAGAAGTCCAGGATTTTTTGCTTCAAGTGCAAGGTTGAAGGGCACCATGTTAGATCTTGCCCTTTGAATAAGAAGAAGTCGCTTAGTGAGAAGCAACAAGGGAAGCGGCCTCAAGGTGAGGCACAAGGTCTACCTCAAGTTGAAGATAGGCCGCTACCCAAGAAGACTCAAGCAAATGCTCCCATTTTGGAAATCAAGTGAGAAGAAGGAGAAGAGAAGGACATGCTACATATGCAGTGAGAAGGGCCACATATCCTTATTTTGCACTATTGGTACCACATCAAACCCTATCTTGATAATACTTCATAGGTAATTTTACATAAACACAAGTGAATATTTTTACTGTATTATTCTTCTCTTATAGTTGTCTCGCCTACAAAGTAGATCTCACTTTTGTTAAAGTTTATTTTCAGCCCATATATTCATTCAAAGAAACATGGTGTATTGATGTTTCTTGCATTCTCTAGAATACCAACCAGCAAAAGGATAGTATCATGTGCACATTGCATGATACATAGGCCTCCATCCACCAAGTGGGCACTAAACCATGGATCGGTTCTTATGTTTGTTTGATCATCATTTCTAATTCATCACCAACCACATAAAAGAGAATCAGTGGCAGTGGATCGCCTTTGTTTGGGGCCTAGTATATATGGGGAAGTAAGGGGCTAATCTGGTCATTAACCTTGATTGCCACTCTCCCACCTTTGACTAATTTCATTATCCAATCGTAGAAGAAATGTCCAAACCCTTTAGCTTGCATCATTTGATGTAGGAAATCCCAATTGACTTTATCATAGATAATATCAATTTTGAAAATCACCCCTGACATTTTCCTGTGATGAATCTCATGAATTGTGTCCGAAAGAAAAACAAGGCCCTCCATTATGCATTTCCCTTAATGAATGTAGTTTGAGTATCAGCAATAGCTTTGTGCATAACTAGTCCCATCTATGAGCTAGTAATTTAACGTTATTGAACAAGCAGTTTGGCCTTGATTTTTAATATCGCACTTGCATTTGGTACTTTTGAAATTAGAGTAATGATGCCATGATTAAGCCTCTCAATGTACAATTTGCATTTATATATGCAAGGAATCACATAGCTCTTCCAGGTCAAAATTTATTGTTTCCTGGAAAACCTGCTAGAACTCTGTAGGCAAAAATCGATCCCTCCATCTTTATTGTAATTGAGGCTGAACACCGGCCACCTCCTTAATTTCTTCTAGATCAAAAGTTATAGTGAAAAACAACAAAATTATAACTGTTGCCTAAGAAAATGCCAGATCCCATTCAGGAGAAACTAGAATTCTATCTAATTTGTCAAATAAAGGACCAACCAAATTATTTTCCCATGTGTGTAACGTGTCAATGAGTTTTAGTTATTGTAAACCATTCGGGTTAATGATTGAATTGAACATACGACTCCATTTGGATAGAACACAAGGTTTATTTTTCTCAATGGTTTTCATGATAATATTGAAATTAATCACCACCAATGACAACACCTCCTTTGCACCTACCACAAAGATTTGCCAACTCAACCAAAAATATTCCTTGCCCTCTGGATTTGTTAGGACATACACTACTATAAAGTGCCACATCATCTTGGAATGTTTATCCATCCGTAGCATTCTTACAAAGTGATCCACAGTCTCCATTTTTCTAGAGCATAATGCTTGTGACGGTAAAGCACACGTCCGTTGGGAACCCCAAGAGGAAGGTATGATGCGTACAGCAGCGAGTTTTCCCTCAGTAAGAAATCAATGTTATCGAACCAGTAGGAGATGAAGGCCACGTGAAGGTTGTTGGTGAAGGAGTGTAGTGCATCGCAACACCAGGGATTCCGGCGCCAACGTGGAACCTGCACAACACAATCAAAATACTTTGCCCCAACTTAACAGTGAGGTTGTCAATCTCACCGGCTTGCTGAAAACAAAGGATTAAACGTATGGTGTGGAGAATGATGTTTGCTTGCAGAGAACAAAGAGAACAATGGTTGCAGTAGGTTGTATTTCAGATGTAAAAGAATGGACCGGGGTCCACAGTTCACTAGTGGTGTCTCTCAAATAAGATAAATAACATGTTGGGTAAACAAATTACAGTTGGGAAATTGACAAATAGAGAGGGCATATCAATGCACATACATATCATGATGACTACTATGAGATTTACTTAGGGCATTACGACAAAGAACATAGACCGCCATCCAGCATGCATCTATGCCTAAAAAGTCCACCTTCGGGTTAGCATCCGCACCCCTTCCGGCATTAAGTTGCAAACAACGGACTATTGCATTAAGTACGTGCGTAATGTAAACAATACAAATATCCTTAGACAAAGCATTGATGTTTTATCCCTAGTGGCAACGAGCATATCCACAACCTTAGAACTTTACGTCACTCGTCCCAGATTCAATGGAGGCATGAACCCACTATCTAGCATAAATACCTCCTCTTGGAGTTACAAGTATCAACTTGGCCAGAGCCTCTACTAGCAACGGAGAGCATGCAAGATCATAAACAACACATATTTGATAGATCGATAATCAACTTGACATAGTATTCCATATTCATCGGATCCCAACAAACACAACATGTAGCATTACAAATAGATGATCTTGATCATGATAGGCAGCTCACAAGATCTAAACATGATGGCACAATAGGAGAAGACAACCATCTAGCTACTGCTATGGACCCATAGTCCAAGGATGAACTACTCACGCATCAGTCCGGAGGCGAGCATGGTGATGTAGAGCCCTCCGGTGATGATTCCCCTCTCCGGCAGGGTGCCGGAGGAGTTCTTCTGAACCCCCCGAGATGGGGTTGACGGCGGCGGCGTCTCTGGAACTTTTCTCGTATTTTGGCTCTCGGTGCTAGGGTTTTCCGATACGAAGGAATATATAGGCGAAGAGGCAGCGTCGGGGGAGTCCCGAGGTGGGCTGCCCACACCTCGGCGCGCCTGGAGGTGGGGCCGCGCCGCCCTATGGGGTGGCCCCCTGCTGACCGTCTCCGACTCTTCTTCGATGTTCTAGAATACTCCGTGGAAAATAGGGCCGTGGCTTTTGTTTCGTCCAATTCCGAGAATATTTCCTGTGTAGGATTTCTGAAACCAAAAACAGCAGAAAACAGGAACTGGCGCTTCGGCATCTTGTTAATAGGTTAGTCCCGAAAAATGCATAAAAATGATATAAAGTGTATATAAAACATGTGAGTATTGTCATAAAACTAGCATGGAACATAAGAAATTATAGATAAGTTGGAGTCGTATCAAGTATCCCCAAGCTTAGTTCCTACTCGCCCTCGAGTAGGTAAACGATAAAAAGAATAATTTCTGAAGTGACATGCTACCAACATAATCTTGATCAATACTATTGTAAAGCATATGAGATGAATGAAGTGATTCAAAGCAATGGTCGATAGTTTGCTAACAAAAAGATAATGACTAAACAACTGAATCATATAGCAAAGACTTTTCATGAATAGTACTTTCAAGACAAGCATCAAAAAGTCTTGCATAAGAGTTAACTCATAAAGCAATATATTCTTAATAGAAGGTTTTGAAGCAACACAAAGGAAGATTTAAGTTTCAGCAATTGCTTTCAACTTTCAACATGTATATCTCATGGATAATTGTCAACACAAAGTAATATGATGAGTGCAATAAGCAAGCACGTAAGAATCAATGCACACAGTTGACACAAGTGTTTGCTTCTAAGATAGAAAGAAGTAGGTAAACTGACTCAACATAAAGTAAAAGAAAGGCCCTTCACAGAGGGAAGCAAGGATTAAATCATGTGCTAGAGCTTTTCAAGTTTTGAAATCATATAGAGAGCATAAAAGTAAAGTTTTGAGAGGTGTTTGTTGTTGTCAACGAATGGTAGTGGGCACTCTAACCCCCTCGTCAAACAGACTTTCAAAGAGCGGCTCCCATGAAGGACGTTATCTCTACCAGCAAGGTAGATCATCCCTCTTCTCTTTTGTTTACACATGTACTTTAGTTTTATTTATGGACGACACTCCTCCCAACCTTTTGCTTTCACAAGCCATGGCTAACCGAATCCTCGGGTGCCTTCCAACATTTCACATACCATGGAGGAGTGTCTATTTGCAAAATTAAGTTGCTTACTGATGAATCAGGGCAAAACATGTGAAGAAAATTATTAATGAAAGTTAATTAATTGGGGCTGGGAACCCCGTTGCCAGCTATTTTTGCAAAATTATTGGATAAGCGGATGAAGCCACTAGTCCATTGGTGAAAGTCTGCCCAACAAGATGGAAAGATAAAACACCACATACTTCCTCATGAGCTATAAAACATTGACACAAATAAGGAGTAATAAAGTTTTGAATTGTTTAAAGGTAGCACATGAAGTATTTACTTGGAATGGCGAGAAAAATACCACATAGTAGGTAGTTATGGTGGACACAAATGGCATAGGTTTTGGCTCAAGGTTTTGGATGCACGAGAAGCATTCCCTCTCGGTACAAGGCTTTGGCTAGCAAGGTTGTTTGAAGCAAACACAAGTATGAACCGGTACAACAAAACTTACATAAGAACATATTGCAAGCATTATAAGACACTACACTGTCTTCCTTGTTGCTCAAACACTTTTACCAGAAAATATCTAGACCTTAGAGAGACCAATCATGCGAACCAAATTTCAACAAGCTCTACGGTAGTTCTCCACTAATAGGTTTAAACTACATGATGCAAGAGCTTAAGCATGATCTACTTGAGAGCTAAAAACAATTGCTAAGTATCAAATTATTCAAGACAATATACCAATTACCACATGAAGCATTTTCAGTTTCCAACCAAATAGCAATAAATGCAGCAGCTTTCAACTTTTGCCATGAACATTAAAAGTAAAACGAAGAATACCAATGTTCATATGAAAAAGCGGAGCGTGTCTCTCTCCCACACAAGCATGTTAGGATCCGATTTTATTCAAACACAAACAAAAATAAAAGCACACAGACGCTCCAAGTAAAGCACATAAGATGTGACGGAATAAAAATATAGTTTCACTAGAGGTGACCTGATAAGTTATTGATGAAGAAGGGGATGCCTTGGGCATCCCCAAGCTTAGATGCTTGAGTCTTCTTGAAATATGCAGGGATGAACCACGGGGGCATCCCCAAGCTTAGACTTTTCACTCTTCTTGATCATATTATATCATCCTCCTCTCTTCATCCTTGAAAACTTCCTCCATACCAAACTCAAAACAATCTCATTAGAGGGTTAGTGCATAATCAAAAATTCACATGTTCAACGAGGACACAATCATTCCCAACACTTCTGGACATTACCCAAGGTTACTGAAATTTAATGGAGCAAAGAAACCCGCTCAAACACAGTAAAAGAGGCAATGCGAAATAAAAGGCAGAATCTGTCAAAACAGAACAGTCCGTAAAGACGAATTTTTTCGAGGCACTTAACATGCTCAGATGAAGAATCTCAAATTGAATGAAAGTTGCATACATATCTGAGGATTACTCATGAATTTTTTCAAGATTTTACGATATTTCTACAGAGAGAACAACTCAAATTCATGACAGCTAAAAATCTGTTCCTGCGCAGAAATCCAAATCTAGTATCAACTTTCTATCAAAGACTTTACTTGGCACAACAATGCAATAAAGTAAAGATACAAAGGTATTGCTACAGTAGTAACAATCACCTTGACTCAAATATAAAACAAAAATTGCAGAAATAAAACAATGGGTTGTCTCCCATAAGCGCTTTTCTTTAACGCCTTTCAGCTAGGCGCAGAAAGTGAAAATCGAGTATCATCAAGAGAAGAAGCATCAACATTATTACCACGGGCTTTACGCCTACCCCTCTTACTCTTATTCTTAATCTTTGGTCTAGGGAATACATGACCGCATCTGGGTGTAGAGGTAAAATTTAGAGTGCCTTTCCCCACATCTATGGTTGCTCCCAAGAGTTTCAGCAGGGAACTTCCAAGTGTGATTTGTCCTGTCCCTACACATTCAATAACGAGATAATCAGTGGATACCGTTCTTCCAAGAAAGGTTGTGAACACACCTTCATCTATCCCCTTAGGAATTATAACGGAGTTATCAGTAAGAGTTATTCCTTCTCCACCTTCAGTAAGTCCCCAAAGTGTCAAAGATTTATAAATACTTTTAGGCATAAGGCAAAACTCAGACATAATATCACAACGGGCATAAAAAGTTTCACCACAAATAGAAACCTTAATAGTAGGGACCCACATTGAAGGTTCAAAGTTTACTGGAACATAATCAAAATGTTCATGAATCTGATTATACCCTTCTTTTAAACAAGATATATTTGTCTCGAGAGTGTTTAATCTATTATAAATACTAGCAAGATATGGATCAAACTTATTAGCTGAGCTAGATGATGCAACCAATTTTTTTATGGCATTAAAAGCTTGATCCCCATCGCAATGAAGGAAATCTCCTCCCACTACAGCATCCAAGGCATATCTATAGCGAAGAATAAGCCCAAAATAAAAGTTAGTAAGAAGCAGACTTAGAGTTATTTTAGGTTCGGTTTTACCATAAGAATCAAAAATTCTAGACCAAGCTTCTTTAAAACTCTCCTCATCCCCTTGTTTAAAAGTAAAGATCAATTCCTCAGGTGACGGAGTAACAAGTACAGGACTAGACATGATAATAAAATAAATTAAATGCAAGTAACTAATTTTTTTTGTGTTTTTGATATAGAGAAAGCAAACAAGACAGAAAATAAAATAAAGCAAGACAATAAACAAAGTAAAGAGATTGGGTGTGAGAGACTCCCCTTGCAGCGTGTCTTGATCTCCCCGACAACGGCGCCAGAAAAGTAGCTTCTTGTGACGGTAAAGCACACGTCCGTTAGGAACCCCAAGAGGAAGGTATGATGTGTACAGCAACGAGTTTTCCCTTAGTAAGAAACCAAGGTTATCGAACCAGTAGGAGATGAAGGCCACGTGAAGGTTGTTGGTGAAGGAGTGTAGTGCGGCCCAACACCAGGGATTCCGGCGCCAACGTGGAAACTGCACAACACAATCAAAATACTCTTCCCCAACTTAACAGTGAGGTTGTCAATCTCACCGGCTTGCTGAAAACAAAGGATTAAACGTATGGTGTGGAGAATGATGTTTGCTTGCAGAGAACAAAGAGAACAATGAATGCGATGAGGTTGTATTTCAGATGTAAAAGAATGGACCGGGGTCCACAGTTCACTAGTGGTGTCTCTCCAATAAGATAAATAACATGTTGGGTAAACAAATTACGGTTGGGCAATTGACAAATAGAGAGGGCATATCAATGCACATACATATCATGATGACTACTATGAGATTTACTTAGGGCATTACGGCAAAGAACATAGACCGCCATCCAGGCATGCATCTATGCCTAAAAGTCCACCTTCGGGTTAGCATCCGCACCCCTTCCGAGTATTAAGTTGCAAACAACAGACTATTGCATTAAGTACCGTGCGTAATGTAAACAATACAAATATCCTTAGACAAAACATTGATGTTTTATCCCTAGTGGCAACAACACATCCACAACCTTAGAACTTTCATCACTTGTCCCGAGATTCAATGGAGGCATGAACCCACTATCTAGCATAAATACCCCTCTTGGAGTTACAAGTATCAACTTGGCCAGAGCCTCTACTAGCAACGAGAGAGCATGCAAGATCATAAACAACACATATATGATAGATCGATAATCAACTTGACATAGTATTCCATATTCATCGGATCCCAACAAACACAACATGTAGCATTACAAATAGATGATCTTGATCATGATAGGCAGCTCACAAGATCTAAACATGATGGCACAATAGGAGAAGACAACCATCTAGCTACTGCTATGGACCCATAGTCCAAGGATGAACTACTCACGCATCAGTCCGGAGGCGGGCATGGTGATGTAGAGCCCTCCGGTGATGATTCCCCTCTCCGGCAGGGTGCCGGAGGAGTTCTTCTGAACCCCCCGAGATGGGGTTGACGGCGGCGGCGTCTCTGGAACTTTTCTCATATTTTGGCTCTCGGTACTAGGGTTTTCCGATACGATGGAATATATAGGCGAAGAGGCAGCGTCAGGGGAGTCCCGAGGTGGGGCCGCGCCGCCCTATGGGGTGGCCCCCCTGTTGGCCGTCTCCGACTCTTCTTCGATGTTGTGGAATACTCCGTGGAAAATAGGGCCGTTGGCTTTTGTTTCGTCCAATTCTGAGAATATTCCTGTGTAGGATTTCTGAAACCAAAAACAGCAGAAAACAGGAACTAGCGCTTCGGCATCTTGTTAATAGGTTAGTCCCGGAAAATGCATAAAAATGATATAAAGTGTATATAAAACATGTGAGTATTGTCATAAAACTAGCATGGAACATAAGAAATTATAGATACGTTGGAGACGTATCACATAATATAAATTTGTATTAGGATCCAGGAAAATCCCATGAGATATCCCAGATGGTACCACAAATTTCTAAGAAAAACTGCCATTGCCTAAATTTTATCAAACCATTGAGAGGACAAATTGTGTATTATGGTCTCTCCAAGACCAATAAAACTAGCCTCTCTAATAATTTCTCTCACGAACCTTTGCTTGTCAGGGTGTTCCATTCCCCTGATATTAGCAAAGCATCCTACAAATGAGATGTTAGGAGCCTACATCTCTTTTTCGATAGCTCAACCCTAAATAGAGGGGAGTACAATTTAACTATATTATTGGAAGTTTTAATTAGCGGAGTCCTTCCAGGACTAGTATGTAAAATTCCTATGTTTTCATCCTCGCGCTGGCTTATCGTCTGTCACCTTAGTGATCATATCACCATTTTTAGGCCATACTAAGGATTTATCTTTTTTTTAATTGTTTCAAACATATCTTTTCATACTTTCTCTAAGTTTTAGAAAATATAAATTAATTTGTTAATACCATCATCACTACTGTCTCTAATACAAAAAAGAGAGTAAAGCTAGCAAGAGTATAATCACTAGTATTTAAAATACTTGGTTCATGATCAACATTATTACCTAAAATTTCTTTCTTTGTCGCAACTCTTTTCGTAGCTAACTCAGTTGTTAGCATCTTGTTGTTCCTTTGGACTTTGACATCTTCTAACTTCAGGTTGAGGTGAGCTAGCTCTTGCATCACCTTGCTTTGGTTTCTCTTTCTTTTTTTCCCTCCTGTAGTAATATTTCCACAGTGGTTTGACATTTTAGCTGCAAGAGAATCTTGTGACTCTGGTAAATCTTCCTCCTCCTCTTTTCTTTTGTCAACATCATGTTGCTATGCAAACTGCTCCGACTATCATAAGAATCCACCAACTCTTCATCAACCACCTCCTCTTCTTCTTTAAATTCATCCATCTTTTCCCGCATCTTCTTCTAACTTCTTTTCTTTCTTTGCTAGCCTATCCAAAAGCTCTTTATTCTCAATATGTTGCATTTGGTGGGCAATGTTTTATCCTTATCTTGCCACTAAGATAGATAAGGTGTTGGCGCAAGGCGTTTGTTGGGCATTGTTTTGTACATATAATTTTGGTAGATGTTAGAAAAATAGATTTTATTCTATTTTTATTAAGTACTCCAAAATTACATGTCTCCTTAGCTTTCTCCCACCTTGATTTTTGTTGTTAGCCTTGCATGCAGGGCGTTGATGGCAAGATGGGGTATCGAACAAGACAATACATGTAGTGATGAAAATTTGTGGCTGTGATATAAGCTAAAATTGCACACATGGGAGATCTCCTTGGTATTATCAGCAAAACCAATATGATCTATCTCTATACCTTATGAAGCAAAACATCACTAACATGCATTTATGATAGCCTACCTCTACATGCAAGCTATCTAATACATCGTTCATTATTTGAGCCATTCATTTGTCCATGTCATCCTAGTTTTGGAAAAGAATGAGCACATGTTCACCAACAAAGAGGTGGTTGCATTAAAGATGATGCTCTAACCATTACCGCGAAGCAAATAATGTGTTCTGATGCGTGAGTACACTTGCCAGTGTGCTTCCTAATTAGAATTTCCAACATATTTGGATGTACATGTACCCTTGATTCAACTAAATTTTGGCCTCTACCAAAGGTGCCCAACCAATGGGTCCATCTCACATCTTTTTTTTGGAACCAGGCAGCATTTCTTGAGCTATCCACTTAGGATTGATTTGGAATGCCCTACTGAGTATATATGTGCCAGATCTTAAATGCCACGCCTGTTGCATGTGGCTCTTCCAAAAGTTAAAAAAGATCAACAGAGTTATAGTCGTAGGCTATGTTGTATGTTGGTCGCCTGCAAAGTTTCATAAAAATGTGACCCGCAGAAAGAGGGGAGGACATAAGGTAATAGTGTTATGTGCAATAAATTCACACATCGTTTTTTTATGTGCAGGGCATATATAAGTTGTTATATTTTCAGATAAAATTTGGATATGCATAAGATACAAAATATGATGTCCATGAAAAAAAAATCAATTTTCTTTTGAAAATTCAGAAGCGCCCCATGCGACATGGGGTGCATAGACAACTGGCTGCCGATTGTCTTTCTCCCAAGAACTCGTTCACTATAATTCGTTTGCATTCGACTTAGACCTAGGTGGGTTTCTATTGCAGCGTTCGGGCCTAAAAGTTATGCACCCGCAAGCAAAGTTCACTTCAGTAGTTCAGTTCTGAACGTCTCCATGCCCACCAGAGCTGCGTGCGCATCAGTAACAAGTGTCATGCATTTCCCTATAAATACCGGCACCACACCACTCAGCCCCTACCTCCCAGCAGAGTGCTACAAGATGAAGCGCGGCGGTGCGTACACCTGAGCACGTACGACACGAGCTCGATCGCACACTTCACACTACACGCGGTGCGTGCTGCTTCTCTAGGCTCATCGGAACCAACACATCGCGCATCGTCACCACTCCACGGCCGGCCGGCGATCGATGGCTGGTCGGACGTCGTTCCTGGACGCTGCGCTGCACGCCATGCAGGAGCACGTCCGGTTCTCCGACTTGGCCGTGGCCGCCGCGTTGCTCTTCGCGTGCAGCTCCGCCATGGCCCGCCTGACGTCGCGCCGCGGGCCCATGCTGTGGCCGGTGTTCGGCATCATCCCGACCCTCTTCGCGAACCTCGGCGACATCTACGACTGGGGCGCCATGTTGCTGGTGCGCACCGGCGGCACGTTCCCGTACCGCGGGATGTGGGGCGGCGGCTCCTCGGGCGTCATGACCTCCGTCCCCGCCAACGTCGAGCACGTGCTCAAGAACAACTTCGACAACTACCCCAAGGGCGCCTACTACCGCGAGCGCTTCGCGGAGCTGCTCGGCGACGGCATCTTCAACGCCGACGGCGAGGCGTGGCGCGCGCAGCGCCGCGCGGCCACCGTCGAGATGCACTCGGCGCAGTTCCTCGACTTCTCGGCCACCACCATCGGGCAGCTGGTGCACGGCCGGCTGATGCCGCTGCTCCACCGGCTGCAGCAGCAGGGCGCCGTGGTGGACCTCCAGGAGGTCCTCCTCCGCTTCACCTTCGACAACATATGCGCCGCGGCGTTCGGGGTGGAGGCCGGCTGCCTCGCGGACGGCCTCCCCGATGTGCCGTTCGCGCGCGCCTTCGAGCGCGCCACGGAGCTCTCGCTCTCCCGGTTCGTCACGCCGCCCTTCATCTGGAAGGCCAAGCGCCTGCTCCGCGTCGGCGGCGAGCGCCGCCTCACGGAGGCCGCGCGCTCCGTGCGGGAGTTCGCCGACCGCACCGTTTCCGAGCGCCGCACCGAGCTGCGCAAGATCGGGAGCCTGCACGGCCGGTGCGACCTCCTCTCCCGTCTCATGTCCTCCTCCTCATCGGGCGCCACCGACCACTCCGACGAGTTCCTCCGCGACTTCTGCATCAGCTTCATCCTCGCAGGGCGCGACACGAGCTCCGTCGCGCTCGTCTGGTTCTTCTGGCTCCTCGCGGGCCACCCCGACGTGGAGGCGCGCGTCCTGGAAGACGTGCGAGCCGCCCGCGGGGACGTCAAGAAGATGGAATACCTCCACGCGGCGCTGACGGAGGCGATGCGGCTCTACCCGCCGGTGCCCATCGACTTCAAGGAAGCGGTGGAGGACGACGTGCTCCCGGACGGCACGGTGATCCGCGCGCGCCAGCGGGTGATCTACAACGCGTACGCGATTGGCCGCGACCCAGCGGTGTGGGGGCACGGCTGCCAGGAGTTCAGGCCGGAGCGGTGGATGAAGGGCGGGGTCTTCGCCGGAGGAGCCGAGAGCCCGTTCAAGTACGTGGTCTTCAACGCCGGGCCGAGGCTGTGCGTCGGCAAGCGGTTCGCGTACACGCAGATGAAGACGCTGGTGGCGGCAGTGCTGGAGGCGTTCGCGGTGGAGGTGGCGCCGGGGCAGACGGTGAAGCCCAAGCTCAACACCACGCTTTACATGAAGAACGGCCTCATGGTGAGCTTCAGGATCAGGGAAGCGAGCAGCACCACTGCCACCGTGGCTGGTAAGTCTAATCTGAGCGCCCAAACAAGATGTTGATTTATCATCAAATATAATTCGACTAAATTTCGTCGTCGTTATCTTGGGTTGCGATGGAACAGCTCAAGAATGATGGAAAGCTCTTCATGCCCTGCTTGACAGACAGGAATTGTATAGATCTGTCAAATTTAGCCTTCAGCAATGCAAACAAAGCGATCAAGACGTCCGAGACAAGTACATAATTACTGCCGTATATATATATGGCGTGTGCTTTATATTTCTCCATTTTCTCTCCCTCGGTGTGCACTGTACTGTACGTGTGCTAGCTTGCCTTTCCCGCTAATTATTTCGTCCACATGTACTAAAAGCCTAGAATATCCATGTAATGTTCATCTCAGGGTTTAAGAAAACTGAGATCAAAGTGGCCAGTTTCATCCGAGACGGCGGCAAAACATAGGTGTATCAATCGGCCTATTAGTTCTATTTTCGATAAGGGACATCCGTGATAGAAACATACTTCCTCTGTCCCAAAAAGATTGTATGACATTTATAAAAATTTGGATGTATTTAGACACCAATACCATCTCGATACATCTAAATTTGAACAAATCTCAGACAACCTTCAATGAACGGATGGAGTACAAAGAATTCACAATCGAACTCTACATGACCCACGAAATGTACACTATTTGCGACAGCGATCGGTGCTGGAACTCGGGAACCATGGATTCGTGTGGTGAAGCCGTGTCCGTAATACGTCTAACATTGTTCGCTTCTTCACTACACTATGTTGCCTCGAGTACACACACACAAGAAACAGGATTGGAGTGTAGTTTTCAGATGTCTTGCTTGCTTGTGGTTGTCACACACAAATGATTCTGGACTCTTCTTATGTTTTGCTAGCCAAGTCGGCCAATCTCTTTGCTTGGAACAATAGCTTAGTAGTTATCCTTATTTTTGTTGTGATGGAACAACAGCTCAAAAGTGATGGAAAGCTCCTCATGCCCTGCTTAATTTGGACTCATAGACAGCTTGAAAGGAATTGTACATATACATCTCTCAAGGTTAACTTCAACGCAAACAAAGTGATCAACGCGTCCGAGACGGCACATAATTACTTCTATATACTGCATCTAGCACGCTTTATATATTCCTCCTTTTCTCTCCGGCCCTCAGTGTGTGTATGCGTGATTTGTGTCCTACTAATGATTTCCTCCGCATGTAGTAAAACACCACAAATGTCCAAGCATATACTACATGTAAAGTAGACTAGAAATATATCCATGCAATGTTCATCTTATCTCTGCGATATTAATATATACTCCTTATCGAAAAAAAAATGTAATGTTTTTCTCAGAGTTGAAGAAACTGAGATCAAAGTGGCCAAGTTCACCTGGGAGGGCGGCAAAACATAGATGTATCAATCAGCCTATTGGTTCTATTTTCGATAAAGAGATTTTTTTTTGTACAAGTTTTACCATGATTGGGGATTTTAGGAGCCGTCCAAGCTAGTAAATCTAACGGTGGAAAAAATAGTAGTACTGAGTAGCACTGGAAAATAAATGGTGGAAAGTATTGGAAAGTACTGGAAATACTTATTATCAGAAGTAAGTTAGAAATATCTCTTTATTTGTTCCATACATGTATTTTCTAATTATTGGTTTATTTTCACGTTGCGATGCACGAGGTATTATCTAGTTCTCTGAATTCGCAAACCTAGCGTGGAGTCACTCAAGTCACAAGTCACCTAACTCTGAGGTTTGTAAAATCACTAACTTTGCGCTGCTGACTATTGGGTGACATTAAGTCACTGACACGTGGGTCTATATATGAGTGACAGCCCCACATGTTACTGACTCAAACGCAATGATTCCAGCTGCGCTGTTTTCCTTTTTTTTTTTTTTTGAAACGGATAGCTGCGCTGTTTTCAATGGCAAGCCTAGCTGCATTTTGCACTAAGTTTGTTCATGTGGCCCTCATAAGAAGAGGGAGACATGACACTGGAAATGGAAACGGACATGCAGCACAAATTTAGAAACTGAAAAAGTTGATGTCATCTGTAGTCATTACTCGTTTCACCAAGATAACTATCTGCAACCACCTGACGTTCTGTATTTATGCATGATCAGTAGTCATCGATGGTCACTGATAAACACAGTGCTAATGATACCTTCCAACAACATTTCAAACAGAAATGAAAAAAATTGTACCTCGCAGCAAACAGATTGGTCGACTTGGCTAGCAAAACATTAGAAGAGCCAGAGAATCATTTTTGTGACAATCACAAGCAGTAAGACAACTGAAAATTACATTCCAAACCTTTTTTTGTGTCTACTTGAGGCAAGCTAGTGAAAGCGAACAGTGTTAGATGGATCATGGACACGGCTTCACCCACACGGATGACGGATCCATGGCTCCCAAGTCCCAGCACAGCGATCGATCGATCGGCATCGCGTGATGGAAATGAACTACCGGCTCGATCCATGGACGAATTAATCGGTAAATAACAAACTAGTTGTGTGTTTTTTCCACTGTCGAACTCCTAGCAAATAGTGTACATTTCGATGGTCATGCAGAAATCGGTTGTGAATTTTTTGTACGTCACCGATGTTACGAGTCAAAAAAAAGAGCTGTGTTACGGTGATTGGGTAGTACTACTAAGTGCTACCAAGTACTACCGCTCTGATTAGTTCTGACCGTGCGATCAGGCCAGTTAACTTTGCATTTTAAATTAATGTATTAGGGTTATTATTGTAAATTTGTATGCAACCGCATGACCGCGTCGTGAGCTCCTCCCGATCTGAATCCCCCACTCCCCCAATCCTCTGCCTCCTGTGATCCTGCCTTGAGACGTGACCCCCGCCGCTGCGGCGACGACACCAGAGCTTGCTGATCCTCAGTTCCTTCTTCTCTACAGATCTCCTTTCCCGTGTGCTGAGCCCCTTTCACGCCGACGGCGGCGGTTCGTCGGTGTGGGAGTAGGTGTAGGTGCTGTCGGGGCGGCTCTACGGACTACGGTGACGGTGTTGGCGTCGTCGGTGTCGAAAGATCGGAGTGCAGCCACCGCGGATTGCCGGACGCACATTTCTGCACCGCATCCGCCTCGGCCGCCATTCTGATTACTTAACTTCCGGTATGATTAATGTCCTTGATTCTAATTTTCGCAAAAAAAAAAGATCACCGTTCTGATTACTCTTTCGAACAAAAATTATCCATATGTTGAGTATCGTGTGCTGGAGTCTGTATATGAGCATACACTAGACTCCTTCACTTCTACACTTCTAGATCATAAGAGTAGTTTATTTATCAAGATGTGATTTCAGCATAAGATTCTCCACAAATCCTCATGCTATTTATCTAGGAATTGTCTTGTATGCACTGCTAAACACATTACGGTGCAGACTGTCTCACACGGCAATACGAAAGCAATTTTTCCTTTATACTCTTATTGGAGCCTGGCAACAGTTTCAGCTTTCTGATGCTGGCAGACAGTCTGCACCCAAAATATACAAAGAACAACTAATACCACGATTTGTGCCTTGATTCATGCTACTACTAAAATCTTCAGCTAACTTCACTTGTTACCTTACCTGAATTAGACCAAGAGACCCATCATTTATGGCTAGCATATGCACTGGACTGATGCTTTGTTTCTGAAGTGCAATTGTTTCAATTTCAACTTTAGTGATGTTCATTACTGCAGTATATTTCTTTAGTTAATAAGCTTACACTGAAGAACTCTGCCCAAATGCCATTAAGCATGCCACTAATGTTATTTATCTAGCTTGTTTGTTACAGTGTGGTTATTTATTTCGAAGTCAGTGTGCTAGCTTATTTGCTTGAGCTGCTCTCGCCACCCAGCTTGATTTTGTGTAGCTTAAATCTTTGATCTTATGGTGACTCTTGATCTTGCATACATCATATTAAGATGTCCTTTGTTACTTCCAGATTTATAAGTTTTATAATGCTCCCTCATTACTGGTCTACACTTGATTTTGTTTATACTGCTATAGATGAATCTCTAATGATAAATAACAATATATGGTCCAAGTATGCGTGGCTGCTTTGTGGTTAGTAAACTTGGGCCGCATTTGACAGTTTATTTGACACAAAAATAATTCTAATTTTTGTTTGACATGATATTTTTTATGCGAAGTTGATGGATTCGAGTTCTATAACAGTTATGCTCTTGAGAAAGATTTTAGTCTGTAGAAAAGCTATGTTGAGTGGAATGAAACCAAGCAGGAGATAATTCAGAGGAAACTGGTCTGTACTCGAGAAGAGAAGCACATGAAGAGAGAAGATAGGAACACGAAGCCACAAAATCTCACTCGTGTTGGATGTCGAGCCAAATTTGTTGTTGGAAGACTCAAAAAAATGGGCCTCTAGTTTGTGAAAGATTTTGTCGATGAACGCACCCATCCGTTTCGATAATACATAAAGTAGATTGCAAAGCTATTAGATGAAAGCTGACTTGTAATACACATTTTATGTTCTGCAAGAACAAAGAAAGAGCTAATTTAATAGCCTAGCTATACTGACGTGCTTGTAATATTATGCTGAATTTTTCCTTTTGCAAGAATGTCGCATTCAATCCGATAGAGTACGGGTTCTTTTACCTCGGCTGTTATCAACAGGGTGATGATATAATCATGTTGTTTGAAATTCCTAATGATATTACTGTTAGAGATTAATTGCACATATACACCAGCTACATGTATCCTTGAAACTATGTTGGAACAGTGATTTCCCCATGATGCCTGTAGGGTACCAATGCCTTTGCTGTTCATATGGTAAACCACACTTAATTGTTGGAGGTGGGTTAACATGTGAGATGTTTAAGAACTGCAATATTTTTGTTAGACCACTCTGAGGGATGTGATATTTGTGAAGAAGCCCCTTCATAAATATCATACCCCCCCCCCCCCCACAGCTGGAGGAGCCAGAGGAGGGACCGGAGTGGAAGGTGCCGCCGGAGTACACCATGGTCGCCAACGACTTTAGGTGCCCCAGCGGCCCAAAGGATTTCCCGGGCCAACGCGTGGCCATCTGCGCCTCTCTGAAACCGCCACTACCGTCATCGGTGGAGGCTGGCCGGTCCTAGCGGGTGAAGGAGGAACAGGCCTACCGTGCACACCGTGGCGGCGACGGCCTACGTTGTAGTCGCTGCGGCCATCTGTCCCCGCAGCGTGCGACATCACAGCCTCTGCGGATGCTACCACCACCGCCGCCTCGTAGGTTCGAGCCGCGCCCGGCAAGCGACGACCATGGCTCCTCCAACGACGGCGACTACGAGTACATGTACTATAGGCCTAGATAGGGGAACTGGAGTTGTCGCTCCCAGCGTCGCCGCCGCCGAGTCGCGAGAGCCAGACGGGGAATGAGTTCCACACCTCTCGACTCGCGGAACGGACGCCCAGGGAACAGACGCGGAAGGGCCGGGCTTCCTCCCCTCGTGGGCAGCCAAACGGCACGATACCTTTTTTTTTTTTTGAGCTTAACGGCACGATAACTTGACCCGGGCCAATTCAGCCCGGGGTTTCCTGGGCCGGGGAAAGGCCGCGGAACCCCCTCCAAACGTAGACAACGATGGAATCCAGCCAGGTAACCCGCGACGCCCTCTCCCATCGTCAGGACTGGCTTGAGAGGATGGACTGCGTCGGAGCCGATCAAAAAGGCGCCCACCCGTGGACGACGTTCTCCCTCATGGATGGAGGCATGTAGCTTGAGAGGACACCCCGCCAGGCCCTCACCCATTCCCGGGTCTAGAGAGGATGGACTTTGTCTGCGCATCAGCAGCGGCTGGAAAGCGGATGTCTTGTAGGAGCAATGGGATGACGGTGGTGAGAACGCTCGAACGGACGGCGAGGCCGAGGTGGGAGGCCGTCGAAGAACGCGTGGCGGTGGGAGGGGGCAAGAGGGCGCGGGCATCGAGGGCGGCGACGCGCGGAGGCGACAGGGCAACGACTGCCTCCACGGTGCGACTGTCGGTTCTGAACTTCTGATACAGAGTGAAGTCAAGGAGAGACAGACGAGGGACGCGAAATTACCGAACTCTAGTAAATAAAAATAAATAAGTATTTCCAGTACTTTCCAATACTTTCCACCATTTATTTTCCAGTGCTACTCAGTACTACTATTTTTTCCACCGTTAGATTTACTAGCTTGGACGGCTCCTAAAATCCCCAATCATGGTAAAACTTGTACAAAAAAAAATCCATTTGCACCCCAATGGAGCAACTATTATCATTTCAAATCTGTTATTTTCCTCAGCGGTGTTTGAAAAAAGAAGGCAATTAATAATTGCTATCTGAAAAGAACACGCTATTCATTCCAATAATCATGTACTATTTTGTAAGCGTGAAAAATTATGTATGTCTGATCTGAATCGCAATGGCCAACAAGGCACGCCAATGTTTTATTAAGCAAGCATGCTACTATATCAATCAGCATTTCAGCTTCGGCGAAATCAGCTTTGTTAGCTCCACAACACTTTTGTATTTTCTATTCCTCTTTCCCTTGCAAGCTCTGACTAATGAAATTAAGAAAGGCCAAGATTATTAGATTTCTATGTAAGATTAGAAATATCCAAAACCAGTGGCTTGTCAACCACCGGACCATAGCTTTCATTATCCCAAATTTGATAGTAGAAAATATTAAAGTACAAATATTTGACCAGTAATATATTCTTCATCCTTTATGTAGAATTCGAATTTTGTCTCCAACTGAACCAAGCTAGTACAGATGAAGTATAAACCCCATAGCAATCAATGTGATACCTTTAGCACTAGAGTGTGGAAATAAGAAAAAAAATAACAAAAAACATTGTATGATCCGTACCTATCTGTACAGATACGCGTGATCTTGTGCTAGTGTAGTTATCTGGGTACATCAGTAACCAAGAAGAAAACCTTGAGGTAAGACTTCCTATGAACCTAGGTACCAATAAACGTGTAAGGATCTCACTTTCACCTCACCTTTATTATGCAGTTGTAAGAATATTCGTTTGGATAACTTACATAAGCAACTGATCTGTGAAATTCATCTCCACACTTTGCTAATATCTGAAATACACCTGGATTAACCATTGAACTAAAGAGCTGTTAATTAGTATATACTAAATGATCACAACAATATCAGCTGGGAGTGCCAAGGAGTAACAGGAAAAGAACAATACAAGTACACTGTACACTGTACACAACTACTCCGCAAATGATCGGGGCTTTCCGATAGCTTCCTTAGCTTGAAAACCTTGGGCACCCCTAAAATGCAAGATTTTTGCCTGGTTAGTCCTCTAAAACTATGTGTGGACGGCGGATAGGTAGAAGATTTGGAGAATGTTCCCTACACTGCATTGATCCAGAGAGTTTGTAGATATAGATGTTGAGGCTGGCATGCAGGTAGTGGCGCACAAAGGCAGTGGCAAACCTGAAACCGAGGAGTTTATTAAAGCCTGAACACGCCGCAAACTAAAATACTTTACTTTGTCTATCGTGAACCACACTATCACATATTTGGATATCATCATGTGAATATAATCAGTAATGTTTCGTAAATCCTAGATTTTTTTCGAAATGGAGAAAATATCACCCCAACTTCTGCATCAAAGGGATGCACACAACTTTTTTTATTAGATTATTCACAACACCTTACAAGAACAATTACAAAGATCGAACCGAAGCTACCAAAACTAATGATAGCTCGCTAATCCTACATCACTGATGAGGGCACCAATGCGCATCATCCAAAACTGAAGGCCTCGACAAGTCTTCCAATGGTGAGCAGGTGGCACAACCGGTTCGGCAGACCCTCGGCGCGTACCATCATACACGCTCTAGAAGTTCTCGCCGCCACCATCTTCCGCATACCCATCTTCAGGAGAGATCAATGCAATGACTTTGCGAGGGCTTCCACCAATGTCACCACGACGCCAGACGACACCACCATCCTGCGCACCTCCATCACGCTGCGTCCGTCTCTGAGGCTCCGCTGCACCATGCCACCGAGACCCGCCAACATCGGTGCAGTAGATGGAACACCGCTCTGCCAGATGACTTCCTCCAAGTATCACCTGTTCCAGAACGATGCCCTCAAGAGGGAAAATGACACCAGAGGTGCCGCCATCATCTGATCCGTATCCAGATCTGGAGTTTCCCCAGAACAAAGAGGTTGGGGTCGGATATGTAGCAACGATGCCTTCAACAAGGTAATGACGCCCGAGGACGCCACCATCATCGGCTCCGACCGAATCGGAGCCCGGTTCCCACCAGCAGACCCCACCCCAACGCTGCAGATCCGCCTGAAGAAGAGTCGATGCCGTCCGCCACACCACCGATGCGGCGCCATGGTACCCGGCAGCACCACGCCCAAGCCCTCCTTGCCGGCCAGCCGCCGCCAACACCGGCCGCCAAAGCGGTTCGAAGGGAACATCAGGACGAGGAGGGGCCCCGCGGACACCGGCCAGATTTTGCCCGGGTGCGCCCCTTGGTGGCGGCGGAGGAGGGAGGAGGCAGGTGGAGGGGTGGGAGGCGCGGCGGCTAGGGTTTCCTCCCCCGCCGCCCGTGTTGGGGCGAGAGGGAAAACTGAATATCCTGCCTCGTAAATCCTAAATGCAAAAAAACATAAATTAAGATAACAGTATTCTCCAAATACTAGCAATACAATTGTGGAATTTAAACAAGTTGAACTGTAAACTGACACTATCTATGTTTAAGTACGAAATGCCCTGGTAAATTAAAAATTATAGAGAAAACTCACCTAGTTGTCGTCTGTGGCTGGTACGGTGCCAGTCGCCATCTGCGTCGTCGCCTTGGCGCTTGAGTTTCCGCACATTTCTATCTCGCAGCGAAGTCACAGGGTGTGTTTGGTAGGTCGGTTCACCACAGATTGTCTTTCTCATATGAGACATGCTCACCTTATACAAGTTGGGTCCAGAATTTGTCATGTGTTTGGTGGGTCGGGTGCCTTCAACCATGCTATGACAAGAAGCTGTTTGGTGCTCAGTGATGCGGTCAACCAGGCTGAGGTTCTAGTTTTACAGAAAAGCCCATTAAAAGAAAACGAAAAAGCAATCAAGTCCCTATATGTAAAAAAGCAAAAGCAATCGGGTCCCTAGCTTGACGTGGCGGCGCAGGCCGGCGTCGGTGAGGCGGCGGCGCAGGCCGTAGTCGGGAAGGCGGCGGCGCAGGACGAAGTCGGGGAGGCGGCGGCGTTGTCCCGTGTCTGTGGCCATGGCGGCGCTGTCCCGTGTCCAGGGCGTGGCGGCGCTGGCCCGTCGGTCGCGGAGTTGTGGCGTCGGGCGGCGCGAAGGACGGCGTCTGGGAGGCGGCCGCGCAGTACGGCGTCTGGGAGTCCTCGTGCAGGCCGGCGTCTGCGGTCTGCGAGGCGCGGCGTGCGGAGAGAGAGAGCGAGGGGAAATGAGACGTGCGGGGCGGGGTCTGGGGGGTGTGCGGGTGACGGTACAGTGTTTTGCGGGGGCGTTTTCCGGATGGACTCGGCTAGGGCTGAGCTCGGAAGCTCGAATCGAGCTTCTCTCTCGAGCGAGGCTGCGGGGCGTTTTCGTGCGAGGTGGGCAGGGTCGAGAGGAGAAAGCCGAGCTAACAAACACCCAAATTTACAGAATTCTCGGTTGAGATGGGAGATTCTGGGTAGATCCGGGCTACCAAACACGCCCACAGTCTGACGGAAGGGGCGCCGTTTTTCCTTGCCGTACGCAGTCGCCTGGCTCACGACCAAGACGAACAATCGAACAGACAGCCAAATCGATCGATTCTTCTTCTGTCTCGCTTCATTAACGTGAGCAGTGGGCCAGTGGCCCAAACAGCAAGTGTGGACTATGGAGCGAAATGGGACTGTGGGCCTAGGCCGAGTTAAACTGATATACTGCGTATTTTCTGCTCGATTCTTGCGGTTTCAGCTACATGCATCGCCATGCGAACTCACCAGAGCTGGTGTAAGCAGCGACGGCGACGGCGAGCCTGGGCACGTGCCCAGGGTTCTCGGACGGCAAATCCGGATGATGTCAGCTACGACAATTCAGACCGGTACAAAAACCATGAAAAAAAGTTTGTAGGTAGTCATTTGGTAAACCTAAGTGCTAAAAAGTGCTTGGATGCTATCTGTCACAACGAGCATCCGATCTGTGGCCGTCGGATCGAGTCGATCTGACTCACACAGTGCATCCCGTCCTGACAGCCCCGCGCCTGGGGTCCACCCGGCACGTGCACAGTTGTGTCTTCTATCGTCCGCATCCCTCCCCACGATCCAAATCCCACCGGCGTCGGCGTTCGTCTTTGTTCCTCGGTGAACTGGGCCTGCCGCGGTTCGGCTAACCGGCGTTCTTGTCTCGCTGGTGTGCTCGCCTCGCCGCGGCCCTCCTCCCCGGTGCGGACGGCCAGCCATGGCCTCTACTCCTTGGCGCACTCAGTCCCAACGCTACATCTCGAGCAGCCGGCGGCGCTCTTCCCCCTCCCCTGCATCTGGACCGGCCGACGCCGCCACACCTCGCGTCTTCCTCCCTGAGGAGTCCGCCCTCGCAGCCCCAGGAGTCGACCCACCCTAACCACACGAATCAGAGTCGTCTGATGCCCAACACCCAAATCGCCGCCGACGCCTGGGGTTGAGTCTGCTGTTGTTTGCTCTCTCCGACTGAAAACGAGGTTTATGGTCCGTGAACGTCGTCGTCGTGAGTGAGCCTCTCGCTTGCTGGTCTTCGCCCTGCCTTTTCCCCCATCGCTTGGCTACATCTGGTCCAACAGGTACTCAATAGCGTCGTATAATATATGAGATTTTTGTTCGATAAAGCGTAATAGATGAGATAGCTTCCATTTGATCTGTATTAGCCGTGACGCTTTGATCTGTATTACGTGATAGGTTCTGTAGGGATGGAGCAAAGTATAGCCGTGACACTTTGCCCATCGTGCCAGAGCTCTGAATCGCCACTGTTTAGCCTGCCACGAAAAAATTAAGTTGTTTTTTCATACATATGCTAAGTTATAATTTTGTTGGCATAATTAGTGGATCCACTTATGATTTAAGTTGCATTTTTGGAACAACAAATTATCTCCTACAAATTTGTGAAGTTGCATTTGCCAACAAATAAATTATTGCTTCAGTCTTGTTCTAAGTTGAATTTTGACTGGTACTATTGGTTTCACGGATGAGCTATGTTGTCTTTTGCACACAATAAATTATTCTCTCACAAATTTGTTAAGCTTTGTTTTGTAGATAGTACATTTTTTGCTTCACACATACACTAAGTTGCATACCCATTATCTCTAAGTTGTATCCCCTTGTGCTAAGTTATGTACCCAATGTAGTTCACACATGTAGTAAGTTGCATACTCATTATTACTCAATTTATATACCATTAGTGCTAAGTTGCATACTCATTATTACTCAGTTTATATACCACTAGTGCTAAGTTGCGTACTCATTGTTGTTAATTTGCGTACCCTATATGTGAAGTTTTCTACCTCTACGCGAGAGTGGCAACATCTTGGCGTACATATAAGTGCATGCATGTATTCACATGCTAAAGTTGTCTACCGCTAGTGCTAAGTTGCATGAGTTGCAATTCGCGCTTGTCGCCGACATATGCCGAGCTAGATAGTCCGCCCACATCTCGGCCTCTCCATCGTCCTAGAGCTCCCACCTAAGCACCATCGGTATTAAAGCGATATCCTATTCGACTTCTTGCAGCTCGCGTAGCGCCCATGTCTTGGCTCGTGGGATTTGCCACAATCGTGTTGATTGAGATGGAGTCGTCTACCTCGAGGCGACAACTGCCATGAAGACAACAAATTTGTTTCTTCACGCATGTGATAGGTTGTATTTTTGCCGACGGTATTATGGATTCCACATATGAGCTAAGTTGTATTTTTGCACACAATAAATTGTTTACTCACACATGTGCTAAGTTGCATACCCACTATTTCTAAGTTGTATACCCACTAATATTAAGTTGCATACCAACTATTGTTAAGTTGCATACACACTCTTGTAAGTTGCATACCAATCACCGAACTTTTACCGCCGCACCCCGCGCGCCTCTGGCCAGTGGCCATCGATATTGGGCGCTATTGTAGGGGTGAAGGTGTGGGAGTTAGGCACGAAGTTGCGCCTGCAGGTGGCGGCTAGGGCAAGACATAAGTGGTGGGGAACCGCACTTATCACCGGGGCGAGTTTGGTGGTGTCGACTGTCGGGATGGAGAGAGCGGTGCGGCCGCGGTACGAGCGGGCAGTAGAACGAGGGTCCCGTGGGAGACTGTCGATTAGGGAGGCGGACCGCACAGAGGGCAGAGCTCAACCAACTTCTTCTGTCGGAGCTAGAACTCACGTCGGAGCTCGAATGAGCCGCGGCCCATTAGAGCAACTCCAATAGTATAGCCGGTTGTTGGCTATAAGGAAAATGCTATGTCATCTGTAGTCAACTTGTAGCCAACAAGTATAATAGTTGGTTATAAAAATGTACTACTTTCTTAATGGATGACCCACCTTTCATTGAGACAACTTGCCTAGGAGCACGTGCTAGAGCTAGCTCTTGCATAAGAGTCCACTTACATTCGCTCTCCTCTTCTCTCTCCTCCAACTAGACACGAATATATTATTTTAATCCTTGTAGCCAGCTGACTATGACTTATTGTACTTGCTCTTATGCATCATAGCTCTTTTTGCTCTCCTGTTGGTGGTCGCACGCTTGAGCTTTATCTTAAAGTTGTGTACCACTAATATTAAGTTGGCTAGCACTAGCATGGTGAAGTTGCGATCCATTGTTTGAGCTTGAACTTGTGTATCACCCTATCTAAGTTGTCTACCACTAGTACTAAGTCAGCTAGCATCACTGTTTGTGAAATGGTGTTAAAATATCGTTAAATTTGCATACCGATGCACCAAGGTTGTGCACTGTTTGATATTAAGTTGTATTTTCGTTGCAGTTCTCTACCTCTAAAACCAAGTTATGGTCGTTGACTAGTAGAACAAAGTTGATATCTCGGAAACTAAGTTGGTATTGAATATATAAAGAAGTAATGTAATCAACTCTTTGTACGAACTACAAAGTTGATTCGCCACAACACTAAGTTGCTTTTCCGCAACAACTGAGTTGGTTTTAAAAAAAAAGTTTATCAAAACATATACAAATTGGATTTAGTTTTAAAGATCTTGTCATGAGAGGTGCAAAAGTGAAAACGGATTGCAAATCTAACACACGGTTTACGAGTTATGACTTTTTAAGTTTTCTCTGTAAGAAATTAAATGTACGTGTGGTGTTTTTCGGATGATTTCTATGAGCTGGCACAAACTTTCCTTTTCTAGACATGAAATCTTTGCTTTTAGAGATGAGTGCTAGGATACACAAAGAAGCACCCGAATGGGTGGATGCTGCCTAGCAGGGTCCTTTGGTAAATATATCAGCAAACTAACAGCTCGTGGGAACATGATAGGGAATTATAGGTTCCACCATGTTCTACTCTATGCGTTAGCACAAAACATCATCTAGATAGATTTTTTGCGGTTTTCACCGGCTACTGCCATGAAATATTGCAATTTTCTTCGCTTGGTCATCTAATCAACCAATTAGTCTGGTTGGCGATAAAATAATAGTTAGACCTCACATGTCAATGCATAAATAAATGTACAAAAATAATTAATCTCGCAAATCTGGAGGTGGGCCTCGCATATTTTTGCAGTTTTCGCTAGGTGGTGGTCTAATCTATTGTAATATGCACCGGCTAGTCATTTGAAATATTTAGCCCTGCTAAAAGCAAAATTGACGAGCCCCGCATTTCAATTCTTCAAGTAATGTAAGAAAATATAGAGCCTTTAAAAAATTTATTGTTCAAAAAATCAGCCGAGTAGTCGATTAATCGGTGCTCGTGGGGCGACCGTGTAGAATTCGTCATTTCGGTAGTGTTACTCGCGGGAACCAATTAAGCGTTCTGACAACCGATTAAACGGGGTCGACCCGATTAACTGGTCAGCATGAGCGACGTCCAACCGTCAAAGTTTTCTCCTCTGCCCGCCTGACCCACCGCATCCCGCACCCTGCCCCAGATACACGCTGCGCGCTGCTCCAGGTCGAATTAATTTCTCCACCGCCCGTAGCTTCGATTAATTCCTCGCCCCATGCTCATCCAGCATTTCTCCTCATCGACATCCCCAAGGAGCAGGAATCCAGGCGGCCCCCAACTCTCCTCGTCGTCTAGGAGCGGGAGGCCGGGCGCACGTAGATGCTCTCCGTCGACTGCCTGCTTCCCTGAATCCGTTTGATCTAGATGCTCTCGAGCGCTAAAGATTCTGCACCGCTCTGCTAGCTAGCAGAGCCCGTATCCCCATCCCGTAAAACACTGTTTTACGGGATGGGGATACGGGCTCTGCTAGCTCGTCCGAGTTTTTCGCCGGCGAAAACCGGATACAGGGCCCTTTACTCGTGTTATACGGGGCGAAAAAATACGGGGCCTGTTAGACATGCTCTAAGTGTCCGACAAAGACTATGTTGCAGCGCCTTTATATAAGCAGCGCCTTGTGCAGGACCAACAGCGTGATTCCCTGAGATATCGAGCGTATCCCGTCAAGTCGCCGTGGATGCACGATTCCATGGCGCCGGAAACTAGCAAGCTGGATGTACCAGCTCGCCTCAAGGATGTTGAACTCATCGAGCGCGTGCTCCGCCCTAAGATCGCCGGCGAAGCACTGGACGACGACGTGGCTCACCTCTTCCACTACGCCGACCTCTACTCCGCCACCCCAGAGGAGCTAGTGGCTGACCACCCGCGGGGACCGCGTAACAACTGGTATTTCCTTAGCCACGAGCACTACCGCGGCGGGAGGAAACTGTTGCGCCGGCATCACCATGGGGGCTGGTGGAGACCGTGCACGCGCATGGAGGTGGTGGGAGACAGCGGCCTCATCGGATACCGGAGGTATAACTTCTACATGATTAACAAGGTCAAGACGAAGTGGGTGATGATCGAGTACAGCGTTCCCCAAGATCAACAAGAAGATGGCGAGGAGTTGGTCCTGTGCAAGATGCGCAAATACGGTCGACAGTGGAGACGCGTGCGAGCAAGAACGGTCTAATTAAATTCGGCTGCGTGTGTAATTAGTTCTATAGGGAAAAAAAATAGATAAAAGGCCCAAAGAGCCTCAATTTAAATTAATATGTAAAGCCTCAATTGGCTAGGATACAACGGTGTTGCTTACACGTATTTGAACAAGTTCAAAAGAAAAGCAAAGCCCTACAGAAACTACAAGTACCGGGCGCCACAAGCAGAGCCGAAGCAACAACAGCAAGTCCTGCATAGAAAGAACAGGCTACTCAAGCTCAAACTTGAAGTATTCAAAGGGCCAATGCCATGCCAACATCTGTTGAAACAGATAGCATGCTCTTAAAATCAGCCTTTTTTTAACCTTTCTTTGGGTTCCTACAGCTACTAGTTTGCTTTGTAGCTTACTGGAATTTAGCATCGCGTCTGACTGCTGAATCAACTCTGGTGAGCTAGTTTTCCTGTGTTGCTATGTCATATTAGCATGCAATGTAGGAGTAATACTTTTAGATTCAGAATCCTGCGATGGCAGTAATATATTTACCTCTTTTTCCGATGTCTGTAATATACTTGACATGCAGACAAGCAGTTCATTTGCATGACTGGTCTTACATAAACAGTACATCATAGACTATTTCATCTAGCTCGTGCTTCTGTCTTCATCACCAACGAGCAATAAAAATCTGGGATAACCATAGGCATCCTACTCTATGGTGTAAACTATTGATATTTCCGAATGATCTGCAACTTCGGATGATGCATCATTTTTGTGGGTTCCAGATGTCACTGCTGGTGGCAAGCATCCAGCAGATCGTAATCATCAGATTGCCACCAGATATGTGTTCTCTATTTATACTACTAGTGTGTAGTATTGCACAAATCAATGTAACACGGCAAGCATAATCTTAATCTGGGATAGTCATTATGATGTCAATATCTTGTTGTCTACTGATGCTCTGCATACGGCAGTCCCATTTGTTTTGTCAAACTCTTGCAACCAGCACTGTGCTTACCAATCGTAGTATTGTTTATTGCAGGTTTGAGTGTCCAGGAGGTTTAAGCATGAAGCCCAAGCAGTTCAAACAATGCCTTCTCTAGTAGTCGCAATGTTCGGTCCATCTTGCTTTAGTATTGATTAGCAGGCTCCTTATTACCCCCATTATGGGAGCTTTGCATGTTTGAGACTAACATGTGATGTTGGGAGTCATGTGTTTGGACCTGTGAGGATTTTGTTATTTCACTTGCTAGAGAATGGAGATTAGCTATCTTATCTTAAATTGATTGGGTTTTATGCTATGTTCTCCTTAATCCTGGAATGCATATTATAGCCCCGTCTGCTGATTCATTGGAAAGTGTACGATTTTGTGATGGTGGAACCAGTTTGATCTTCTCGGTTGTTTGTGCAAAGGGCATTCTACTGTTATGGTCACTCTGCGGTTATTGCTCATGTTTGCTTATAGTCTGTAAGGTTTTGTTTGCTTCTATGTTGAGCGTTTGTTATTAAGGTTGGTGAACAAACACTAAGATATTTGGTCGCCCTGAGCATCCCCGCATCAGGATTTAAGTGGCAGTGGCAAACTGAGTGCACACATGCCCGCCCGTGAAATTTAGCCTAAGTGGCGTAACTGGCGTACCACCAAATTTAAGTGGCGTTTGTGGACAAAACCACCAACCCAACAATTCCTAGCGGCTCCCAGTGGTTGAGCCCTCTGTTCCGCCACTTGTCTCCTCCACGCCACCACCTGCCTCCTCCTCGGATTTGACATACCATAGGTTATGCTGAATGTCTCCTTCGCGCTGCCATGAACAGCTGGACCGCATCTCCGCTCGCCCCCTGCCTCAAGATCCGCATCCCCTATCCTCCCATTCCCATGTCCCATCTCCTTAGCACCTAGGCCTTTTTTGCCAGTGGGGTGAACTAAATCACTACTAGTCCCTGCATATTGGTTTATTAGGATAATATGTGCTTCCAAAAAAAATTGACCATTAATTTGATTAACAAAGTATGAGATGTATGCCATAAAAATGATAGCATTGGATTCATATTCAAAAGAATTTTTCAATGGTACAATTTTTAGTCATATATCTCATATTTTGTTGGCCAAACTAATGGTTAAAGTTTTTCTCAAAATGCGTAATACTCTAATAAACTTATCTGGAGGGAGTATTCCTGTTCCAAATTAAGTGTCGTGGCTTTGTCTACTTACAGATATATCTAGACGCATTTCAATGTATAGATATGACCGTATCTAGACAAAGCAACAACACTTAATTCGAGTAGTAATTGGTAACGGAAGTATTTTCCGTAGTTTTTTTAGCCTGAAGAAAATATGTGTTTGGAAGTGTATTTTTTGTGCGGGTGTTTGGAAGAGTGTTAAGCTGAGAAGCCTGGCAAGAACCATGGGCGGGATCATTGGAGTGCGAGGAGAAAGAGATTGGGTAACGCAGCGACGGAAATGGGTGCAGTAGCGGAGGCCTTCTTCGTGGACAGAGGCTGGAGAGGTAGTCATCGGTTCGCGGCAGGAGAAGTAGTCAATGGAAGCAATGGCGATGGCCGTTCGCGTCAGGGAGGTAGTCCATGGTCGGGTATCTTACTCAGGTGAAGTAGCCGACGACGGAGGGGAGTCTGGGAAGCACAACGTCGCCTCTGATCTGATCCGATATATCTCTCGGATTGAAACTCTGGCCAGAAGAGGTGTTTTTTCTTTGGGATCCGATGGATTTGGACTGCGCCAAAACAAGCTTCCAAACGCATACTCTTCTGATCAAAAGAAACGCTGGTTTGGGCCTGAAAACTGGCCATCAAAACAGGGGCCTAGGCACCTAGGGTTATGTTTGGATTGGAGGTATTTTATTGTGTGTGCTGAATACCGGAGCACACATGAGAAAAATATGTCCATTCCAAACACACACGAAATACAGAAGAGTATGCCCCCGGCGTGGTGCCTCTTGTCCGCAATGACTGCAAAAGATTTAACTTCCGAACCATTTCAAAATGAGGGTGTACTCATTGATGCTAAACTCGTCTACCAAACTCACAGTTCACTAGACTTGATACAGTCTGAAGCTAAAGACATTGCTAAAAATAATTCCAGTCTTTTTCCTGCTGAGTTCTATTCTAACAGCAGATATCTTGAGGAATGGCCTCTGTTCATCAGCAAATGACATGAATCCACAACCTCCAGCACAGCAAAAGGGGAGCATGAACATAAGTCTTCTCTAAGCTGCTCATCGATACATAGCCTGCAGCAATGAACAAGTAAAATTAATTTGGATAATACAGACCATAATAGGAAAATGAGAATACTTCATCACAAATAACCAGAATTACCAACTGAAAGTAAGTTTTTGCAGACCATAATAAGGAAATATACTTCAAGCATCATATATAATCAGTTTAGTACTGGTAGTGGATTGGCAATATGCTGGAAACCATCAGGTTTTTGCAGCTTTCATGAGTTCCACAACATAAATAGCAACAACAAGAAAAGCCAGGCACTAGAAGGTTTGAGATGTTCATCAAGCTCGTGACGAATCAAGAGAGGGATACAGGTATTCCTAATTGATCATTTGCTTTCTCCTACAGGTAACAACATCCAAAGTGATTGGTAACCATATCACAAGAGCGACCAGATGAGTACCTGATTTAATTGAAAGTAATTCAGTTTTAGCTTCAGAACAGTCAGCTTTGAAGTCAGCAGGTGCTGACCCGGGGCAAGAAAGCATCAGGAACAGAAGCTGGATCTAGCTCATAGAAGCCACGGAGTTTGCCACCTTTTTCTTCTGTCAGGCGGAAGGAAGGTATAAGGTGGGAAAACCTTAAGTTCTCATTTGCAGGTATCTCCAAAATGCCTCGTTCATTGTCAGGCCTGAACACAACTCTGTAACCATCTACTTGAGTCAGAAATGAGAATTTTGTGCTAGCTTCAGTGCGCTCGGTAATCTCACCAATAGCACATTCACAGGAGTCACTGCTGGAAGGAACCCAGTCAGGTGACCAGTTTTTGTACACGGCCCAAATTTCCCCTACTCGCGGGTGAATTTCAAATGATCGTTGGCAACTGCTAACTGGGCTAGTTTCTACTAAATGAGAGAATGCATCATTTGAATCATACTTGATCCTCCAGTTGTGGAGCTTAAATCTCCCACAGCTCACAGGTATATCATGATCCAACCACATCTTCTCTTGCTCCAGTTCTGGACTAAGTTCGAGCCAAGTCAAATGCAATCTGAACGGTTCCATATCAACTTTGGTCACCCAACCATAGTACTTCGGAAATTTGTCCAGATCGCTGTAAAGAGCCCATATCTGGCCACGTTCAAACTTATTATATGATCGCCCTTGTTCAAAGTTATAAAATTCTGAGTCTGGATATGTCGCAATAGCACTTGGAGAGGTGCACAATTGCTGAGAGGAAGAACCAGGCACATTCCCAGTACGGACCTTCTGTTGCTGATTTGGGGTTCGTTCAGGGAAATCATCCATATGTTTTCCTCCACTTCGCTGATTTTCTTTTTGAGCACTTTGTTCATTTCCAGGACCTGCTGTACTAATACCACTGGCATCAATGCAGCCACTATTAATTGTCTTGCCGATGGGAACTGACGGAAATGCTACATCCAGGTTACTAGGAAGTGATGCGGTATCTAGTTCAAGAAACCCACTTGCCACACCTACCTTTTCATTTCCTTTTGTTCTATAAGACGGGATACTGTGAGAAAACCGAAGCACTTCACTAGACGGTATAACAAATGATGATTTGCCAATTACTTTTGCAAATAGACTGACAAAACCTTTAATCTTGACCAAGGGGGCAACAGCAACTCCAGCTTCCACTGTGAAATCTGACAGGACCTCCACAACGTCATACTCGTATGTTTTATGGTTATCAGCATCTGAGCTCCACTGCATACTCCAACCCTTATAAAGAGCCCATGCCTCACCCTTCCGGGGATATATTTCATACGAACTCCTTTTTCGGCCTTTTCCCCATGGAACAAGATGAGAAAACATGAGGGTACCTGGTGATACATCTGTTTCTCCTAATTTATACGTACCACAAGCAACAGGCAGTGCATCAGTCCATCTGTCTTCTTCTTCATTCATTGCCTCATGCTCCAGCCAAGTGTACTGAACTGTGGATTTGGTAGCATCTACACGCCTTATTCGGGCATAATACCGTGGCATGCCATCGCGATCATCATAAACTGCCCAGATCTGATCAACTGCAAACAGATTAATAAGCCTGCGTTTATCAAAGTCAAAAAATTCTGGGTCGGGGTAGGAAAATTGCACAGAATCGGAGGGCTTCTTCACAGCAGGTGCATCATGGATGACTTCTTTCTTAATGTTTTCCTGGTTGCCTTCATTAGTAGTACTTCCTTTCTCTTGTTTTTGTGCTTCACTGGAGACATGAGCTTCACCAATTTTTACATCAGCACGAGCAGCATTACCCTCAAATGTTTTCTTACAACTCGAGTCAGCATTTGAAAACCAATCTTTTATTGTTCGTTTCTTTTTGCTAGGGGAAACCGCAATATTGGCATCAGGGTTTGCCTTTCTCCTAGCTGATCTCCGGGGGCTAGGGCTGCCAATAGCGCCTGGCTCTGCTGATGTATCTACTACCCTACTACGCATGTTTGTACTATCAGCAACATCTGGATCGGCAGGGTCAGCCGCCATCTTTCCACCAGCCTTGTCATTTGAACTTGGTGCAGGTGATTTAGACAGATTCCCCGTTGAAAATTCAACCCCCTTTTCCCACCTGCCTCTGCATGGTTAACCTTCTCACCAACTGTCCTGGCACTCTTCATGTGTTCATCATTTTGTGCTCCATTCGCCGAGGCCTTAGCATCACAGTTCAACCTAGAAGAGAACTTTGTAGAACAGTCTTGTTGACTGGGAAGACCACCCTGTTGTCCAATTCCATTCGTTGCATTTGATGTGAATACAGAAGGAACATCTTGTTCATTCAGCTTAGAAGCAACAAAAAAATTATTGCAGTTCTGACAGCGGATGCTATGATTTAGTACGCCGCTGTAGTACTGATATTTTGTTCTACAGTGATTGCATTTGGTCCAGATTGCCTGATCAGCAAAGGTTGATGGAACTGATTTCTTCATCGCTTCTGTAGTCTGCTTTGGTACTGCCTCCTGCTTTTGCATTCTTGCCTGCTTTGTTATTGGTGCCTTCTTTGGTTTCTTACCCTGCATTGGTTGGGTAGCCTGCTTTGGTTGGGTACCTTGATTTGGTTTTGTACCTTGATTTGGTTGGGTACCTTGCTTTTGTTCTGAACCCTGCTTTGGTGCAATTTTAGAAGCAACCCTCCACTTGCTGTCATATGCAGGTCTTTTTGTTCGATCAGACAATGTTGAGTGAGCTTCTGCAACCAATTTGAAAGCAGCTTCTGCACTAGGGAAACTGTTTTTATCAGGGTGAAGTGAGAAGGCAAGCTTCCGGTACTGTTTTTTTATGGTTGCCTCATCCGCCGTTACATCCATTTGGAGAATCCCATAGAAGTCCAACAAACCATTTAACTTTGCCTCTGCTGCACAATGTACTTCACAGACAGTCAACAGCTGGGATAAGTTCTCAAGCTCTGGAAAAATCCTTTGTGCTTTCAGTGCAATCCTTTTGGCACCAACAAAGTCCTTGTTTTCTAACTTTTTTGTAGCAATTTCCCTGGCCTTGATGGCCTCTTCTCTGTTGCAGTCCATAACACTGCTCCTGAAATTGGTTTGGGAAATCAGAAACAATCACATAAAATGTTGTGAACTGAAAGGGGCTATATAAAACCCAAATTTGAACTCAGCTACCTTTCCAAACTATCTCAACAGTACATAAACAGCATGGACCAGCTTGCATATACGAACAAGAGTTTCTGGTGTGTCAGGTCCTGAAATTTTGTGAAAGAATGGAAGAATAACATAAGTTTACAAAACCATAGTCATATCCAACAAAATATGCACTCATGGACTTCATAATGATGATGCCATTTTATGAAGTAAATAACAAATAGCAGATTAGATGAATCAATAAGTAGATTTTCTATCTAGCAATCACTTTAGTGTATTACTGATTATTATGTTTCAGTTCTACTCTATTTTTCAGATAGTTAGCAAGATCTAACAAATTGAATGATACGGTCACTATAATTTTGGAATTTTGAGGGCTCTAACCTATGATGCAGGGATACGGCATAGAAGTGCCGTATCGGTGCAGGATACTGCATGGGAACGGGGATACGCATGGATACGCATGGGATACTCGTATCCCCAAGTATCTCATTTTCGGTATTAAATAACAAGGGAAAATGTTAGAAAACGGCTGGGATACGCAGGGGATACCTAAGAAATACGTCCAGGCCCTGTTACCACTCGATCCAGAACCCACCGAAAGGCCTAATCGATAGATGAAACTTAATCTGCTGGACTTCTCCTGCCTAGTCGGCTGTGGCCAGACTTAAAAAGACTGTGCTAGCTTAACTTCATTCAGGCCAATTTTCTCATCTTTATAATACTGTTTATTTGTACTGATTTTTAATGCATTTATGCATATATTCGCCGTATCCCCGTAAGGCTACTTTGAGAAAAAGCCGTTTTTCCGTATCCCCGTATCCGTATCCCCATATTCGTATCCCCGTACCATGTAACATAGGCTCTAACTATGGCTAATAGTCAAGATCAAGTCCATATACGCATCAGCCTTACAGAGTTAACAATCAAGCTAGTGCATAGATGGAATCTAAGGACAAAATTCACATTGCCTCGCCAGAAGAGCTTTGAGTCTAAACACACACTAAAAAGAGGCTATGTCAGATTAAAATATATGCCTTGCAGCAACAAAATAGATAACTTTCAGCTAGCTATGTTGGCATCAAAAAAATTGCAGCATACCACTAATGTGCTAACAATGTCATATATGGTGCAGTATCACTTTCACTAATCTGAGCACAAAGGAATGGGGAGAGAAATCTATAAAACCATCATAAACGTACAAGAAAGGCATAAAGATTCAGACAACATACATAAACCCGTATTTCTCATACCAGGCATACCACCTGCCCACCTGGAGGATGCAAGGGCAAGCATGGTGTTAACTACCGTGTTGGGATATTTCTGCGTCATTGTGTCTCATGATCACGTCTTTGTTCAAACAATGGCAAATAATTTTGAAGTGCAAACAGCTGCATGAAGGATTTCTCCATGGAATTATGTGTCTGATAGCGATAAGTAATTATTCTCTGCTTGATCTATGTTCTTTGAACAAATGACAAGATAATGACAAATTCCATGGTTGTTTATTTGCTTCACAACAAGGACATCATTTTACAATGTCTGCTTTTATTTCAAAAGAAGATTCTATTGCCCCTTTGCTTTACGGTATAAACCCTTATTTCTCATACCAGGCATACCACCTGCCCACCTGGAGGATGCAACGTCAAGCATGGTGTTAACTACCGTGTTGGGACATTTCTATGTGTCATTGTGTCTCATGATCACGTCTCTGTTCAAACAGTGGCAAATAATTTTGAAGTGCAAAGAGCTCCATGAAGTGATGGATTTCTCCATTGACTTATGTGTCTGGTCGTGATAAGTAATTAATCTCTGCTTGATCTATGTTCTTTCAATAAATGACAAGATAATGACAAATTCCATGGCTGTTTATTTGCTTCACAACAAGGACATCATTTTAGAATGTCTGCTTCTATTTCAAAAGAAGATTCTATTGCTCCTTTGCTTACGGTTTTCGCGGTTAATATCAGAATATATTTTGCCAAAAAAAAACAGTTCCGATGAATATTCTTCAGAGAGTAGTACTCATGAAATCACCAATATGATTTGGATTAATCTATCTGTCGCATAAATGTAGTT
Source organism: Lolium rigidum (assembly GCF_022539505.1). NCBI lineage: Eukaryota > Viridiplantae > Streptophyta > Magnoliopsida > Poales > Poaceae > Lolium > Lolium rigidum. The sequence continues at coordinate 185,705,941 of NC_061509.1, forward strand.
TTAGTCGTCTGCTAAAATAGTTACTGAATGTTTCTTTAAACAGAAAGTTTCAGGATGAACCAAGGCATGATACATATAATTATGTCTTCAAACATTTCATGAATAAGTTGTGTGTTAATTACTGTATCCAGTGAGAGCATAAAATGGTGAATGTATTATGTGTATATACAAAATATGATGAATGGACTATGAGTAATAACTCGCGCTTCATGAACAGTGACATGTATGCAAATTTACTTTCTTGCTAATTGGGAGCTAAAACAGTCCAAAAAGAATGTTATAAAAACTGGCGGTATTTCCCTTTGGTCAACTAAGACAATAAGCTCAAATTCCGCAAGCTGTTTGCAACAGGACACAAGTTTCTGAGGGTGTCCCTGCACAGGAGCTTCTGCAGTTAAGCTTAAGCTGCCTTATGGACAAGCTGAAGGTGAAAAGAAAGGAAGGAGGCTAGCCTTTGGGCCAGGGCCGGCGCGCTAGGCCTGCGTGCCATTCTGCCGAGCACCTGGGATGTGCACTAATCCTTTTTTGTCTCCTAAGACCCTTCTGTGCTTCCCCCTCCTGTGGGTTGTAACATCTAAAACCTTGTTCTCTTCCTACTTTTCAATGAAATGAAACGCAAAGGCTTTTTGCGTTTTCTCGATAAAAAAAGAAAGGACTTAAAGCCAGGTATTTTGTTCTTCTAATTAAGCAATGAGAATACTAGCCTTCTTTCCTCAAAGTTCATCTCTGGCATCTATGATCTCATGTCGTCTCATCTCAACAAGGTTGACACCACACCCGGTCATCTTCCACGTGATGATTTCCACTTTGTTTACCTTCATATACAACAGACAACAACACCACTAGGGTAGCTGTCAAAAAGCTCAAGCTTAACAATCACTCTGACTTCAGCCCAGCCCCCAAGCTAGCCTAGCTGAAGCTCACAAGACTACAAGCTTGAGCTCAAATGGCACAGCAGAACTTTGCCCAGACTGACAGCAAGCTCAAAAGTAAATTCAAAGTCAGCAGAGCCCAGCTCGAGCTTTCGACAAGCTTATGCGTTAACAGATCTAAGTCCAAACAACTACATTCACCATGAATATACACATATACATTTTTTCTATGTACACATAATATGGCCATCATGAGTAACGACATATTATGTTTATATACGATGCAGGAATGTTTTATGAATTCACCATTTTCTTCGGAGGTGGACCGATTGTCCATGAATATGGACAGGCTTATGGAACACGGTACAGGAAAAATCCTTCCACGTCGAGGCACGCGTGTCTTTACATCTCTGGTTGGGTGTAATGCAGTGAGGAAAAGAAAGTGAGGCAGCTAGAGCATTCTTACTGGGGAAGGAGGGGGCACTGAAGCACTGCCCGCAATGCCATGGCAGAGGTGTTCGGTGAAGATGGGTTCCTTCTGGTTCGGTGAACAATTAAGCAAGATGACAATTAGGGTGTACTAGTTTGTGGATTGTGCGGATTACTACATGGATGTGCTAATTCCTGAGTTGGGGTCAATAATCTTGGTCATGTACGATGGGGCCATGGATCTGGTAGAGCGTTGTTGGGGCCATAGCAGGGAATGATGCGGGCCAGAGCGTTGTCCAGGCAAGTACAAAGAAGGCAAGGGGTGAGACTGCCAAAAAGGCCGACAGGGTCATGGTGGATCCACCTTCCATGGCGCTAATCCAAGCTGCTGGAAATAGCTCCGGGAAGAATTCCAGAGTGGACAGGCTGGACAACGATGACTACATGGACCAAGCGCTTAGCCACCGGCTGTGCAGGTGTTCGCTTACAAATTGCAATAGTTCTTTTTAATTCAAGCCAGTGGCAATTCACGCTTTGACCTGACGTGATCAATTCAACCACACATCGCGTGTAAGACGAACCATGCGTTGCTGAACCAGTACAAAAACCACTTGTATAAGGCCTTATAATATTTTGTGTAGTAGTAGTCAGCATCAACCTTTCCTATGTCTATGGCGCAATTTCGAATTTGGCACAAGACCCCTACTTTTTCAGGTATTACCCTGCCAACCAATAAAGGGTTCTGCATTTGTTCTGTCGTTTGTGCGACTCCTCAGCTTTCTGAAATGGGCTGCACAGGTCATTAACAAGAGGCGGCATTGGGTGGTGGTGAGGGTGACACATTCAGGAGGCGCAGGCTGTGGTGGTTGAATTTAGGGACAGCTATTGAGGCAGAGAGGGAAAGCACGGACTGGCATGCAGCTAGCCAGAGCAGTGAGATGAACACCTATCGGGTGCGTAAGAGTAATGTATGTGGCTTGTATTGGCAGTCAATCAAAACGTTGTTCAACACTGGCACTCAAGGTATACCACATCCCCATGCTACAACCGCCCCTGCCAACCCTGAGTGCACAAACTCATAAAAACAACCAAAACTGAACATCTATTTATCTACTATAAGAACTGTTGTCGATAAATTAATCAAAAAGAGTTAGCTCATAGTTCCCCAAGATTATGAGAACATGCACTTTATTGCAAAGAGAAAACTTCATTTCAGTTAACAGTTAAACACACATGTACACGATGAAAATATTGCAAGTTCGCAGAATCTACATGCAAGGAATAAGCTAAGTGGAGCAAAAAAGATTAATGCCTACATGCTTGAGACACAGGTATATCCCCCATCTGATTCAGAATGCAGAATATCTCCACTTTGATATTCAGAGTCAAGGTCATTTATCCGAAAATAAATTACACCTATGGCATTATTCTATATTTTATGTATTCAGTAACTCACATGACCGATCAATATGGAACATGAATAACATCCAATAAAAAGGTTCAACAGTTGAATCGGTACCAGGCGCACAAACTCCCAAGTACTGTAACTCTTCTTGAGGAAGCACAGAAGCAGCCTGAGTAACAAGACAAGACAGTTAGGGGACAATGGGAAGAAATTATACAAATTGGTCATTTGCAATTGAACCATATAAACAAAGCCTGCATGATTTGCTTCCACAAATATTTCCCACATGAAGACAACATGAAACTAGTAATAAGTGGTGGTACCATAAAGATGACCAAGTTTCAAACCGCAACCAAATTAAACCATATAAAAATTGCACACTAACTGATATGATCAGTCATGCTATCGAGATTGCCAATGTTACGGAGTCCTTTTGGTGCCAAATTTATAATTGTCAAGCTCAGGTGCGAAGAAGGTGGCACATCTTAGGTGTGATGTATCCAGAAGGCCTGCACTAGGTGCTGCGGCAGGAGTCCAGGAAGGCATTAGAATATGATAAGAGTTGGATCAAGTTTGCATTAGGGACTGAAGAGAGTTAATTAGGAGTTAATCAAGTTTGTTTAAGCTATGGAAATCGAGGCCTAGTCGGTTAAAATCTGGTCTTAGGCAATACTATAAAGCATGTCGCCCGTTGTACTTTGATCTTCAGGAATAAGTAACCTACTAATCTCCCACAGAATCCATTCAAATGGTCAGAAAGTACTGCTGTTTCCAGTGTAATTAGGTCTAGAGAATTCAGACAGATGTAAACTGACATCAGATTCAGTTCAATGAAGCGCACTCTTAGAACAGCCAAGAGCAGAATCCTTGCAAATGTATACCAACTTATGATTGAAAACTACCAGCTGAATATGATGGGAAATAGTTTCACAATTAATGATACCAATGGGACCGAAAACTGCGCGACAGATTCTTTGGTGGTAATTAAAAAAGAAAATATCAAATAAGTTGAAATTCCCAGTGAACAAAAGCAAATCAACAAAGATAGTGACTGCTCCAGAGAGTTTTTAACATATTACTGCAGTGAACTGAAGCAATGGAAATATCTGCAAGGGAAGCAAATCGTTTGCTGTTGCTACTATAACTGCACAACCTTGTCGTTGCATAATCTCAACCATCTGGCTTTGACAGTCAGGGATTTTTTGTTTGCGCTATGCATTGTGTTGACCACTTGGCCCAGGCCCAATAACTTGAGCCGTTGACAGTGTCATACTTAACTATCTGATAGATCATGCATAGAAAGCCTATTACAACCAAGATGCATGTGTGTACTTCATACAAGCGAAGACTTATTGAAGAGGCAAAATTCAGCATTTATTGTTCATTTGTGGTAAGAGAACAGTTATACAAGAGAAGAGGGCGGATACACATGGGGGGTCAGTTAAACACCACAACAACAACCCTCCACACCACCCAGATTATGTCTGAACTGCTAGTAGTACTCCACCAAGCAGAAAATAAATCCAAACAATCGGATCAAGTTAGGGCTCGTTGTTAACCACCAAGAAAAACAATCCTAGTCTAGGTGAATCTCACCTCTCCACTACACAACAGTCCAGCTTGGGGGCAACAAATACATGAGAATTGTTTCGAGCTGCCATGCTCCAGTCCTGGAGGGGAGTCATGGTGGCGAGGGCTCATTGACCCCGTTCCAAGGTGAAAAGGAAAAATTAAACCATGCAGCAAGAAATGCATCACATTGGCATTCAGCAAGGGAGCAATTGCAAGCAAGCAGAAATAGCTCACAACCAAACCAATTCAATCAAACAAGGACCGGCACACTTGAGAAAAAAACTAGGCTGATGCATTTGGATTCCCGGCTCATGGCGGAATTATCTGATTGATCAGTACACGACAAGTATCAACCAGATCGGGGAAAGCAAAACCAACCAGTAAATCTAACGGGGGCATGGAGAACGAAGGAGAATATCAACGGTGGGGCAGAGGCTGGTGAGGGCCGGGTACCTCCCGCTGCGGCCGCCGGCGTGTTGCCTGCTCTTGCCTCTTTCTTTACTCGCTCGTGGTATGGGGGAGAAAGGGGCTTCAAGGGGTTCGGCAATTTGGCGCTCTCCTCTTAACAATGTATAGAAGTTAGAGACGAACAAAACCAATTCCGACCAACTTGTGCACCACACATCATCTGAGTAAACGGCTAATCTCCGGCCACCCAATAAATTGCTGCTTCGAATCAACACAGGAACAGTGGACGACGGGATCTTTGCCATCCAAAAAAATAACGAAATCACGGGGTTTCCTGTCCACGGTGCACACCAAAGATGGGATGAAAATCATCGTTGCCGCCAGTGGGTTACGCAGGGAGGTCGTCCGCCGGGCCGCCAAGCCCGTTGTTGCAACGAGAGGTGGTCCGGGGATGATCAGGGTCGATGGATGGGGTTGGTTCTAACCCGTACCTACCGAATCCCGGGATCGCTGCTGAGCTCGTGTCCTAGTTTGTGGCTGCGGCGAGCGAGGAAGATGCAGATGGGATTCAGTCGGGGGATTTAGGGTTTAGAGGGGAATAGGGTTCCCGCGGCTGCTCCACTGAAGGGAGTTGGAAGAAGAATGGGGCGGGGCACTGCCATGGGGAGAGGGGAGGATGGCCGGAGAAGACTCACCTACGCACGCGCCGCCGTCGAGGCCTCCGCAGCGCCCTCTTCTCTATTTCGGAGGTGCGGGAAACTGAGACGCGAGGTGGGTGGGAGGAATAGCTCGTTTTAGGGTAGCCCGCGGCAAAAATTTGCCCCCCAAAGATTTGAAATTTCCGACTTTGCCATAATGAATGCCCCCGGAGTTCGCAATATTTACAAGAATGCCACCCAGACTAACTATGTGGGTGAGAGGACGCATTGTGCTCTTCTTGTGCTTAAAATCTGAATACCACTAAAACAAAAGAAAAGGTTATTGCAAATTTTTTAAATGTTTGAAATAAAGATATTTCATTTAATAGACACATTTAGCATATTTTATCCCAAAATCCTAGTTTGAACCAAGTTTAGGTTATGCCATCCCCTAAGAGCAAGTGCAGCAAACCCCTACATTTTTTCCCCTATGTCTCTTTGTAGGGGACTCTTCTAAGAAGATTCATTTCTTATATTTTGTTCCTTTTCAGAAACACAACCGATAATCCCTCCCATATGTTATTTTTTAACTATATTTTAATAATATAGAGTCACATGTCATATTTTAACAAACACAACCTGGATAGGGGAATGGATATGATACACCTCCACATCCCCAATGCATATGGGAGAGAGGGGTTGGGTCGGGGACACCAATTTTTAGGGGAGGCTATTGGGGAGCTAGTGGACTCAAGGGTTTCCTTCTTTCTCTCGTATGTTGGGTATAGGGGGGGCTATATGGGTGTTAGTGGACTTGCTCTAACATCATCAATCCATCCTTCATAACAGCAACTCTAGCAAATACCCATAAAACTAATACTCAAAAAGCATTTTTAGTATATTAAAAAAAATTGAATGAGCTTAATGACATGGCAATCGTCCTAATACCAAAGATTAGACACCCTTAGTCTATCAAGCAGTATCGGCTGATATACTTGTGTACAGTGGTGTATAATTTATGTACTAACACAACTAGGAAAAGGCCTATCTTCGGCGCACCAAAAATGGCTACCACCGGCGCGTCGGTGGGAACATGCTGGCAGTAACACGTTATCGCTAGCGCACCAGCCTAGTGCGTCGGCGGTATGCTTTTCACGAATCTATATCTACATCTCGTCGTGATGTGTTCATCACATTCTTCACCGTGGCCAGCGAGGGTTGAGGAGGTGGATCACCGGACGGGAGGTCGACGACAAGATTGAGGAGGTAGCTATCGTTGAGGTTGAGGAGGCGGTCGTTGCAGGGAGGTCCCGACGAGGTTGAGGAGGTGGTCACTGGAGGGAGGTCGCTGACTTAGGGAGGTAGTCGTCGGAGGGAGGTCACCGGGTTGAGGAGGTGCTCGTCGGGTTGAGGAGGTTCTTGTCAGAGTGTCACCGGCGGTACGGAAGGAGGAGGAGGAGGAGGGGGGAGGAGGAGGAGGAGGAGGGGAAGGGAAAGAGAAGGATGAAGAAAAAAGGAAGAGGAGGAGGGGAAGGGAAAGAGAAGGAGGAAGAAAAAAAGGAAGGGATTCCACGCGCCCCTTCCCGTGAGGCTTCTTGGCTTCCTCCTCGTCTTCCAGCGTCACCATGGCAAAGTACTCCGGCTGTTTCTAGCCACATGGAGCTTGATGCATGTAAGGCTCATAGCTTTCATCGTACGAGTCGTAAGACGACTCCCGATTTCTTGGGCTAAGACCTTGGGCTTCACGCTTGTCGTCCTCAAGGGCTGAAGTCTGGAAGCTCTCCCATGACAGAGGCATGAGGCTGAAAGGTTCCCCTTTTCCTGGAGCTAAGTAACGCATCTGGCAATGAAGATCTGAAAGGATGAAGAAGGAGGTGCTTTGGGAAGCTTTATTAGGGGTGAAGAAGAAATCAATCTCGTGGGTTTTGAGTTTCTGGTCGCACCGAAAAAGAATCTCAACAATATAGAAAGATAAAGACTTGAAAAGTAATTTCTAGGCAGTACGATGGACATCGGTACGGTCCAAGACCATACCATCCGCCCGTACCCGATACCTTACCAAAAATCCGGTAAGATAAAGTCGGTTCAAACCTTCCGAAAATTTGGTACGGGCAGGTTTGCACTATACCGCATGGTCGTACCAGCAATCGACATAAGAAAAGTTGGCATCTTTTTTAAAACAAAGAATCGAACGAAACGAGGTAAAAGTTATAGTAACTATAGCGACCGGTCGTACGGGTGTATACGGTCGTACCGCTCGCCCGTACTGAAGAACGAGTCCGTAGATGAATTTTCGAAGACAACATCCAGAGAAAATGTCGACCAACCGTACGGGCAAATGCGGTCGTACCGCTGGTCCGTATTGGTATCGAAGTCAGAAAAATGAAGTTACGAAAAAATGTCTGAAAGTTTAGGGACCACCCGTATGGCGTGTGCGGTCGTGTCGCATGCTCGTACCGGGGTCGCAAAAACTTCTTTCAGCTCAAAAAATTGCAATGACCTCGAAGACGCATACAAACGAATGAAAAACTGGAAACTTCAAACTGATAAGAATAAAATTACCTCAAACCTTCTTACAATAGTTTTTAGTAAAAGGTACCTTGCTTCCTCGACTCTCATATTATCCCCCCCCCCTTTCCTCTGTAAATGGTGGGTAGCAAATGCTTGCTGGCACCATCACGAAGAATGGGAAAAACATCTTCACAAAAACAAAGAGTACCTGGTGTATAAAGACTGTGGATATATTGTGTGGTAATATTTCTTCGTCCACCGATTCTCGATCTTCAAGTTGTTCTTCACTTCTTTGTATGATCTGCAAATCAAATTCTTGCAAAAGAAAAATCCAAAGAATCATTCTAGGCTTAATGTTTGTCCTTTCAAGGATTTCTTTCAAGCCCATATGATCAGTGTAGACTCTAACTTTCGAGTCAATGATATAAGATCTAAACTTCTCACGGGCAAATACAACTGCAAAGAACTATATCAAAGGATAGTTTATATATGTGTTATTGAGGGTACGGCTAGGGTGATGAATGATATTAAGTTCATCACCATCCCACTGGCACAAAGCAACTCCGACAGATTCATGGTTTGCCTCACAAAGTGACTCAAAAGGTTTTTTCCAATTCAGGTGGTTTTATCATTGGAGCTTTAAGGAGAGCTCATTTAAAAATGTTAAAAGCATTAAGACAATTTTCATCAAACTTAAAACGAACGTCTTTTTGTAACAAATTAGTCAGGGATCTTGCTATTTTGGATAAAATTCTAATGAACCTTCTGTAAAATCCAGCATGACCAAGGAAATTTCTTATACCTTTAATATTTTGTGGAGGTGGTATTTTTCGATAGCTTCCACCTTTGACTTGTCAACTTCTATGTCTCTTCCCGAGATCTTGTGTCCAAGTACTATCCCTTCTTGAACCATGAAGTGGCATTTTTTCTAGTTCAAGACTAGATTGGTGTCTTCACACCTCTACAAAACCTTATGCAAATTACGCAAAGAATGGTTAAATGAAGTTTCATAGATAGAAAAGTCGTCCATGAATACTTCCATTATGTGCTCGATATAATCAGAAAATAAGGCAGTCATGCATATCTGAAAGGTAGTTGGTGCATTACGTAAACCAAAAGGCATTCTATGATAAGCATGTAATCCAAAAAGACAAGTGACGGTTATTTTCAGCTGATCTTCCGGATGAACATCTATTTGGGAGAACCCAGAATATCCATTAAGATAATAGAAATAAGAGTGTCTAGCAAGCCTTTGCAAAGTTTGATCTATAAATGGCAATGGGTAATGATCTTTCCTAGTTTCCTTATTTAGTTTCCGAAAGCAATGCACATTTTATATCCTACAACAGTTCTAGCTGGGACCATTTCATTGTGTTTATTTGGTACGGCAATTAATCCTCCTTTCTTAGGGACAAAAAGAACATGACTTACCCAATCACTTTCTTTGACATGATAAATTATCCCCGCGTCGAGGAGGCGGATTATTTCTTTTCTTACCACTTCCTTCATCTCAGGTTTAAGTTTTCTTTGAAAATCAGCAACAGGATGGGCTCCATCTTCCATGAATATTCTATGAGTGGCTATTGAGGGATTGATTTCTTTCAAATCATCCAAATAATAGCCGAGGGCCTTACTTAAGCACCATCACTAACTGTTCTTCCTCATTTTCTGAAAGGTTAGTACTTACACTAACAGGATATCTATTTGTTTCGTCCAATAACTTATACTTTAAATTTGAGAAAGATGTTTCAGTTCTGGAGGTGGTAAATCTTCATCTCTCTTTCTTTTAGGTGTTTTATATTTCTCATTAGTTGAATTATCAGTCAAAGGAGGAAATTCCAAGCATTTTTCAATATCACTTTTATCTAATTCTATCATAGAATTTTCATTTCCAAGTAAACTTACTTCCAAATCATCTCCAGGAGTATCATAAAGTATTACGGAAAGATTAGCGAGATTACCTTCCTCCTCAAATTCCTCCTGTTCAAAATCTTAGATGATTGATTGATGAGCGAACTTCGAGAAATCGAAGCTCATTACTTCCTCCCCAAACTTAAGGGTGGTGGTTTCCTTCCTATAATCAATATTAGCTCCTGCAGTGTTTAGAAAAGTTATTCCAAAAATGATCGAACGGTGAGAATCAATGGGCATATCAATGACAACAAAATCAATGGGATTAGTGTAAGGCCATATTGTAATGGGTACATTTTTTATTACTCCCATAGGGACTCGAAGAGTCTTACCAACTAGCATTATTGTCACCCTTCGCCACGACATTGACGATGAAATCATTTGGAGGCTCACTCCGCATGGGCGATACACCACCAAGTCGGCCTATGAGATGCAATTCTTTGGGTCGAACGCATCGGCCATGGATATATACGTACGTTTGGAAAGCTTGGGCTCCGCCAAAAGTTAAGTTCTTCGCGTGGCTTTCTAATCAAAATCGCATTTGGACGGCGGGCCGGCTTGAGAAGCGGGGGTGGCCAAATTGCGGTCTTTGCCTCTTTGCAAGCAAGTCATGAAATCGGTGGACCACCTATTCGTTCATTGCCGCTTCACCATGCGCCATTGGACTAGGATTAAAGAATGGTTGGGCATTGCGGTGACCCAACATACCACTGCATGTTGTAGTATACAAGTCGTTGATATGACATTCATGAAGGGGCTTCTTCACAAATATCACATCCCTCGGAGTGGTACAACAGAAACATTATAGGTCATAACACTCCACATATTATTACAAACATGGTTCTTAACAAGTTGGCATTCTCACAGGTCCGATGAGAACACCCTAAGATCTTACTTAAGTGCCATTACAACTTCAAACTAAAAGTAGACATGATGAGCTCAGCAACTTATTTAAGTAAGTCACTACGTTGTTCTGCTCCGATATGTCTAAGGTAGATCTCTACTCATCCGCCTCTGTGTCATCTGCTCCGTAGACTATCTCATAGTCCACGCCTTCAACTCCTCCTGAAAGGTCTGGCTCCTCGTAGAACAACTCATAGTCCCCTTCTGGTACTCCGGTGCAAGCCTCCTCTTCACATTCTAGCAAGGGTGTCGAAAGAAAGTGAGTACAGAGGTACTGAAAGGACGAGATGTCGCCTAGAGGGTGGTGAATAGGTGTTCAAAAACTCTTGCGGATTTGTCTTGTAAGAATGCGGAATTAAACTAACGTTTAGTTTACAAGTACAAACCCTAATATGTTAAGCTCAACTAAGTGTAACAATAACAACTAGAGCTAAGCAAGATAGGCACAAGATATATGTAGCACAAGTGATAGCAAGATATATGTACTTCAAGCACGATGGCTATCACAAAGTAAGAGAGCTCGGGTATACAAATAATCGAGGCACGCGGAGACGAGGATGTATTCCCGTGTTCCCTTCCTTTGCAAGAAGGTACGTCACGTTTGGAGGAGTGGAGGTCCCACGAAGGATTCCCCGCGCCACAAAGGCTCACCCTATTCTCCGAGCCACGTCCACGAAGGATAATGGCCCTTTCCTTATGGTTAGCTTTTCCTCCGCTCCAGAGATGGCAAGCTCCACAACCACTTCACAAGCTCCACGAAGGAGAAGCCCGGGCATCTTCACAATCTTCCTTGAAGAGATCACCGGAGCACCAACCGCCAAGCCAACTAGGAGATCTCCCTCCAAGAGTAACAAGCTCACGGACTCTCACTCAAACTAATCGTGGTGGAGAGCTCAACACTATGCAATGATGCAAAGCAAGAATACTAGAGGTGTTCAAGTCCTTCACACTCAAATCCCACCCAAACAAGGAATGCTAGGATGAGATTGGAGAGGAAGAACAATGGGGAAAGTCAACAAAAGACTCCAAGATCTAGATCCAATGGGTTCCCCTCACTTAGAGGAGAAATTGATTGGTGGAGATTGTAGATCTAGATCTCCTCTCTCAAATCCTCAAGAATGGGCAAGAATCATGGGAGGAATCAAGAGGGGAAGCAAGTTCTTCAAATAGCAACAATGGAGGTGAATAAAGAGGAAGAACTAGCTCAACTCAAGGTGGAAGAAGGCTATTTATAGCAAGGGAGAGAAAATAACCATTGGGGGAAAAACACACACAAAATCGCAGGAAAAACGGCCCAGCCGGCAGCCCGGCCGGACCGGGGCACAGGCCGGATGAGGGAGACCAGGCCGGTCGGGGGCGAGCAGGCCACGCCCGGGGCGTGTGGGTTGCGCAGGCGGAGGAAAGGCCCAGCCCGGCAGAGAGGCCGGTCGGGCCGAGTCTCCCGCCGAGCAGGCCGGCGTGCGCCGGGAGCTGGGCCGGACCAGGACGGGCGGCCTTACGGTACCTGGTCCGGTTGCACCAAGCCCACCAGCCGGTGCAAACCGAGCAGGCTGGTGGCAGGCCCGGTCGACCGGGCTGCATGCCGGAATTCTCAGGCCCCCCTTTTTTTTCTTTAAAGTCTTTTCCCTTTTTCTTTAATAACAAATGCTCCCGAACTCCGATTTGAATGAAACCAATTTTGTTTGAAAGATAACAACAAATGCTATCCTATAGTAAACATGCCAGTGCGTTGCACCGGGTGAAAAAATATCTACCTGTATACATAGTTATATGGGCATAGTTTTGGCGCTCGCCACAGGTTTACAAAAAAAAAATCCAATTCATCCTCTACATTTTTCTAGAAGTGGACATGTAAAATAAATATATAAGAGTAATGTGAATTGATTTGGGTCTCGAGAGTAGTCCCACATGCACACTTCCCAACATGGGCCAAAAGCTGTGATATGATTCTCAAAAATAAAATGCAACATGTGAACTCAGTTCGTTCTGATTATGTCAGCTGACCAAACCAAAGTACGAATATTCAGAAAGGAACAGAGGCCCCGCATTGCCATGCAAGAATTCAATATATAGATCTTTACTTTAGTTGAAACTCATTTGCAGCCACCCTCGTATGCCTCAGCTGGTGGGCATGTAATTAGTTCGCCGCAAATTCAGATTCTCAGTCACTATGCCAGTCCGTAACCCATCAGTCCGTAGCTATAGGATTATTGGTCACCATGCACTCACGGATCTGAAGTTACTCATCTATAGCGCCTCTTCCTTTTGAACCCTCGCGCTGCCACAACTCCCTCCATCAGGCGGTCGAGCACGGGAGGACCTGGTTCAGCGGGGGTTCGCTGCTTGCTGTGTGCCCAACCGTGCACGCGCCCGCAAACTTTCAGTGGCCGAGTAGCTGGCCACCGTGCACCTCACGCGTCGCCGTGATGGATGACACGTGAACCAGTGGCATACAGCGGCGCCAACTACCTCGCTGCCTAGCCGCGTCGGCATCCGCACTCTAAACACACGAGGTCGTCGATCGCGTCGCTCCTAGGGAGCCGCAAGCGACAGCCAGCAATCCGCTGCTGAGTTGCGCACACGATCTCCGGCTGCGTCCTGCCGCGCTGCCCAGCTGCCTCGTCCAGCGTCGACGTTCCGACGACGCCTAGCTCCCTTCGCTGAAGAAGATGCCACCACTGATCACTCTCGCCCGCTCTGCCTGCCATTGCCAGCACTGTTGTTGCATGCCGCGAGCTCACCTGCTTACCCGCGTCGCCATCCTCACCGGTTTCGTGCCAAAACCTCGAGCATGCCGGGAACACCCACCGCCTGCCATGTTTTTGTGGCCAAGGCATAGGTCGCCGCCTCCTCCCGTGTTACCCAGCCGCGTCGTCCCACGTCGGACTCCACAGGCTCAACGCGCCAGATCTTCTTCTCTGCGCTCCGATGTAGCCGCAAGCGAACATCTCACCAGTCACCTGCTGCGACACGGTCGATCTCCGGTGCTCACCACACCGGGATCTCGTGGTTGAGAGGCGCCCCTGGGCTGTCCAGCATCTATGGCGACGATACCGTAGGAAGTGGTGCTGCGGACAAATCGAATCGGGAGACTGGTGAGATCTTGCAGGCAGCAACGATGGAGTAGAACGGGAGGGCGGCCGCTACGGTTTAGCTCCTTGGCGACCCCCTAGTCTGCATCGTACACACCGGCCGAGGCCGTTCATCGGCTTCATGTTATTCGTTTCTTCAGCTAGATCGACTTTGATGCTGGCAAATTTTGCTTGGACGATCGCGTACGTGGTTCACTATTTGTCAAAAAGTATATATTATCGATCTTGTGTGACGTACGTACTCTATCCAAAGTCTCCGGTTCGAGTACTACACGGTCGCGGGCGTGCATACAATATTAATTGGAAGTATCCTATTTGAGTAGTACACATCGTGTGGCCTACATCCAGCAATCGATCAGGTTTCCGAACGAACCGCACCAGCCTTGGACGACGAAACGTTTTCTTGATTGACTGGCGGTGGCAGGACCGTAATTTAGACGAAAAATTGGGGTAATTTTTGATGGACCAACAAGAAGCCTTATTTTCTTTATTATTAGGTATAGATAACAAATGCTCCCGAACTCCGATTTGAATGAAACCAATTTTGTTTGAAAGATAACAACAAATGCTATCCTATAGAAAGTGAAAACACAAGAATCGGTAGGAGGGGATTTTATCATGAGTACAAAAGGTAGAACCTTAAATCATGAGTAACCGGTAAAATCACCCAACCTTGAAAGTGTCATAGAGGAGACATACGAATTCCGTTTTCGATGAACCTGGGCTTGTTGTAAAGCTAGAAACAAGCTCAAGAACCTTTCACAAAGAAACACCAAGAAGCAATAGAGATATGCAAAGTATGCAAAGGATTGAGCTCCCTAAGACGATGCGATCAAGTTACCCAACCGAAAGCCCCTCTTGATAGTGCGGCTATCTATCGTATAATCCGGTCTCCCAACAACCACCTTGAGACCGGTAAAAGGAAAACCTAGCAAGGCCATACCTTTGCCTTGCACATCCCTGATACGTCTCCAACGTATCCATAATTTCTGATGTTCCATGCTTGTTTTATGACAATACTTACATGTTTTGCTTGCACTTTATGATGATTTTATGCGTTTTCCGGAACTAACCTATTAACAAGATGCCACACTGCCAGTTCCTATTTTCTGCTGTTTTTGGTTCCAAAAAGGTTGTTCGGGCAATATTCTCGGAATTCGACGAAACGAAGACCAAACATCATAATTCACCGAGACGGACCGGGACACCGAAGGGAGTCGGAGGGGAGGCACAGGGCCCCCACACCATAGGGCCGCGCGGGCCATCCCTGGCCGCGCCGGCCTATGGGGAGGGCACCCTGTTGCCCCTCTCGCGCCGCCTCTTCGCCTATATAAGCCCTTTCGACCTAAAAACTCGATACCTTTTGACGAAACTCCGGAAAGACTCCAGGGCGCCGCCGCCATCGCGAAACTCCAATTCGGGGACGAAGTCTTTGTTCCGGCACCTGTCGGGACGGGGAAGTGCCCCGGAAGCCATCTCCATCAACGCCATCGCCTCCATCATGCTCCGTGAGTAGTTCCCCCATGGACTACGGGTTCTAGCGATAGCTAGTTAGTACTCTCTATCCCATGTACTTCAATACAATGATCTCATGAGCTGCCTTACATGATTGAGATCCATCCGATGTAATCGGTGTTGTGTTTGTTGGGATCCGATGGATGATACATTATGATTAGTATATCTATAAAGTTTGTGAAGTTATTGTTGCTTGCAATCTTGTTATGCTTAATGCTTGTCACTAGGGCCCGAGTGGCATGATCTTAGATTTAAGCTCTATACTTATTGCTTAGATTGTATCTACAAGTTGTATGCACATGTCGCTGTCCGGAACCAAAGGCCACGAAGTGACGAAATCGGGACAACCGGAGGGGATGGTGGTGATGTGAGGATCACATGTTTTCACGGAGTGTTAATGCTTTGCTCTGGTACTCTATTAAAAGGAGTACCTTAATATCCAGTAGATTCCCTAGAGGCCCGGCTCCCACCGGCTATTAGGACAAAAGATGTTGTGCAAGTTTCTCATTGCGAGCACGTACGACTATATATGGAAAACATGCATACATGATTAATGATCTTGATGTTCTGTCTTAATGCTTTGATTCCTATCAATTGCCCAACTGTAATTTGTTCACCCAACACTTGTTACTTGTTATTGGAGAGTTGCCACTAGTGTAGATAGCTGGGAACCCCGGTCCATCTTTTATCATCATATACTTGTTCTACATGATATTGGAAGTAGTATCAACTATTTTCTGGTGCCATTGCTCTCATATTACTATTACTGCTGTTGTGCTACTGTTACTACTGCTCTCATATTACTGCTACTTTCACATCACCCCTGTTGCTAGTGCTTTTCCACGTGCAGCTGAATTGACGACTCAGTTGTTAAGGCTTATAAGTATTCTTTACCTCCCCTTGTGACGAATCAATAAATTTGGGTTTTACTTCCCTCGAAGACTGCCGCGATCCCCTATACTTGTGGGTTATCAAGACCGTTTTCTGGCGCCGTTGCCAGGGAGGCATAGCTCTACTCATAAGTTCACCTGGGGAGTACACTCTATCTCTCTCTCTCTGTTTTTCTTTTGTCTTATTTTGTTTTGCTTAGTTTACTTTTGTCTAGTTTATTTGTGCTTAGTTTATTTCTGTCTAGTATTATTTTGCTTAGTTTATTTTTGTCTAGTTTCTTTTTGTCTTGTTTTATTTTCCCTATATACCCAAAAATCCATAAAAATTTGAAAAACCGAAAAATTAAAAACTGTTGCTATGGGAGAACACATAACCTACTTGGAGCTTATAGAATATTATAATAATTATAGAGAATCAAGTGCGGGAAAAGTGATGGGTGATGTGATAGAAAAATTGAATACAATTGCTAAAATCTTGCTTAAACGTCATGATATAAACTGTTGCTCTCAACGGGACACTAAACATCTTAAATTTCAATGTGGCTTTAGTGAGGAATTTTTAATTAAGAACTATAATCGTAATAGCTATATTCATTTTGGGTTTGAAGAGGTAGAACAATTTGTCATATTTATGGGAGCCTCTAAGATAGAATCCTTCATGGTTAAAAATTATGAAACTTGTGTTGTTTGTAAGGACCTTAAATATTATGTCTCTTCTATCCTTAATTTTTGCAATGAAAGTTACACTGATAATCCTTATATCATTGATTATAAAGAGAGACTCATTAATGCACAAGAATGCACTCACAATTTGCAGGGATCTGTGGAAGAAGAAATTGATGAACCTGAAAGCTCACTGGATGAAAAAGAAGAGGAGAGTGATGAACAAAAGGAGGAAGAATGGATTAGCTACCCATGCCAACCTTCTAATGAGAGTAACTCTTTATCTCTTACACTATTTGATTGTCCTCCATGCTTACCGAAAGAGGTTGAATGTTATGTTCCTGTGGATTCTCTTGAAATATTCCCTATGAGTAAAACTTGCGACAATAATTATGCTACCGTTATTTATGATAATCCATGCTACTTTGATAAATCTTATGATAATGCTTTGTTTGTGCCCGATGTCGAAATGCATGGTACTAAAGAATTTTGCGTAGCAAATGTTAATGATAAAGCTCTTGATGATGGTCCTATGTTACTTGATAATATTAATTGTACTACTAATGAAAATGGGATTGGAGAGGTCTTGACATTATCTATGAGTCCCATATCTCTTGAGATTGATCAACCATCTTGTTATATTATTGATAAAAGTGTGTTTGAAAGTTTTAATCGCACTATTTTTGAGCTTGATAAAAATTATGTGTTTATGGATCATGAAAAGCATGCTATATGTGATAGTTATATTATTGAGTTTGTTCATGAATCTACTGAAAATTATTATGAGAGAGGAAAATATAGTTGTAGAAATTTTCATGGTGCTAAAACATATCTCTATATGCTTAAAATTTTGAAGTTACTCTTGTTTTATCTTCTTATGCTTATCACTTTGTTCTTCATGAATTTATTTGTGTACAAGATTCCTATGCATAGGAAGTGGGTTAGACTTAAATGTGTTTTGAATTTGCTTTTTGATGCTCTCTGTTGTTTCAACTCTTATTTCTTGCGAGTGCATCATTAAAACTGCTAAGCCCATCTTAATGGCTATAAAGAAAGAACTTCTTGGGAGATAACCCATGTGTTTATTTTGCTACTGTTTTGTTGTGTCTTGGAAGTTGTTACTACTGTAGCAACCTCTCCTTATCTTTATTTTATTGCAATATTGTGCCAAGTGAAGCCTCTAATCGAAGGTTGATACTAGATTTGGATTTCTGCGCAGAAACAGATTTCTATCTGTCACGTAATCTGGGCTGTTTTCTCTGTAGGTAACTCAGAAAATTATGCCAATTTACGTGCGTGTTCCTCAGATATGTACGCAACTTTCATTAGTTTTGAGTTTTCTGATTTGAGCAACGGAAGTACCTCTTTTAAATTCGTCTTTAATGGCTGTTCTGTTTTGGCAGATTCTGTCTCTGTTTTTTGCATTGTCTCTTGCGGACTTTAAGCAAGGCTTTCTAGACGTGGAGAGCTGTAGCTAATGTTTTATTGAGTTCTTGCAATGTGTCACTACAGGACCAATGTGAATTCAAGTTTTTTGAGTACTAACCCCTCTAATGAAGTTTATGAGAAGTTTGGTGTGAAGGAAGTTTTCAAGGGTCAAGAGAGGAGGATGATATATGATCAAGAATAGTGAAAAGTCTAAGCTTGGGGATGCCTCCATGGTTCATCCCTGCATATTTCAAGAAGACTCAAGCGTCTAAGCTTGGGGATGCCTTGGGCATCCCCTTCTTCATCAACTTATCAGGTTTCTTCTATTGAAACTATATTTTTATTCGGTCACATCTTATGTGCTTTACTTGGAGCGTCTATGTGCTTTTATTTTTGTTTTTGTTTGAATAAGATCGGATCCTAGCAATCCTTGTTTGGGAGAGAGACACGCTCCGCTTTTTCATATGAACACTTGTTCTTCGTTTTACTTTTAATGTTCAATGATAAAAGTTGGAAGCTACATCACTTATGGTTATTTGGTTGGAAACAGAAAATGCCTCATATTGTCTTGAATAATTTGACACTTGGCAATTGTTTTGAGCTCTCAAGTAGATCATGATTAAGTTTTTTCATGTAGTTTAAACCTATTAGTGGAGAACTATTGTAGAGCTTGTTGAAATTGGTTTGCATGATTGGTCTCTCTTAAGGTCTAGATATTTTCTCGGTAAAAGTGTTTGAGCAACAAGGAAGACAGTGTAGAGTATTATAATGCTTGCAATATGTTGTTATGTAAGTTTTGCTGTACCGGTTCATATTTGTGTTTGCTTCAAATAACCTTGCTAGCCCAAAGCCTTGTACTGAGAGGGAATGCTTCTCGTGCATCCAAAACCTTGAGCCAACCACTATGCCATTTGTGTCCACCATACCTACCTACTACATGGTATTTATCCGCCATTCCAAAGTAAATTGCTTGAGTGCTACCTTTAAACAATTCAAAATTTATCACCTCTGATTTGTGTCAATGTTTAATAGCTCAGGAGGAAGTACGTGGTGTTTATCTTTCAATCTTGTTGGGCAACTTTCACCAATGGACTAGTGGCTTCATCCGCTTATCCAATAACTTTGCAAAAAGAGCTGGCAATGGGATTCCCAGTCCCAAATTAATTAACAAAAAAAAGGCACTCCTTCATGGTATGAGATTGTTGGCAGGCACCCGAGGATTCGGTTAGCCATGGTTTGTGAAAGAAAGGTTGGAAGGAGTGCCACACAAAAATAAAAATGAAATGGGATCCGCTCTTTGAAGGTTTGTCTGGCAAGGGGGTTAGAGTGCCCACTACCATTCGTTGACAACAACAAACACCTCTCAAAACTTTACTTTTATGCTCTCTTTATGTTTTCAAAACCAAAGCTCTAGCACAAATATAGCAATCAATGCTTCCCTCTGCGAAGGGCCATTCTTTTACTTTATGTTGAGTCAGTTTACCTACTTCCTTCCATCTTAGAAGCAAACACTTGTGTCAACTGTGCATTGATTCTTACATACTTGCTTGTTTGCACTTATTATATTACTTTATGTTGACAATTATCCATGAGATATGCATGTTGAAAGTTGAAAGCAACCGCTGAAACTTAAATCTTCCTTTGTGTTGCTTCGATGCCTTTACTTTGAATCTATTGCTTTATGAGTTAACTCTTGTGCAAGGCTTTTGATGCTTGTCTTGAAAGTACTCTTCATGAAAAGTTTTGCTATATGTTATCTATTTGTTAGCAACTATAAATCATTGCCTTGAGTCACTTCATTCATCTCATATGCTTTGTAATAGTATGATCAAGGTTATGTAAGTAGCATGTCACTACAGAAATTATTATTTTTATCGTTTACCTACTCGAGGACGAGTAGGAACTAAGCTTGGGGATGCTGATACGTCTCCAACGTATCCATAATTTCTGATGTTCCATGCTTATTTTATGACAATACTTACATGTTTTGCTTGCACTTTATGATGATTTTATGCGTTTTCCGGAACTAACCTATTAACAAGATGCCACAGTGTCAGTTCCTCGTTTTCGCTGTTTTTGGTTCCGTAAAGGCTGTTCGGGCAATATTCTC
Organism: Lolium rigidum; assembly: GCF_022539505.1. Classification (NCBI taxonomy): domain Eukaryota; kingdom Viridiplantae; phylum Streptophyta; class Magnoliopsida; order Poales; family Poaceae; genus Lolium; species Lolium rigidum. The sequence goes on from NC_061509.1 coordinate 185,726,288, forward strand.
GGAATTCGACGAAACGAAGACCAAACATCATAATTCACCGAGACGGACCGAGACACCGAAGGGGAGTCGGAGGGGAGGCCCCGGGGCCCCCACACCATAGGGCCGCGCGGGCCAGCCCCTGGCCGCGCCGGCCTATGGGGAGGGCACCATGTTGCCCCTCCTGCGCCGCCTCTTTGCCTATATAAGCCCTTTCGACCTAAAAACTCGATACCTTTTGACGAAACTCCAGAAAGACTCCAGGGGCGCCACCGCCATCGCGAAACTCCAATTCGGGGGACAGAAGTCTCTGTTCCGGCACCCTGCCGGGACGGGGAAGTGCCCCAGGAAGCCATCTCCATCAACGCCATCGCCTCCATCATGCTCCGTGAGTAGTTCCCCCATGGACTACGGGTTCTAGCGTAGCTAGTTGGTACTCTCTATCCCATGTACTTCAATACAATGATCTCATGAGCTGCCTTACATGATTGAGATCCATCTGATGTAATCGGTGTTGTGTTTGTTGGGATCCGATGGATGATACATTATGATTAGTCTACCTATAAAGTTTGTGAAGTTATTGTTGCTGCAATCTTGTTATGCTTAATGCTTGTCACCAGGGCCCGAGTGGCATGATCTTAGATTTAAGCTCTATACTTATTGCTGAGATTGTATCTACAAGTTGTATGCACATGTCGTTGTCCGGAACCAAAGGCCCCGAAGTGACAGAAATCGGGACAACCGGAGGGGATGGTGGTGATGTGAGGATCACATGTTTTCACGGAGTGTTAATGCTTTGCTCCGGTACTCTATTAAAAGGAGTACCTTAATATCCAGTAGATTCCCTAGAGGCTCGGCTGCCACCTGTCGGTAGGACAAAAGATGTTGTGCAAGTTTCTCATTGCGAGCACGTACGACTATATATGGAAAACATGCCTACATGATTAATGATCTTGATGTTCTGTCTTAATGCTTTGATTCCTATCAATTGCCCAACTGTAATTTGTTCACCCAACACTTGTTACTTGTTATTGGAGAGTTGCCACTAGTGTAGATAGCTGGGAACCCCGGTCCATCTTTCATCATCATATACTTGTTCTACATGACATTGGAAGTAGTATCAACTATTTTCTGGTGCCATTGCTCTCATATTACTATTACCGCCGTTGTGCTACTATTACTATCGCTCTCATATTATCGCTTACTTTCACATCACCCCGTTGCTAGTGCTT